>NC_090927.1:979203263-979503911 GCF_040938575.1 Ambystoma mexicanum
TTGTCTTGTTTTCCTTTGGCCTTACTGTACCTTCTCCACTTTTCAGCCCATGGATAGTCCTAGATCCTTGCAGGACTTTTTCTCCAGCACTGATATCCTGGTCATTTACTGTGCCAGCGTATGGCTCATTGCGTGAGGTCAGTTTTGCCCATTACCTACTTGTTTCCTACCATATGGTGCCTTGGCCCTCTTGGGGATTCAGTTCTACCCACAGACTTGGTAATCAGGCTTCCTTCCCCTCTGGCTCTCCCGTGGTTTTTCACTCATTGCTCCTGTAGTCTGTATGGAGTTTTCACCCCTGTGTTTGGGTATCTATTTATACCTCCGCGTCTGGGATCTTCTCTTGAGTCTATCCATTTTCTCAGCACCTGATTTATTTTCTCTCTTCTCACTTGGTTTATAATAGGTGGCACATGGTGGGTACATAATTCTATATCTTAAGTCTTAAGTTTGTTTTCTGAGGTGGGGCACTGCCGCATATTTATGCAGTAATGCTCTTCTCTTGCAGTTTTCTGTTCCATACCTCCTGATGAAGACGTTGTACAATAGACACACCACGTCGAAACCGGTTGAGTTTTGTCTACAAGGGATGTGATCCATACCACATGTTCATCTTTAGATCTGCCCTTGCGATAGATTGTTTTAATAACTTTTTTATATTGTATGTTCTTCTGCTCTTATAAAAACCAAAAGAATTACTAAAATTATTAGATGGGTTGTGAGGATGGTGCTCGCTCCCCAGTATGAATTAACTTTGTCGTTTTTTAGCCAATGTTGTCTGGATGATTGTCACGCTGAATGTTGTATGGTTTGAATGCTGCACTATGAATGGTTTGGATGTTGGACTAATTTTTAGCCATGTTTTATATGTACCTCCATTGCTGTGATATGAAATAACATGCTCTTTAAAGTATTGTGTCATTAACTGATTATTTTTCTAATTTTTGTATCATGATTAAATAAATTTGATACTATTTGTAAGCAACACTGTTTTGTTTCTCTGGACAATTTTTCCAGACTGTTGGCGTTCAGGTAAGAGTCTGTATTACCCAACACTATCCGGTAAAGTTGCGTGAGTTTAACTTGTTTTTTCCTCCCTTCATAGATGCGGGGTAAGAAGATGCCGCGTATTGAAGGATAATGCCTCCGGTCGTAAATCAGGTAAACCTTGTGATAAAATGATTGTCTTGGTAGTCTCTCTAGGCTCACCTCGCTATTCCTTTGTCTTTTTTCCCCAGGTGTTGAAGATCGCCGGAGAAAATGATGGAGGCAGCGCCGAGTCGAAGTTGCTGTGGACTGGTGAGAATGGAGCGGTGCTGCAGCTGCGAAGCGACGCGTGTCGAAGTAATGTCCCTTCAGGCTCGGAATGGTGCAAGATCCGGAATCAGGTAAGGGATTAGATTAATGTCCGTAACCTAACCTCTTCTCCTATTTTCCCCTATCTTCTAGGAGCTCCGGATGCGAGGCGGGCATGGCAGAAGACTGGATGCAGGTTCGCAGGCACAGTGAGCGTTATGCTGCAGAATGCAGAATAACGCGAAGCGTGTGTTGTAGATCGGGCGTGGTTTAAATAGCCTCAAAAGTAGTCCCAGGTAAGAAGTCCCTAGAGCCACACCCGAGTAAAAAATAGTCCTTGCAGAAAAATAGTCCCTTCCAGGTATCACGTTGGCCTGGATGCATGTGCAGCATGGTCTGCCTGAGGTAAGTGATGACTAGGCGCCAGGACAGATTCCTACTATGAGCCTGGCGCCTAATGCGCCAGGACTGAACCCAGATAGCCCCTAGCCAGGGCTTCTGAGGTTTTACTAAATGTCTGGATGCCTGCTTCCGGGGCGGATGGGCTTGGTCCAGATGCCCAGGGGTAGGCATCATGACAGCACTCCCCCCCAAGGACCCTCCTAAGGTCGTTCTTCCTCTGGGCCCTGGTTTGTCTGGGAAGTTCCGATGGAATTTCTTCACTAACCGGGGTGCATGGACGTGGTCACTGGGTTCCCATGACCTTTCCTGCGGTCCGTAACCTTTCCAATCGATTAAATACAAAAGTTTAGATTTAACCATCTTAGAGTCTAGGATATTTTTTACCTCGAATTCAGGTTCTCCATCTATTAGGATGGGGTCAGGTGGTTTGGTTAATCTTGTTCCGGGTTGAACTGGTTTTAGAAGTGAAAAATGGAAGACGGGATGGATCCGCATATTAGAGGGTATTTCTAATTTAACTGCTACCGGGTTGATAATGTTTTTAATGGTATAAGGTCCCAAATATCTAGGATTAAAAGTTTGAGTCCCTTTTAGAGGTATGTGTCTGGTAGCCAGCCATACTTGATCTCCAATCTGGTATTGGGAAGTGTCACTCCTATGCTGATCTGCATTCTTCTTGTATTTCTCTTTTGCTTGTGTCAAATGTTCAGTTGCTTCCTTAAAGGCTTGAGTAATAGTAGAGTGCAGATGGGTCACTGCTGGCATTTCCAAGTGCTGAGGTGAATCAAGTTCTGAGGTTCGAGGATGATGACCATATATGGTATAAAAGGGGCTTTGTCCAGATCCTGAATATACTGAGTTATTGTATGCGTATTCAGCAATCCATAATATATCCTTCCAATTGCCTTCGGTCTGGTGTAACATGCAACGTAGGTATTGTTCAAGAGTCTGGTTGGTCCTCTCCGCCTGACCATCGGTCTGGGGATGGTGACTTGTAGATAACCTCACGTCGATTTGCGCTAGTTGACAACATTTCTTCCAGAATTGCAAAATGAATTGACTACCTCGATCAGAAACCAATACAGAACGAAATCCATGTATTTGAACAATGTTTTCGAGAAATTCCTTGGCCAAAATGGAAGCGGAAGGTAATCCCTTTAAAGGAATAAAGTGAGACATCTTGGAAAAAAGGTCAACAACAACTAGAATGGTGTTAAACCCATTACATGGAGGTAGATCGGTAATAAAGTCTAGGGACAAAGTGTGCCATGGTGCAGGTGGAACATCCAAAGGTTGTAAAAGGCCGGCTGGTTTTTTCTTCTGACTTTTGTTTAGGGCGCAAATACCCCAAGACAGCACAAATGACTTTACGTCTTTTGGCAAGGTGTGCCACCAGAATTGTCTTTTAATTTTAGCTTCAGTCTTGGCAATACCTGGGTGTCCTTCCATCAGAGCATCATGGTAATTGGAGATTACTAGTTCTTGTAGTTCTCTGTGTGGGAGAAATAGACGCCCTTGATAGTAGGGTAACTTATTGATGACTGAATAATCTGGGCCCTTTTTCACCCAGTCCTGCAGGGCTGCTGGATCGAAAAGTTGTTGGATCCTTAAATGAATATCTTCCAAAGTCTGTAGAGTAGTTATGCCAAGGATTCTTTGTCCTGGAATTATAGGCACTGGTTCTGGGTTCGAAAAGGCTTCTCCCATCCCTGTTCGGGATAAGGCATCTGCCTTACCATTCTTGCAACCTGGTCGATAAGTAATCACAAAGTCGAATACGGCGAAGAACAATGCCCATCGAAGTTGACGGGATGATTGGGCCTTGGCTGTTTTTAAATACTGCAGGTTCCTGTGATCGGTGATTACAGTAATGGTGTGCCTAGCACCGAGAAGATAATGTCGCCAAGCCTTGAAGGCGGTTTTCATGGCTAACAACTCTTTATCGGTAACCGCATAATTTAACTCGGGGGCCGAACACCTTCTGGACCAAAAGGCTACAGGATGAAGTTGACCGGTTTCGGGATCCTTCTGGGACAGGACAGCTCCCATGGCTAAACTGGATGCATCGGTTTCGACTATGTATGGGAGCTCGGGCATGGATGCTTCAAGACAGGTGCCGACGTGAATTTCAACTTCAGCTCTTGGAAGGCCTTTTCGGCCTCTTCGGTCCACAAGAAGCGTTTGTTTTTTCGCAAAAGTGCGGTGATGGGGTGTACAACCTGTGAGAAGTCTGGAATAAATCTACGGTAGAAATTAGAAAATCCGAGCATGCTTTGTACTCCTTTAACTGAATTGGGTGATGGCCATTTGAGAATTGCATCCACTTTTCGAGAGTCCATTCAGACTCCTTTTGGAGTCAGGATAAATCCCAGGAATTCAACTTCAGTAGTATGAAAAACGCATTTTTCCAATTTCGCATATAACTTGTGCTGACGTAGTTTCTGAAGGACTGCACAAACGTGCTTAACATGATCTGATTCTGAGGAAGAGTACACTAGAATATCGTCGATGTATATGACAACACAGACGTCGATGAGTTCATGAAGGACATCGTTCATAAAATACTGGAAGGCTGCTGGTGCATTGCACAACCCGAAGGGCATCACGTGATATTCGAATAATCCGTATTTGGTACGAAAGGCAGTCTTCCATTCGTCGCCTTTCTTTACACGTACCAAATGATACGCCCCTCTGAGATCTGATTTAGTGTAGATGCAAGCATCCTTTACTTGGTCTAGTAACTCGGGGATCAAAGGCAATGGGTATCGGTTCTTCACAGTAATCTGATTTAATGCGCAGTAGTCTATACATGTTCTAAGGTCACCTTCCTTTTTAGGTACGAAGAACAAAGCTGAGGAAACAGGGGACTTGGATGGACTTATGAAGCCATTAGCAAGGTATTGGTCTAAGTATTGTCGTAGGTGCAGGTTTTCGGGTTCCGTAAGGGCGTAGATCCTGCTGCATGGAGGTTGTGCACCGGGTATGAGGTCGATTTGACAATCGTATGATCTGTGTGGCGGTAAAGTGTTTGCCTGTTATTTTTGGAAAACGTCCTGGAATTCTTGGTATTCCTGAGGTAACTGCACGACGGGATTAGTGACTGTGGCCAGGCCTTTGTTCAAGGTCTTTTCCGGGTAACAGGTGTGTGCACACTTCGGGAAGGTTATTCTCTTCTTTTGCCAATCAATACAAGGATTATGTGTTTCTAACCAAGGTATTCCCAGTATTATTTGGAACTGCAGGGCTTTGATTAAATCAAACACAATAGTCCCTCGATGCCCATCCTGACCCAGCAGTGTCATCTCTGTAGTGGAATGAGTTACAGGCCCAGAGGCAATTTCAGTTCCATCGACAGTGGTGATGACATCCAAAGTGGTCTTTTTGCAGAGAGGTAGATTCATCCTAGAAGCCAATTTATGGTCCATATAGTTTCCTACGGCCCCGCTATCGATGTATGCCTTCGCTGCGTGCATACCTAATGGGAGCCTTGGGTCAATAAGGACCATTGGTATGATTAAATGCGAGGTCTGAGTGTCCTTCTTCAAGCTTGGCAAACTGACCTCTAAGCTTGTCCGGCGTGGTCGTTTCCCGATTCAGGCTCTGTTTGATTTTTAAGAGCTACTCCGGCCCCTTTCTTGGATGGTTTTATTGGACAATCCCGTAGAAAATTTTCTGAAGCCCCAGAGTAAAGACACAATTGCATCTGTCATCTTCTTTCTCTTTCCTTTTGCGTTAAGGGTCCCTTAACCCCACCGATCTGCATAGGTTCTGATGCGTCTGTTCCTTTGGAGGTAACATTTGGTTTAACCAATACTCGATTCTCGAATTTAGCTCGATCAGCCTTTCTATTCTGAAGTCGGTGGTCTAACTGGACTACTAAGTCTATATATTCTGCGCGATCCCGGGGTGGGTTCACAACCTGGGCCAAAACATCTTTGAGCTCACCCCGCAGCCCACGATGAAATAATGTAATTCGTTTTTCCTCTGGCCAGCCGGTTTCCACCACTAACCTATTGAAGGTTGCAATATAGGTCAGCAGATCCTGAGTGCCTTGTCGCAGGGATAAAAGTTCGTTATCCAGGGCCTGACCCTGCGAATGTCTGGCGAATAGTTTTTCCATGCTCAGTTGAAAACCTTGAAAATCCCAAAGAAGAGGGTCATCCTGGTTGAACAGCGGGATGGACCAATCTGCTGCGCTGCCACTAAAGTATGATAGTACAAAGGCTACTTTGGCTTGGTCATTTGGAAAAGCCCCAGGTCTGCATAGAAAGTGCAAGCGGCACTGGTTCATGAACACTGCGAACCTTTTCGGGTCCCCAGCAAAACGTTTGGGTGGAGCTAAAGGAATGCTCCCTGGTAGCACCACTTGCACAGGATTGCTTGATGAGACAGGAGTTGGATTCCCCCCGAGTCCAGGTAGTGGTGTTTGGCCAGCTTGGCTTTGCAGCAGTTGTCTAGCAAGATCATCAGTGCGTTCCTTTGACATAATCAGTTCTCTCCTGAGGGCTAGTTGGTCGGTTTTAGAGGTTTCCATTACGCCCTGGTGGGGATTTGTAGGTAGGCTTCGCATTCTGTTACGCTCACCTGGTTCCCACAGGGGCGTCGATCGAACCCGGACAGCAGCGGCCTCCACCAACGTGAAGCGTAGAGCAAAGATGGCTGTCTGGATGGACCCGCCAAGTCTTGTGTGCTTGACACGTAGGAATATTCTCCTGTAGATGGAGAAAGGGATTTAGTCCCGTGGATTTGAGTGCAGACCCCTCCCCACTGCTCCCGCTCTCCCCGCTGGCCACCTCCGATATTCCCACTTAGTGTCCTCACCTTATGTTTTTAATGGATGAGCTCTCCATCCTGCGTGGCTTGCAGGGGCGCGTAGATACCAGTTACTTCACTGGTTTGGGGTATTGGAGTTCTGGAAGATTATTGACTCTGGAGTTTACCAAGTTTAATGAGTTCAATATGTCCAATGTACACTCTTGCACCCCTTGGTGATTTTGCGGCAACAAATACTGTCTGGTGGTTGCTGGTGGCGTTCAGGTAAGAGTCTGTGTTACCCAACACTATCCGGTAAAGTTGCGTGAGTTTAACTTGTTGTTTTTTTCCTCCCTTCATAGATGCGGCGTAAGAATATGCGATGTATTGAAGGATAATGCCTCCGGTGGTAAATCAGGTAAGCCTTGTGGTAAAATGATTGACTTGGTAGTTTCTCTAGGCTCACCTCGCTATTCCTTTGTCTTTTTTCCCCAGGTGTTGAAGATCGCCGAAGAAAATGATGGACGCAGCGCCGAGTCGAAGTTGCTGTGGACTGGTGAGAATGGAGCGGCGCTGCAGCTGCGAAGCGACGCATGTCGAAGTAATGTCCCTTCAGGCTCAGAATGGTGCAAGATCCGAAATCAGGTAAGGGATTAGATTAATGTCCGTAACCTAACCTCTTCTCCTATTTTCCCCTTTGTTCTAGGAGCTCCGGATGCGAGGCAGGCGTGGCAGAAGACTGGATGCAGGTTCGCAGGCATGGTGAGCGTTACGCTGCAGAATAACGCGAAGCGTGTGTTGTAGATCGGACGTGGTTTAAATTGCCTCAAAAGTAGTCCCAGGTAAGAAGTCCCTAGAACCACACCCGAGTAAAAAATAGTCCTTGCAGACTCCCTAGAACCACACCCGAGTAAAAAATAGTACTTGCAGAAAAATAGTCCCTTCCAGGTCTCACGTTGGCCTGGATGCATGTGCAGCATGGTCTGCCTGAGGTAAGTGATGACTATGAGCCTGGCACCTTAGGCGCCAGGACTGATTCCTACTATGTGCCTGGCGCCTAAGGCGCCAGGACTGAACCCAGATAGCCCCTAGCTGGGTCTTCTGAGGTTTTACTAAATGTCTGGATGCCTGCTTCCAGGGCAGATGGGCTTGGCCCAGATGCCCGGGGATAGGCATCATGACAGTCAGACCATCCCCCTAGAGTTAGATGCAGCCATAGTATGAGGGGAAATGGCAATGCTCGAAGGAACAGATGACGAGGGTAGGCCATGGAGAACAGTGATTGCCATTGGGGAAGGGTGCAGATTGACTGATGTCACTGACAATGCTATGCTCGGAGATGACCCATAAGATGATGAATTGGTGTTCTTTATGAGCATTATATATTGGATCAGAATAGAGAAAAGGGAGATCCCACAGTGCATGGCGATAATGCGGCAGCGTCCAGCATTTTTTGATGAAGACTTGGATAAAGTGCCAAGCGGTTTATGGACTACAGGCCCTTATGATGTAGGCCTATTAAAAGGAGTAGAGAAGGTTAAAATAAAGCTGAAACCAGGAGCGATTTTACCTCAAGCAAGACAATACCCAATGTTTCGAGAAGCATATGAGGGCATTTTTGAGACTATCTCAGCACTGATGGAGCAAGGTATTCTGGTACCATCAGAATCATTGTGCAATACCGTGGTGTACCCTGTGAAGAAATCAAAGGGAGGGTTGTGGAGATTTATACAAGATATGAGACTGATTAACCAGATTGTATAGGCAGAGTTTCCTTTAGTTCCTAATCCAGCGATGATACAGTGCAGTATCCCAGTAGAATCACAATATTTCACAGTGATTGATTTAAAAAATGCATTTTTCTCAAATCCGTTGCATAAAGACTCACAAGACTTGACTTAATTTACGTTCCGCCAAATCCATCTGAAACACACAAGGCTGCTCAAGGGTACTGTGAGTCTCCATCGATCTTTAATAGCGTCCTACAGATGGACCTAGGTAATATTGATTTGAAAAGCACTGTGATAGAGTACGTATATGACATTTTGATTTGTAGCACAACAGAAGATAAGTGTAGACAAGCCCCGATTCAATTAATGACTATCTTTGCAGATGGGATACAAGGTAGATAAAGATACAAGGTAGATAAAGAGAGGTTACAGTATTGTCACGAAGAAGTATTGTATATAGGCCAGTTGATCTCACATGAGGGAAAGCAGGTGACACCTGAAAGAGCTGAAGCAATTACGAAAACTGCAAAACTGCAAACGGTAAAGCAGATGCAACAGTTCTTGGGATTATGTAATTATATAAGAGCATGGGTGTTTGAATATAGTTCATACACAAGACCCCTTTTGCAGGCTTTAAAGAAAGAACAGGTGAAGAAGGAGAAAATAGAATGGACTGAGGAAACAGAGGAATGATTTGAAGACTTGAAGAAAGCAATTTGTTCAGCTCCTGTTTTAGGAATTCCCAATTATTGTGAGAAGTTTTTCTTGTTTTCACATACAAATGGGACAGTTATAACCACAGCGCTTGCACAGAGAACTACATTAGGGTACAAACCTCTGGCATATTACAGTGGGATTTTAGACCCGCTTATGAAAGGGAATTTTCCTTATGAACAGTTATTGGCAGCCGCCGCATTCGCAATTGAGAAATCTACAAGCATTGTAATGGGCTGTTCTATGATGCTTTTTGTGGAGCATGCTTTGTTTGCCAGTTTGGAAAAACCTAAGGGTACATTGACGTCTCAGAGAGCTTCTGTATATAAAGTAATCATCTGAAACCCAGTGATTAAAATTGTCAGATGTAAAATAGTTAACCCTGCCACATTTGTAGCTGAGCCAGCGGCAGAGGGCGAGCATGTGCATGATTGTGTGAACTGTGAAGAGTTTTATGACGACATACTGCAAGTAAAAGAAAGTGCATTGTCAGGAGGGGAGATTCTCTTTATTGATGGTTCTTCACAAATTGATCAAACAAGTGGAGAAAGGCATTCTGGCACAGCTGTAGTGAGGCATGGAAAAAACAATGAATTTGAGGTTGTAGCAAGTGCAAGACTACCATCTCACTTTTCAGGGCAAGTGGCAGAATTGGTAGCACTTATTGCCGTGCTAAAAAAACATTAAGGGCAGAAAGTGACGTGTACAGTGACTCCGCCTATGTGACATGGAGGGGCTACCTCCGAGCAGATAGCACTCCAGTGAAGCATGCATCATTACTGGACAGGCTTAATAAGGCACTACAACACCCAGAAGCCATAGCAATAGTTAAATGTACAGCGCATACTAAGCAAACTGACTTTATCTCTTGAAGGAATGAAGCTGCAGATGCAGAAGCCAAAAGGGTTGTGTACCTTCAGATATTTCAAGTTTTGATATTCCAGATGTTAAAGAGAAAGTGGTTACGATTATGGTGGTGAATGAAGGATTAAATCATTTACCAAGAGCCCAGTTAATGGAGGTTCAAGGCAGTGCACCACAGGACGAGCAGGAATTATAGAAATTAAGGGGGTGTTCTTTATCCCCACAGAAGTATTATGGTGGCAGGACAGTACTGGAAAGCCAGTGATGCCAGTAGCATTGTTAAAGGTAGCACTTGAACAGCTGCACTACCCTGCGCATGTAACTAGGGAGAGTCTTGCTGCAGAAATTGCAGTATACTGGTTTGTACCGAACCTGTTAGAACGCGTTGCATTTTATGTAGTAAACTGCATCATATGTCAAATGTTCACCACTGGGCATACACTGCGAATGATTAGAGGAGTAATTCCTCGACCGAATGGTCCTTTTCAGCATTTACATATCCTGGGAAAAGACATGAAGAGCTGGTAGTTGTGGAGATGGAGAGACTGAGTTGCCCTGATAAAGCAGAAGTAGCAGGATGGCGTGGATGTTGGGAACAAACACAAGTTATTGTTTATGGACAAGTGAAATTCACAAAAGGATGGGAAGGAGACTTGATGTACTGCACAGCTTATCTATTGAAGTCAGAATATTTGCCAAAGGTACAGAGAGTGAATGATGCTTGTTTGTCCTGGGCTAACCACGCCAGACTGCTGACATGGGTAGAAGATGAATGAGGCCCGACAAAAATGCGACATTGTGCTTCCAAAGAATGGGGAAGAATTATGTGCGAAGAAATAAAGGCTGCAAAACTACAATCAATGTCATTAGAATGGGAGCGGGGACAGCCGTCCTGATGGATCGATATTGGGTTTATGGATGTAGAGCTTAGATGAAGCTGGCCAAGGATTGGGGGGGGACGTGTTCCTTGGTACTCATACATGTTCCAGCATTAGTGATTCCTAAAAGTGACCTCAACGTTGGAGAGTTTGCAAAAGCAGATACCCATTTGAGGAAAAGAAGATCAATAGAATTCCTCAACCAGACATGGAGGGAGATTTACTTATCAGCAAAATCAATAGAAGCCTTCGATGCCATTCAATATAAGCAGAGGTTGTTCAGCCAGACTTCAGCGATATTCATGACTAGCGTTATGCCTGGGATCCAGACGATGGCCAATGCCTAATTGCTACAGGTTACCAGATGGGAACTCCTGCAGACGATCAATACTACCATAAAGGGATTCAATGCGATCAAGGAAGAATTGAGGGTCATAAGGCTGATGACCCTCCAGAAAAGATATGTCCCTGATATGATCACAGCAATGGATGGAGGTGTTTGCGCCAAAATCAAGCCATCATGTTGCACGTTCATACTGTCATGATCTCTGCTTCCAAAAGGTCAGGGTTTTCCCAACTCCCTTGGAAGCAGATCCATAACCCAGGTTCCGAGTGCCAACCAGTCCCAATTGGGACCTTTTGGACCCAGTCCTGGCGCCAGTGGCACCAGGCTCATAAATATGCCCAGTCCCAGCGCTGGAAGCGCCGGGCTCATAATGCTTGGGTGGACTTACCTGCAGCAGACCATGCTGCTTACTTGCCTGCCAGTTGAGCCTCTGATCCCCTTCTGTTTGGAACTACTTTTCCTGTTGGGTGGGGCTGGAGCCACTCCCTAGATTCAGAACACTGGAACTCTTCTGGAAAGCAGGAACTCTTTTCTTACCTAGGCGTGGCTGTGGAAGGAGACACCGAAGCACTACAGGAGGCTATTTAAACCACACCCAGTGGATGAATCTTGCTTTGCGTTATTCTGCAACCTCTGCAGCAGAACGCTCATCGTGTCTTCTGCATCCGGTCCTGGGCCTAAGGAAAAAGGCTTACCATCCTGAATCCAGTCTTCAGCAACACCTATAAAGACAAGAAAGAACAGGTTAGCATTCCGGCATCTGAAAGGCAAAGGCTTACCATCCTGAATCCAGTCTTCAGCAACACCTATCAAGACAAGAAAGAACAGGTTAGCATTCCGGCATCTGAAAGGCAAAGGCTTACCTACTCTTCGTGCGCTCCGGAGGTCTTCACACTGCATTCCGGCATCTGAAAGACAAAAGCTTACCAACTCTTTGCACGCTCCGGAGGCCTTCGGCGCTGCATCCCGCATCTGAAAGACAAAACAAGGTGCGTTTAAAGACATTGGGGAACTTTAATACTCACGTGCCATTACTCCTTTCCACATCTAATCCAGTGGGTATTCCGGCACCCTGCAGCCGCTCCGAACTCGTACCTGCAAAATAAAAAGACAGTTAGAGCGCATCGTGAAGCAGGCAACAAGCGCTTACTTACGTGCTTCCAGGCGCTTCTATTCATCACACGGGCTCCATCTTCAACTCACTTCAGCCCGTCATCCGCCATCGCCGGAACCCTGCAAAACAAGAGACATCATTACTAAAGACTTTAAAGACATTTGAATGACTCGAAACTTACCGTTCGTGCAGTAAACGACGGACAGCAGTCCTCTGAAGTCAAGAGGCCTGCGCTACCTATCCAGTGAAGAAACTGGTTACAGCACCCTGCCCCGAGGCAGATGGAGAGCTCGGCATTCACTTACCTAAGGTGAGAGCGTTAACCTTTGGGGGTCTACAGGAGAGGAGAAGAGGAAAGAGATAGGGACACCCCAATAACCCCAGTTCATTAACCCCATATTTTCTATCTGCAGTCATCTTACTCTACACGTCAGGCATACAGTGCACAGAGGTCCAGCCCAAGAGCCAACCGGGTGCTACACATCACCTTTGGAGATACGGTAGTCGCCCAGTCAAGACCGGCGCCTCTGCGAGAATCAGGTGAGCGTTACACATACCTTTTCATGTTGACAAGAATGGGACCTTGACAGAGGCCATAGCGTTGTTGACAAACCTGCACAACAAGATGGAAGATGAGACAGAAGATATTGCAGATGACAGCTGACTTGCGTCTATCTTCTCATGGCTTCCACAATGGATGGCGAATATCTTCAGATTCCTAGGATCAATACGGGTGATGGCGATTGTAGGATTTTGTGTGATCAGGATAATGATTACACAGTGTAAGCAGACAGGAAAGAAGGCTGTAGGAATGAAGATTATGATTGATGCTGAATCAAGGTTTGGGCCCAAGGAAGTGATGAATGGAGAAATCAGAGAGTGCATAAAAACAAGCAATTTAGCACCAGAGGGAATGAAGTTCCTGCAACCAAGAAATCACAGGAAGTACCTGGGATGATGGATTTACTGTAATCCGAATGGACGATGCAGCCACATGACCTGGAGTGTCGAACATGTAAAATCAGCAGGATCCCTGAATGGAGTAGTGAAAATTTGGTCTCCAAAGAAACACTTTTTCAAGAAAGAATACCAAGATGTGGAAACTGGTGAAGGAGTGGTTTATAAAGCAACCAGGTCAGGGTGGGGGAATGTAGAGGAGCAGCTGAATGCCTCTGCAGGAAGTCCTGACCCTATTTTGCTTATATGTTGGAGACCGGAAATTGCGACATGTGCAACGCCAGTGATGGTGTCGATTACACAAAAAGCCTTTGAGCCAAGATATCCACAGAGAAAACTCTATGTGATGTATCCCAGAAGAGATGCTGGTCTTCTGAGGGAGAGGTACGAATAAGTGTGAAGATGTGAATAGGAGAGTCTGGTGACGTCACAAGAAATTAGCATGATGCACTGAGAAGGATGACCAAAGAAGAGAAGGCGTAGACCTTATAGAATCTGATGGCGAAGTAAAGAATCGAGGAGACTTTCATGTGCGGAATGAAGATTGCATGTGTGAAGAAGCACTGCAGAAAATGCAAGTCATTTTTATAACTGTACATATGCCGTAACTCAAGTAGACTAAGTAATCATAAAGGCTGGCTGTACATAGTGAATGGATTGCAGGCGGGACAACCAATATATATATATATATATATGTATGTATGTGTAGAATCTGGACATTCAAAGTCACAACTTCAGTAGGCTCAACACGTGGAGAAAGGAGGATTGATAGCTGTGTGTGCGTGTCACAGCAAGGAAATAAGCTGAGGCTCGAAGAAGGACCAAAGGAATACTGTTTGGCCTGGTGTCAAAGGCTAAAGCACCCAAAACTGGTTATCAGTCCTTGAAGAACAGTGAAAGTGAGACGCTGAGGCATCCCTTGTTAAGTTGCAAAGAGAGAACACCATGAGTGGCAAGTTTCTTTATTCAGGACAAATACATGCTATGAAATGGGCCGATTCACGGTCTATGATTACGTGAGTCCCAGATGGAAATAGATGTGAGCATGCAAGCCTGAACCTTGATAAGAACATGCTCACACTCCCTTATATTCCCAAGCGCAAGAAGCAACCACAAGGCCAAGTTCAAAGATAATCTGAATGGCAGACGGCATGAGTGATGAAAGATGATGGGCTAATTGGTTGGGGAGACAAGGTCAAGTCCACCCACTAGCACTTGGGGTACCAGCTTATGTGCTGCTAGAAAATTGAATGTTCCAGAAGGGCATGAGATTGCCAAACAATTGTAGAAGGGCATATAATGAAGAGCCTTATAGTTTGACAACCAATGAGATATTGGCCCTCATTACAACTTTGCCAGTGTGGAAACAACGGTGGTGGTAAGCTTACCGCCACCATTGTTTCCAGAATGTACAAGTCTGCGGCCTGGTGCCGTTCTGCCGCTAGGTCTGCCCTGGTGGGCGGAACAGCAGCCGGCCGCAGACGTTCATGGAAGCACCGGCACCGTTATTAACGGTGCCCATGCTGCCATGGTCCCTATTCCCATTGCATTTTATGGGACTTAAATGGGAATGGGGATTAACAATTGCTGCTACCTGAATTACCGGACCACCAAGGCTGTAATGCCCCAGTTATTATGGCAAGTCAGGCGGCGATAATTCATTACGGGTCAGGTGGCTACTGCCCACCTGACTATAGAGACCCAATCACAATCCAATCCCTTATAGAATGCATGCTTAGATACTCCCCTTAGTCCAATCGCAATCCCACGTAGGTTTTTGTAGTTTTCCACATAGTACGACGTGAAGTATGACGAGTTTCTGCTATAAAAGTAATGTTTTTATGAAATGTGTTGAGACCATGCTGTGAGACGTCCGTTGATGTCCGTTGTACTCCCTGTTTTAGACAATTGAGAATAAAACAGACACTTTGCCAACTTCCTGAGTCTGTCTTCTTATTTGGTGTGAGAGTTATTGTCCATTCCAATCCTTCGTACAATGTGTTACCTTAATTAAAAGGACTATAAGGTTACAACTCTGCACCCCCTTCATATTCTATTGTAGCAACCTTACTCATCTTCAGTAATATCTTTTGCTTCTCGTGTAAATAATAGCTTTTCCCAAGAATTGAGCTGGGTCCCTCGCTGACACTCCTCCTCCATGCGCTCTATCAAATATGAGTTTCTTTCCACCTACATCCTTGAGCAGGACATTCATTATTTCTTTGGACTTTGTGATGAATCTATGGAATTCATCCCACCTCCCCAAGGGTCGCCTGTTCCACTGAGGAACTCCCTAAGCCAGACCCCGTGATGGCATACATGGGACGAACTGAAGTGCAAAACAGAACCACCTTTAGAAGATTGGCTGAAGACGAACATTAAGTATGTCATTATCCTCAAGAGAAAGAATCTGTCACATTAAGGAAAACTTTCCAATTGACTGTGAAGAGGAGGTTGAAAATAGAGGACATGCAGAACAAGGAGGAACGAGAGAGGTGCGTACGCCAGCAGGGGAGGCCCGCTGGAAAAGCAACACCTGATGGAGGTGCAGCAGAGCAGAGTCACAGAAACCAGTGAAGTTCCAAACTGCTTTGCGCTAGAAAGAGGGACCCTGAAGCACCATCCTTTGTGTTCGGCAGGCTCCCCAATCAACAGCGCCAATACCACGTAGCTAAGAGTGCAGCAGCCTGTCCAGGTATCAGAAGTGATACTGAGATGCCGAGCGGAGCGAGAGAAGCACACCGCCGAGAACAAGCCGGCAGAGAAGTGGGAGGAAAGAAATGGCCCTGAACGACTGCAGGCCCTGGAGACATTCGCCTGTAAGGACAGAGGTAATGGGAAGAACAGGAGGACCAGGAGAGCATGGGGGATTTGTTATCATTTGAAAGGACCTCTCCCAGTGAAGTATATCAAACTCAAAATATAGAATTGATGAACATGAGCTATAATAATCTGAAAGTGGTCCTGAGAAAGTGGTCATTATAACTGGGATAAAGTTACCATGGAAGGATAGGGATGAGACCCGGTTATGCAAGAGAGGCTGAGTATACCTTAATTGAGAGACAATACTACAAAGAAAAGGCAAGAGAAACCTATGAGATAAAAGACATAGAAAAAGTACATTACCTAGGAGAGTATATCTTACCAAAATACAAACAGCGTGGAGTCAAGAACAGATCAAACTTCAAAAAAGTACTTATGGAGGACAGTACGTCAAGATAGAGGAAAAACCAAATATATTGTGAGAGAATTACTAGACTTGATATGGAAGGTGACCAAAGACTATTTAAAGAGTGTCTACTGAGAGGAACTCTGAAAGTTAAAGAAGACCATTACAACATCAGGAGAAGGAAGTAATTCTCCTGGCCTTAGTTTATTAGATTAGTGGTGGGGTTACTCAGGGTAGGGTTTGGATGGCAGACTTTGTTATTTTGGACATTTCCTTATGACTAATGAGCACCTTTGTTATTCATATAGGTAGGCAATACCCACTGGTGTTGGGGACAGATAGACCTTATTCCTATTATTTAACAAACATATTGTAAATGTCATCACAGTGTCTTGTCCTCCTTCTCATCCACCACAACTTCTATTCCACATCTTTTGGATTTTCCATTTCTCACAAAGACTCACAATTTTCAATGTCTTCTACTTTTAGTTTCAAATTGAATTGCCTCATCTCCAAGTCTTTACGTACTTCATCTCCAACTGAACAGAAGACAGTGGTTGTTTTTGAGTGCCTCTATTTTGTCCTTTAGATGGTCTACTAAGTCCTTCTGCTTGGCAACCAAAGCTTGGATATCAAAGAGTAAGCCCTTTATTTTAGTCACAATACCTAAATTATACTTTTTTTTCAGTCTCTGACATGGCATTCATTGTAGATTATACTTGCTCAGCAGGGCTTGACATCTCCCACAGCCCCTGTCCCTTCCTAAGGTTTTTCAGCAAATGAAGGCAGCACAAAGCAGTTGTTGTCTTACTCTCGTGGGTTGCCACAGTGAACCACTCAATACACACCCTTCCAGAGTACAGTCCATGTGTACAGTACTCTCAGGGTTCTATAGTACCACCAAGGTACCCAACCAAAGCTCTCTTGTAACAAATCCTTAGCAACCTGGAGATAGGTATGTGTATCTCCTGAGCTACCCACTGAAGACTGGCTTCTACTGTTAATTGTTATGGACTGTAAAATCAAGAAATGCTCTGCCTCTGCGCAGCTTGGAGATACTGAAATCTAGTTATGAACTTAAAAAACACCTTGTGAGTGAGGGCCTGTTCCAAAGGACCAGTTCCACAAATAGCCCTCACGTGCGAGACAGGCCTGTTCATCTCTTGAGAAGTTTCTCGCTTATATTGGCATGCAACTCTGTGAAAACTGAAACCTTCTCAGCCCATCGTTTGCCCTGTAGGCCAGATCTGTGACACTCATTGTGCCTCCCCCTCAGTCCATCATGGGAGCAATCTAAGATCCCTGTGGGGTTCTCCAGGGCACTCCCACACCCTCAAGGGTTACAGGCGCTCTTACCTGATGTGCGATTCTGATGCTCCAATCGTGTCCCTGGTCATCTGCGTGCAGCCGTGGACCTTGAATGCCCAGCTACTCCTCCACTTCGCTATCCTGTGAACACTCCTTCCATGGAAAATCCCATCACTGTGGCTTTTCTGTAGTGATCTGGAGATCTTTACTCACCTCATCAGATTCGGCAAGAGGTCTCATTAGCATATTTTACTATAAAGAAACAGCACAACCAGAGGAACATTAATGCAAGGCAGCCATCTTGTGGCAAATTTCCTTAGCTGCAATGACCTCCCCATTCCACTGGAAGATCCCAGCTAAGGCCTCTGGTGATTTAATCTGGGCAAAGGAAACCGATATGTATAGGGGGACCCTCTGCATCCCCTCAAGCCGTCTGACATCGGTAGACTTTGGCACTGGAGACAAGAACACAGGAATGGACACCCGGGCACAAATTCACAGTCATCTTTAATACAGGTTCAGAAGACATTGGAAGCAGTACACAGAGCTCCTACAATCAGCTTGCTTATATAGGCATATTTCCATGACTGTCATGTCTCGCTGGCGCCGCGGCTCCCTTTGGCGGCGCTGGAGAATGCGGACTTTGTCCTTGTTTCCTTCTCCCAGCATGGCTCCTGTTACTACGGGTAGCGTTGCAGTGTTCCCGTCTTCAGTCGGACGTCCTCTGACGTCACCGCGCTGTTCCAAGGATCCCGGATATGGTGCTGCAGAACCACAGCTCAGCGCGTCGCTTCTCTCCTCAGACGCTCCGTAAGTTCGCAGCTAGGGTGCATGTTACCTACATCCTTGTCCTTAAACTTACCTTTTCTCTTTACCTACCTATCTACATATCTACAGACTTGTGTCCGTATCCAGCCTCCCTCTCCCGACCTCCGAGACTCCTCAAGACTCCTCCTCCATCCAACCCGCTCGGTACTGCTCTTTTCTCACTTCTGTCTGTTTTTTCCATGATTATATTTCAGCTCATACCCTGTTTGTTTAAATTAGAAAACAGAAGCAGACAGAGTCCTGCAAATAGAATCCTTCCCACGTTGAAGATCGACGTACCGAGGACGATTGGATCCATCTCCGTTCCGGCAGGGTTTTCTCCCCCAGGAGGGTTTCCCTGGGATCCCTTACACCACCACTTGTTTCCTAATCAGGAGAGGGGAGGTGTCAGGGTCCCTAGGGGGCTCCCCAACTGCCTCGTTGATTGCTGCACCATCAGGTTAGTGTTTGAAAACCTTACAGCAAGCGACGCCTGTAAAAAAAAAAAATAATAAAATTCTGATTATGACAACGCTGCAAGCAGCGTTAGACCAGGTGCAGCAATTAACGACTATGGTACAAGGTTTGTCCCATGAGGTACAAGCCTTGAAACATGAAAACGCTTATCTGAAACAGCAAATGTCAGTGAAGCCTCCCACAAGTTCGGAAATCCCTCCGGGTCCATTACCAGGAGGGAAATATGACGGAAATCCTCAATCACTAAGGGAATTTCTGGACGCATGCACAGTGCAATTTGCATTTAAAACATCTTTTTTCCCCTCAGATAGAGATAGAGTAGGATACATGATTACCCATCTAACAGGACCTGCTCTAGCCTGGGCCACCCCTATTGTAACTTCTAATAACGCCATTCTTGATTCAGTGCCCGCTTTTACTGCCAGCCTGAAGGCTATGTTTTCAAGAAAAGAGTACCATGTCTCCACTCAGGAGAAACTGCTAGATATCAAGCAAGGATCCTTAGGTATTCTAGAATACATCACTCGATTCAAACAAATGGCGGCCGGCACCTCGTGGGCTGATGACGCTCTGATAACTTTGTTCAGAAGGGGGCTTCATGATGAGTTAAAAGACGAACTCGCGCGGATCTCTAGGCCCAATACTCTTGCGGAATTGGTCTCCCTCACCATGCAGTTAGACTATCGGCTACAAGAACGACAAGCGGAAAGGAAGAAAGGGAGAAGTCACCACTTTGGGCCAGACATAGTTTCAGTTCCTAAAACCACTAATTCAGATGAACCTATGCAAGTGGGAATTACTCGGGGACCTCTTACTCCAGAGGAACGGGCTCGCAGGAAAAACCAAGGGCTATGTATGTACTGCGGCTCTTCCTCTCATACAGTACAAGAATGCCCTATTGCTCCTCTTAGACGGCAAGCACGTTCGGGAAACGCCAGACCCCAACCGCAAAGGGAACAACGGTCGGGGCAGCGGGTGCTGGTTCCCACTCTCCAACCCTGATTCCTCCATCATTGGACATGGTAGTTTTACGGGTCTCTCTATCCTTACCAGATAGAACCGTAGTAACGGTACCCGCCTTGATAGATTGCGGTGCAGCGGGATTGTTCATAGACGATTTGTGGGCTAAATCACAGAATTTACCTCGCTCTCCCAAAGCCTTTGCCATACCAGTTGAAGGGGTGGATGGCACGCCTCTAGTTTCAGGACCTATACGGGAACAAACGTTCGCCTTAAAGATGTCTATCGGTTCCCACAGAGAAGAGATCATATTCGACATTATTAAGGCCGCCCACTATCCCGTCATTTTGGGGTTACCCTGGTTAAAGCTACACAATCCATTCATAAATTGGTCAGCTGGTTCTATCTTTTTGGGGTCAGAACACTGTGTTCAACACTGTCTTGCAGACAGCTCTGTAGGATTCTTTACTCCTCCTTCACCTCCTGACAGATCCCATAAAATAGTGGACCAGATCAGTCTTCTTCCTCCCGAATATGAGGAGTTCCAGGACATTTTTTCTTCTCCTCAGTTCTCGGACCTTCCGCCTCATAGAAGAGACGATTGTTCGATTCGACTTGAATCTTCACAACCCATACCCTTCGGTAAAATGTACATCCTTTCGGAGAAGGAAAAATCGGTCTTAAGACAGTATCTGGATACCAACCTCAAGAACGGTCTGATAACGGAATCAATCTCTCCGGCAGGGGCATCATTGTTTTTCATAGCGAAGAAGGACACAGAAGAATTAAGGCCCTGCATAGATTATCGGGGTCTTAACAAAATCACCATTCCGGATCGTTATCCGATGCCACTCATCCCTGATATTTTGGAGGCCGTAAAGGGAGCCACAATCTACACTAAACTAGATCTCAGAGGAGCCTATCACCTCATCAGGATTAAGGAGGGGGATTAGTGGAAAACAGCCTTTCGCACCCCTTTTGGTCATTTCGAGTACCGGGTGATGCCCTTTGGTTTATCAAATGCTCCTGCTGTTTTCCAGAGATTTATCGACCATATATTTTCTGATCTCCTTCTCCACACAACAGTCGTATATCTCGATGACATCCTGGTGTACTCCAAGGACCCAAAAGAACATCACCAACATGTGAGTCAAGTCTTACACAGATTACGGAACAACCACCTATTCTGTAAACCAGAAAAGTGCAAATTTCATCAGACTACAGTTACTTATCCAGGGTTCGTCCTGTCCTCCTCTGGGATTTCAATGGATCCCAGCAAAGTAACAGCAATTCTAGAATGGTCTCCACCTCGTACCGTCAGAGAACTCCAAAGTTTTCTGGGATTCTCAAACTTTTACAGGAAGTTTATTGCAGGGTTTTCTTCTGTTGTTTTACCTCTAACAAGGCTGCTTAAGAAGGGGAAGACTTTCGAATGGACAATAGAAGCTCAGTCCGCCTTTGACACTTTGAAAACTCTTTTTACGTCAGCCCCAATCTTACGAACTCCAGACCAGAGCCTACCCTTTATTGTAGAAACAGACGCCTCTCACTTCGCCTTGGGAGCCGTATTGAAACAGACTCAGGCACTTGGATTAGAACATCCTGTGGCCTATCTTTCTAAAACCTTCTCTCCCTCGGAAATCAACTACACAGTATTAGAGAAGGAACTATTGGCCATAAAACGAGCATTTCAGGAATGGAGACATCTCCTATTGGGTTCCCAACATCTTATCGAAGTACGCACGGATCATCAAAATCTTAAAAGCCTCCAGTACGCAGAAACACGTAACAGTCGGCAAGCTAGATGGGCACATTTCTTTTCTCCCTACAACATAACATTCACAATCATTCCGGGTAACACCAATCTACAAGCCGATGCATTATCACGCAGAGATCCAACATGCAAACCTGGTTTTCAGACCGAAAAACTGTTTCCTCGGGCTACATTTATTGCTGTAGTCCAAGATTTCCTTCACTCAATTGCATCCCAAACCTGTCTCATCAAGGATTCTATCAGTCTTCAAATGGGAAAGTGGGGTCTCTCCTTTGAAGACGGATGCTATTATCAGAACCATCGAGTCTATGTCCCTACTCTCCAACTCCGTACTGAAGTGATGCATATGTGTCATGATTCTGTCATGGCCGGACATCGCGGTATAGCCAGTACTCGGGAGCTTGTTTTAAGGCATTTTTGGTGGGAAACCCTGGGTAAGGACGTGAAAGACTATGTTTCATCATGCATGGTTTGCCTCCAAGCCAAAACCCCTCGCAGCAAACCGTTTGGGAAACTGGCAATGGTACAAATACCTACCCGTCCCTGGCAACTGATTTCTACGGACTTCATTGTCGACTTGCCTACGTCTAAAGGTTGTACCACCATTATG
Organism: Ambystoma mexicanum; assembly: GCF_040938575.1. Classification (NCBI taxonomy): domain Eukaryota; kingdom Metazoa; phylum Chordata; class Amphibia; order Caudata; family Ambystomatidae; genus Ambystoma; species Ambystoma mexicanum. The sequence goes on from NC_090927.1 coordinate 979,225,422, forward strand.
GTAACGGTCGATTATTTTACCAAATTGGCCCATTTTCTGGCTTTGCCCTCCATACCAACTGCCTCACAAATGGCCAGACGCTTCATCAATACTATATTTTCTCAGCATGGTCTTCCAGACAGTATAGTGTCCGATCGAGGTTCGCAGTATATCTCCCGATACTGGAAGCAGGTCTGTTCCGCTTTGGGGATTAAAAGAGCTTTAAGTTCAGGCTACCATCCTCAAACTAACGGACAGACCGAACGTTTGAATCAAACCCTGGAAACTTATCTGCGTTGCTTTGTGTCTGCGGCTCAAGATAACTGGATGGAACTGTTACCCTTGGCAGAGTTTGCCTATAACAACGCTCCTCATGCATCCATTAAGACAAGTCCATTCCATTGTACCTATGGATACCATCCCTCCTGTTCTCCTTCCTCCCTTCTCAAAACTTCGGCATTTCCAGATGCCGACGCCCTTATGGGGGACATCCATCAGGGACATCTTTTGGCCAGGACTGCTTTGCTAGAAGCTCAGGAAAGCTCCAAACGCTTTGCGGATTTGCATCGTTCACCATCACCCAAGATTACTCCGGGGGATTTGGTTTGGCTCTCGGCAAGATTCCTTCCTAGACACTTGATTCCGTCTAAATTGTCTCCTAAATTCTTTGGACCTTTCACTGTTTTAAGGTCGAAGGGCTCTCTAGCCTTTGAATTGCAACTTCCTCCATCTTGGTCCCGAATTCACCCAGTATTTCATGTGTCCCAACTCAAGCTCCATGTTCCAGATCGATTCGGTCGTTCTAAGGACTGTCCTCCACCTGTGTCAACTGAAGATGGTCCCGAATTCGAAGTCTCCGGTGTTTGTGATTCTCGTTATCATCATGGTCGACTTCAATATCTGATCCACTGGAAGGGGTATACTATAGCGGACCGTTCGTGGGAACCAGCCTCTGCTGTCCACGCACCTTTGCTTGTTCGCCGCTTTCATAGGTTGCACCCCGACAAACCCGGTGGGGGGACCCTTGGAGGGGGGCATACTGTCATGTCTCGCTGGCGCCGCGGCTCCCTTTGGCGGCGCTGGAGAATGCGGACTTTGTCCTTGTTTCCTTCTCCCAGCATGGCTCCTGTTACTACGGGTAGCGTTGCAGTGTTCCCGTCTTCAGTCGGACGTCCTCTGACGTCACCGCGCTGTTCCAAGTATCCCGGATATGGTGCTGCAGAACCACAGCTCAGCGCGTCGCTTCTCTCCTCAGACGCTCCGTAAGTTCGCAGCTAGGGTGCATGTTACCTACATCCTTGTCCTTAAACTTACCTTTTCTCTTTACCTACCTATCTACATATCTACAGACTTGTGTCCGTATCCAGCCTCCCTCTCCCGACCTCCGAGACTCCTCAAGACTCCTCCTCCATCCAACCCGCTCGGTACTGCTCTTTTCTCACTTCTGTCTGTTTTTTCCATGATTATATTTCAGCTCATACCCTGTTTGTTTAAATTAGAAAACAGAAGCAGACAGAGTCCTGCAAATAGAATCCTTCCCACGTTGAAGATCGACGTACCGAGGACGATTGGATCCATCTCCGTTCCGGCAGGGTTTTCTCCCCCAGGAGGGTTTCCCTGGGATCCCTTACACCACCACTTGTTTCCTAATCAGGAGAGGGGAGGTGTCAGGGTTCGTAGGGGGCTCCCCAACTGCCTCGTTGATTGCTGCACCATCAGGTTAGTGTTTGAAAACCTTACAATGACACAATATTTTCATGCAAATTCAGGATACATTTCTAATTGGTTCACTTAACTAGAATATACACCCTCCTTGTCTTTGATTGGTTGGCTTATATGTCACTCACAAAGACCACATTAGCTCATCTTGGCAAGCATAGGTTGATTGACACATAGGGCCTCATTACACGGAAGGCGGTGATCCAGGGTGCTATTAGCACCCTGGACCATGCCGGTAAATTACCGGCACCGCCTTGGCGGAAAGGGGATTTACCGCCCCATTCCAAGGTTGGTGGGGCGGTAAATCCCCCTTCCGCCATTGCCCTTCCCCATTCCCATTTCTGCCCCATAGGGCTCTATGGGAATGTGGAAGGCGCTAATTACGGCACCGCAATTTTGCGGTGCCGTAATTAGCTCTGAGGTCCCTTAGCGGGTTGGTTTTTAACGCCTGCAAAAAGCAGGCGTTAAAGCACCAACCCGCTAAGGGACCTCGTAGTAAGGCGGTAATGGTTAACGGTCACCGTTACATTAACGGTGGCCGTTAACCATTACCGCCTTCCGTGTAATGAGGCCCATAGACTGATAAGCTCATTCCAGTCTCACCTAAACATAATTATATATCCATTAACGCCTGCCAAGAACCGCACTTATCAACTTCTTGAGGTCCTGCCAAAATTACTTGGCAGCTAGTACTGTGAAAAACTTCATGAGCTCATCTTATTTGTTGCTAAGTAAGCAGCTGTTCCGTCTAATTGGTAGCCTTCTCATGCCTTTATCTGATTTGCTATCAATCATGTCTGCTTTTCTTTCCAAAATTTCTAAATATACCCTTCCAGACGTACTTATCTCACAGTGAACTGCTGCCAAAGACGTAGTCACCATCAGCATGATACAGGCCTTTTGCCACCTGCTCCCAAGACACCATTTTGTATTTTGGCACACATTTTAGAATATATCTAAGTCTATTCAGCCTAGATGTTCAGCTACCAACTGTGAGTTATTTACTTTTGAGCATAACTCCTTTTCTATTCAGATTTCAGATTATATTTTTAGATATTTATGATGTTCGTGTAATACCCGAGACACCCTCCACTTCCTGGGTCATTCTGACCCCAAAAGTATATGTCACCCTATATGCACTCTTTATTTTCAAAAAACACTTTACTTTACTGATTTACAGTACTGGAACCATTGATCAGCCTATTATGTTATCTGTATTCAGTTTGAGGGGGGAGATGTCTAGGACCTCTTATACAGAAATTTAGTAATTAGTATAATCTAAATATAGCATTGTCTTATACAGTATAGGCCTATATTACAGTTTACAATTACTTTAGATGTTAGGATTTGGTTCTGAAAAGTAAGTTGAGATGCAGATTTCACAATTAACGTACTCTTAAATAACGGTTCCATGTGATCTTATCGAAAAAGGTTTTAACAAAAACATTTTCGGTGAAACAAAAACAGTGAAAAATACTAAATTCTTTTATTTTTTTATTTTGTGGGGTACCCCCCAAAATCCCCTTTTCCCCTAGGTTTACAACCCTACCCTAGCCCCCTCCCCACCTGTTTTCATCTCTTACCCCACCCCATACATATTTTTAATACACATTTAGTGTTTTTTTGCGGTTTTGGTTTCGTTGAAATCATTTTTCGTTGTTATGTATTTGATAATATCACTGGATACCCACATAGCACTGGCTTCTGCTGCTGTTTCAGACCTGGGTCACACAGCCTTCTGTACTTACAAGCCAAGGAGTGTATGCAGGTCTGACTCACAATGCAGCACCATGTGTTTGTATTAATTTAAGAACAGGGTGTCATTTCGAACTCAAATGACACAGAAGGTATGCAGAAAATGAGTGAGGAAGCAGTCCTAGGGTGATGTTGGGTTGGCTTAGATGGCTGGCCTGGTAGAATGTGAGTGTTGGTGGATAACAGGGGCCTCATCGTACTGCGATGCCAGATACTATGTGCTAAGGGGTTCTAGAGAAGATAGTTGGTGGAGGCATGGGGTGTGAAGGCAGTGCTAACCATGTGTGGATGTGATTTCTATGTAGCTGAAGTGAATCTTCAATAAAATCTTAATAATCTTATCAGATGAGTGGTGGAGTTCTCTTCATAACATTGTCAACAGGCTTGATCATGATTCCCCACCATCAGCAACATGTGTCTGCTGAGGTTGAGAACGACAAACGCATTCCTGAGATTGGTGAGATCACCAACAAGGTGCCAGATTATTGTGCACTCGATTGGCAGAGCATCGTGGTGCTCATTTGAAACATCAGCAACGTAATTACCGAAGGCGCGAGCATGGATGGCAAGCCCATTTAGACTTTTATTATAAAAAAACTCTGGCATGGGCATGTTAGCCTGTAACACTTTCTGCAATGCTGTATCAACAAAGACTACACATCAAGGGGTTGTGCCATATCACTGTGCATTTTGTTTCCCATAACACCGTTTTATTGTGGGCAACCCAAATGCAGCAATAAGTCATTGGCCCTCATTACGTGGTTGCAGGCAACTCAGAATTAACGTTACCGCCACCTGACATCCCAGTGCTACTGGGATATCACAGACGGCAGCAGTACGGTAAGTTCCCATTCCCATGGAGTCCAAAAGGACTCCATGGGAGTGGGAACCTGAAGCGCCAGCACAGTTGTTAACAGTGCCAGTGCTTCAGTGAAAAACCTGCCAGTAGGGGCCTCAACTCCCGGCAGGTCAGGCCTGTCGGTAGTTCATTGCCCCTACCGGCAGACTTTCAGTGACCCAGTCTGGAAAAAGTGCCAGTAACTTATTACCGGCACCTTTATTTCTCAACTGGGTCACTTTTAATGAGAGCCATCATGTCACTGAAATACATATGAATATTTCAAATGCAACCAGTAAAATGTTGCTGACCTTAATGTGAAGTGTATATGTTTAGTGAGCTGTCAAACACTGCAATTATCGCTGGCCTTAGGGTCACATACTGACTGCAGAATTGTTGAATTTGTTAAGTGCCACTGCCATGCAAATTGTGCCTGGACCATGTTGATTTTGCAGTCGACTGCTCTCGGGAAAGGTTAAATGGGCCAGTGGCAGAGTTTTTTTTATATAAAACTGTATTTTGTAGGTGAACATTATGTGTAAACAATTTGATTCAACATCATATCATAATATTTCAATAGTTTTTACTCAACTTTGGCATTATAGCAACCATCATATTCACATTTTCTATATCCTTACTAATATCATACTCAATGTTACATATTTGCATATCGGTATGCCCTTAGGAGAGAAAAAAGGGAGAAAAAAGGAGCTAGTTCTCTGCTGAAGGTATTAAACCTATACAGCTATGTGTTTCCTTTTCTTGTTGTTCTTCGGAATAGAGATTGGGTAAGAGTCTTTTGTGAGTCTCCTTGGGTTCCTGTTTTGTCATTGTCGGAACATTCACCACCCCATATCTGGTCTTTCATTCCCCTTATGTTTTAATCATATAGTGTTTTGCTTTTGTCACGTGTTTCCCAGGGCCCATCAAATGAGTGTGAAGTTCTTCATTATTACAGATTTAAAGAAATGTTCTTCTTTGTTCTTAAAGGATTCTATAAGCAGGGACCAAGTTCTGAGGTACTTTCGGGAAACCATTATGTGAGAGAGCAAAAATGTTCTCCATAGCCACCACTTCCCAAATGTTTACCCAACGGTTTGTTCTTATAGGTCCACTTGGGTTTTTCCAAAATTGGGCCAAGTTTCTTGTAACTGCGTTTAACAGGTGAGAAATGTTGCGGAGGCCTCCAGTAACTGATACCCTCCCTCCTCAACTTACTCCCCCACTATTATCACTTCTGGGTTCATGGTTAACAGTACTCCTGTTATATCTTTAATACCATCACCTTTTCCCAATATCCTTGCAGCCCATATCACCAATTATCTTGCATCCCCTCCCACATAGGGGTGATGCAGATGGCATCATTTTGTGAATTCCCACTGATGGAGATATCATTGGTAACAGATTTTGTAACCCGCTTCTTTTATAGCGGAACATTCAGAGGCCCTATGCGTTCTCCTCCTTGTCCACCTCCAAAATTCCCCTGAGATGGCTACACCCAATTCTCGCTCCCATTTTGTCAGATTTTCGGTTTACTTTCTGGTGTTGGGACTTCTAGAGTCTTGTGTAATTATGATATCTGTTTTTTTCATGTCTTCTATAAGAGTTATTTATATCCCTCTAATTTGCCTAATTCCCACTGTTCAGAGCCCCTAGTATGTTATCAAGTGGCGAATTCGGATATATTGATATCATTCCCTTTTGATTACATTAAATGTTTGTCTGCAGTCCTCTAATCTTACGAGTCTACCCTCTGACTATAATAGTTGCATTCTTAGAGGTTTCCAGTGTTCCCACTGTGTTTTTTATTTACTATAGGCAAAGAATCAGGGTTCTATAGTATGGGGGGCATAGAATTTAAGGCCGACTCAGTTCCAATGAATCACAACCCTTTGTCCCAGCATATCAGGGAATACACCAAGTGTGGCAAAATAGTACTACCTGTCTGTCGACAATAGTAGTTAAGTCATATCTTTCCATATTTTAACACAGGGGCAGAGTCCAGTCCAGTAGCGGTCTGATTAAGGCTGTCAGATGGTAACGTTTAATGTCTGGTACTCCCAATCCATAAGTGGGTTTTTCATCATGATTCCCTGTTGTATTGTCAGTCATTTTTTTACCCCAGATTATTTTAAATATTTTCCCCTATAATCTGTCCAAAATTGTTCTTGGTATATGTATCAGTAGTGACTGAAATACATACAGGAGTCTAGGGAGTAGTGTCATTTTAGTCACTATTATTTATCCCAATCATGAGATTTCTTGCACATCCAAACTTTCAATGTTGCCCTCTAGAGTTTTCCACAGTTTGGATATGTTAGTGTTATATAGAGTTTTTTACAAGGTTATTGTCATGGTCATCGGGCCAAGAACGCAAACATTAAAGGGCCACATACACAGGGGGCCTGGATGGACACGGTCCTGGTGCATTTGGCGCCAGGCTCATGAATAACAGTAAGCAAGAACATTTATTCAGGACAAGAATGCTTTTATTATAGACATAGCACCTCATTTTGGGTGCAAAGTACATTTAACATGGGAACTTCCATTCACTAAAGCAGCCCCATGTGTACTCTTGGGTGTGGCTGCTGCTATTGGGTTGCCTTGCACGTGCTGACTCTGTAGGGGTGGCAGGGTGTGGAAGGCAAGCCAGGCCTAGTGGCCATGCCCACGATCGCAGCTATAGAAGCTGCTCCGATCCCCGAGGCAGACGCTTCGCGTTATTCTGCACTTTCATGCAGCGTAACGCTCACCGCCGCCTGGGATTAGAATTACCTTTGGAAATCCTGCTTCCTGCCATCATACTTACCACCTGGGCAATCTGCTCTAGCCTGTGTGCGTCTTTGTTGATCCTGGCATTCTTCTTCGAATCTCCCAGAACGCTGACATCTTCATCTTGGCACCGCAGCTCATCTTCAAATCTTCCGGAAAGCTGACATCTTTATCTTGGCACCGCAGCTCATTTTCAAATCTTCCGGAACGCTGAAATCTTCACCTTGGCACTGCAGCACGACGCGCTCCGTCCGCGACAGCAGCACTTGCAAGTAAAAACGAAAGGCAAGGTTAGACACTTAAATGACATTGGCCCTCATTACGACCCTGGCGGAAATCGTGGTGCAATATGCACCATGGAGCACGGCGGAAAGCTGCCGATAGCGCCATGGGGGTTGGCGGATTTACCGCCCCATTCCGACCTTGGCGGGGCGGTTAATCCCCATTCCCCATTTTACCCTTCCCCATTCCCATTTTTGCCCCATAGGGTATAATGGGAGTGGGGAAGGCGTTAATTACGCCACCGTAAAATACGGTGGCGTAATTAACAACAAGGTCCCGTAGCGCCATGGATTTCTCCGCCCGGAAAAACCAGGTGGAAAACGCTCCATGGCGCTACGGGAAGTCGTAGTGGGGCGGACGGGTCCGCCGCGAATACCGCTGGCGTAAACCCACTCCGCCAGGGTCGTAATGAGGCCCATTCAGTTTAAGGTCGCGCTACCACTAAACCTTGCGCTTTTCCTTAAACCATCACTTACCTGCTGTTGGATATTGCGGTTTCCTCCATCTTCCACCGGCCGCGTTCCGCTCCCCCACAGCTGATTTTGGGCTGCATTTCCACCTATTGGAAAGAAAACAGAAGAGAAACATTATTCAGGAATTAACAACAATATTGAGAGCAATAACACAAAGACATAGAACGAGAAGAGGCAAAGAGAAAACAGAAAGGGGAAGAGACATTGAGAGACACTTACTACCAACCAGGAGAAGCATAGTCACAGCTGGACAGGACCATTACTTACCGGGGATCAGTGAAGGAACTAGGCCCCGTCGACAAGCGCCCCTGCCAGGAGTAGCAGGACGGAGAGCTATCATCAATAATTAACAGGTGAGCCTTATGGGCCGGTACATGCCCACAGAAATCCCACGTTGGGAAGAAGGGTTTGAGAGGTACAATAGTCACAGATCAGCGTACTCACGTTCTCTCATATCCACGCAGGAGCAGTGTCACCAATTCCCGCCGCTCACAGCTTATCTGCAGAGGGAGAGACCTGACGGGGTGATCTAACTCCTGGGAGGGCTGCAACCGTGCCCCAACGCCTCTGCAGAGACCCAGTGAGTGTAACAGTTATGAGTTTGTTTCTTAGTGTTCTATTTTTCTTTTTTACCAACTTAGAGGGTATTTTTTAGTATTTTTCAATGTTCTCATATTCTACCATTATGTTTAAGCCTTTGTATTTGTTTTCAAGATTCAGAACAGTAAATCTCGAAACTTTAATACATTCCCTCAAAACTGCATAATTTCTGTTAGGAAAACTACAATGTCATCCGCCTAGAGTGCCACTTTGTGTTTTTTCCCACCGATGACAGATCACACAGCCTATCCTTGGAACGACCCTTTATTATCTGAGCCAGGGGCTCCAGGGCTAGTGAAATGATGAGAGGACAGAGTGGGCAACCTTGCCCTGTGCCTGTAGTTATTTAAATCATGTCTGAAAAGGGAATTATATACCTGGATTCTAGTGTTTGGGGACTGAACATTAGCCAGCACCAATTTTGAAAAGTGAGGCTTGAATCCAAATGTCTCTAGCATTCGATTTATAAAGTCCCAGTTCATACTATCGAATGCTTCATTTGCATTCAATATAACAAGAACAAATTTCTGGTTTGGTCGTCTTTCCCATTTGATTATGCCAAGTGCCTTGGTCATGTTATTGCCTGTGTCTTTGAAAATAAATTATGAATCCTGTTTGGTCTGGTGTAGTCATTTTAGGTACAATTTTCTTTAATCTGGAGGACAAAATCTTAGTGAATATTTGTGCATCCTTATTAAGCAGTGTTATGTGTCGGTAGGATGAAAGGTCCATTGGGTCTTTACCTGGTTTCAGAATTAGAGTTGTGGTTGATTCCATCATTGATGGGGAGCTCTCTCTAGTGTATAAGACTACGTTGAATAATTTAGCTAGTGTAGTTCTAAATGTTTTATAGAATAGAGAAGCCATCTGGGACTGGGGCCTTATTGCATACCTTTTATCACATGATCGACCTTTTCCATACTTATGTGGACTTTCAGTTCCTTGCTCTCTTCCTCTGAAATCATAGCGAGGTTGCAAGACTGGAGATATTTTTGTTGTGAGGTTATGTCCAATGGTTCTGCCTTTACGAGTTTGCTTAGGTATGGCTCCATAGTTTTAATTTTTAATTCTACCTCTCTTTTACCCCTCCTCTGGGCATCTCTCAGTATGGCAATATAGTTTCGTGGAGTATGCTTCTTGAGTTCTGCTGCTAACAGGCGATCTGCCTTGTTTCCCATTGTATAAAAGGATTCTTTGGTTCATAAAATTGCTTGTGATGAGAGGTCCGGTAGATGTAAATCCAATTGGTTTCTAGCAACTCTTAATGCTCTCAAGACTCTTAGAGAGTTAGTTTGTGTCATTCCTCAGATATTCTAACTTGAGCCTCAAGTTCTATGCATCTAGCGTCCCAACTTTTCAGGAATCATGCCATCTCGCTAATAAATACCCCTCGTTTAACCGCTTTGCAAGCAACCCAAATTGTTCCCAATTCTACCTACTCTGCTGTGTTTTCCTGAAAATATTTAGTTAGGACATCAGGTATAGGTAGCCTAATAGATGGGTCTTGTAAGACCATGTGACTTAATGTCCATGATTTCCTTTTGTGGTGAGGGGAGTCATCTCATGTATATGCCCCGAGACTGGTGCATGGTCTAACAAATATCTTGAGCCAATATTAACCTTCTCCATCCTTGGGATTAAGGTTGTCGAATATCAAAAACATGTCTATTCTTGAGAAACTCTTGTGTACATGGGAGTAATATGTATACTCCTCCTCTTAGTGGAAGAATCTCCCAAGTCTTAATCAACACAGACCTCTGAGTATTTTGGCCTGGGTGTGTTGGTTGTGGAGGTCTACCCTTGTGGATGGGGATGTTTTATCTACATTTAATTCTAGAATACTGTTAAAATCCCCATCACAATTTCCCCTTTACAGAAGGAGCTCAACGGGCTTAATAAACAAAGAATATATCATGTTGTTCATTCGGGCGTAAAAGACACATCAGCATCATTAGACAGTTACTGAGTAATCAATTTACCATTATGTATCTTCTGTCGGGGTCCTTTTGAGTGGCCCTTTTCTTAAATTGAATTTGTCTATTTATCATAATGGCAACTGAGAAAAAACAGAGGGTTTTCCCCTTCCCACTCCTGGGGGATCCTCTAAACAGGTGGGCTGGGGAGGGCCATCACTTTTGGAGTCTGACCGGGGGCGAACTAGTCAGGCAGGATCACCTCGGTAGAGGTCCCTCTGGGATTGCAGAGGGATTACCCAAATGTGAGACAGACACCAACTTTCCCCATTCCTTTGACGAAAGGACTGAGATGAGGAAAGGGAGCGTTTCACCAGTATATACTTCCTTTCAAAAACATCACTGTGCCATTAAAATTACAAAACTACATTCAGAGGCACTCTCCTATTTTCATGAATGTTCCGCTAACAAGTTCAGGCGAAGTCAGGCACTGGGCGAAGATTGTATCCACCTGAAGCCTGTTAATACTCCACAGTTGTATAAAAGGAGTAGCTGCAAGAACCAGAGAGAACGAGTTGGAGCCTGAGAAGGAACCTGAGTCAGAGAATGAGCTAACAGGCAACTGGGAAAGCCTGAGCACCCCAAGTTCTGCTGTCGGAGAACAGATCTCCAAGACACTGAGAGCCTGTGGTTTGAGAAGGCTAGAGAAAGCGTGGCGAGGGAACTGTGTCTCCAAAGATCCAGAAGGGGATTGTGTGGTACGCTGATCTCTGAAGGGAAGTCCTTGAAGAGGTGCTCGTTCCCATGAGCCAGCAAGGCAGCCCAGGACTGTCTGAGGGGCAGGCGAGGAGCCCCTGACCTCGACACGACATTACCGCAAAAGCTACACTGAAGTAATCACAAACGGTGAGTTCAGTTGGTGAATGACACGAAGCGCGAGAGATCATTTGTTGCACATCAAAGACAAGCGTAGGATGAAAGACGCGCTGAAGAGAAAGCTTCAATTGTCCATTGTGAATTATAATGTGAAAGCGATAATTGTGAAAGCGAAGGAAATAAACTAACAGAGTAGTTGCGTGTACATTTACACATTCTCGAAAGACTCTGTTGAAATTGAATCACTCTCCGAAAGTGCAAGGGAGCTGTGCGAAGCTCGAAGTAGGAGCAAAATAGAAAGCATGAGTGGGGAGCTGCGCGAGATAGGAAGAGCAAGCTGAAACCCCAAAAGAAGCTAAAGAGTGCCTGTGGCACGACCCGGTTTATGAAAACGTAAAGAAGCTAAAGAGTGGCTGGGGCACAGCCCTGTTTGTGAACTGTGATAAAAGCGATAAGAGTGCCGGGGGCACGATCCCATGAAGCCAAGGTATCAGAATGGTCCCGCGCAGGGCTGAGTAAAACTGTACACTCTCGAAAGTCTCTGATATGAAGAGTTGTTAAGAACTGTTGGGGAAGGGAACCCCGGTTTTTTAACAAGAGAATATGATGTCAAGAGAAACCATTGAACTGTGAAGTTGTTGGAATTGTAGGGGAAGGAAACCTCTGATGAAACCAGAGCAAGAGCGTCTTGTGAAAGCAAAATATTGTGAACTATGAAATGCCTGAGAAAAGGTGACAAGAAGGGCTTCTAAGTCTGTGGAGAAAGAAAGCCCTTAGAAACCTGAAGGAAGTTTGTGTGGACTATTTGATCCCAATGAACTTTGTTGAAGCCTAAGTGACTCAAGTTTGGGGAAGGGAGCTGTGGGACAGCTCCAGTGCCATCCTGATATTATTTTGACTCACTATTTTATTTTGATCCAATCCCGTGCACATTACTGTTCTAGACGAAAGTGAGGGCAAACATAGGTTTGACACAGACCTATTTATTATTTTGACTGATGTGACATTTGACTGCCTTTTGACTTACTTTTATGGTGGAGACTACTCCCATTTAGAAATAGGGCCAGTTAGGAAGTCTCCAACCTCTATTCAAGTTAATAAAGGTTTTACGAATGTGCTTCCTTGTGTCTGTGTCTACCTTTTAATACCATGCCTGGCTCACACAACCCTTCTCCTGTTCATGCCACTAGGAGCATACAGTTGTAGAGGGAAGGGTCTACACTTCATCCTTCGCTCCTCAGCTGGGAGGAGGTGTGTCTCCTTTAAGAACGCAACCTTGGCTTCCATTTCTTGCAGTGTGTGAATTATTAATTTCCTTTTGGGGGGTGAATTTAGTCCTTGAACATTGAAGGTCATAATTTAAAGCTCAACCATTTCAATCTATGTATATTTGCTTCATTTGTTTCTTGTGATTCAAGGGGTCACTACCCTATAATCTAACCTCTCATCTTATTTCCATCTCTGAACTTTAGCTCGTATAAGTTAATGAAAAAACATACATTTAAAATAATATAGAGGTTTCAAGAAATAACTTTCTTCCCATATCTGTGAGGCTATTTGTAGTAATTAATACTGATGACTTCCTTCTGAATGGGTGAGCTATTGCAGTTTATTCCATATTAAAAGGACCTCAACATCATTACATATAACGCCAGTGGAACTGATTTCTAACTTTCAACCTCACTGCGCACAATGACATCCCAAGGATTCTATTGGAGAATGTCATCACGTGCACCGTTGCACATTACAATACATTACATTATGATAGAACATATGCTTTGGCTCATAAACTGCATAACAAAATTATACAGAGAACTGCAGGGTAGAAATAACATAATAATGACAAAAATTATTTGAATCGACTGCAACAGGATGAAAAATGTACGGAATCTCATAGACTGTTGAATGACAACAGAATATATATATATATATATATATATATACATATTAGAAGAATTCTGGACAATATCTTCCCATTTAATCAACTGTATACTTCATAATCTTCGTACCTTATGGGTCCTCTTCTCACCCAAACAGAACTCTCTTCTCTGACCACCATCACCTCCACGCGTTTCTAAGTTGCCTTCCACACGCTCATTCTCACTCTCCCATAACTCCACTGAGGCCTCTTCATCAGACTCTCCCCTTCTTAGATGCTCATGTTCCTCCTGACTTTGACTCCTCCTGGTACCCACTTTTTCGCTGACCACACACTCCTTATTATACCACTCATCTCCATTCCCCGTCATTCCATTCCCAAGTTGGTCTTTAGCTGGCTGCCAAACATTCCAGTTCCTCGTGATAGCAACCCGATCCATGCTCCATTTCTTTACTTGTCATCACATTTCTCCTGCTCACTCTCACCGCAATAATGGGTTCTAATAGCATGAGCACCCTTTAGGTACGCTAAAAGGTTTCTTCACTCCTATGACATCGCCTAGCTTAACCAGACACTCGCAGTTCTCTCCTTCGACAACCCTATTGTTTTCACCTTCCAACAACCAATGCAGATATTCTCTAGGACGCTTCTTGCTTCTCCCTTTCCCTCATCTTTCAAATGGCAATATCCTGTCACTACACGTGGTGTGTGTCTCTGCGCCATCATCATATCTCGAACACACTCTCTCCACTCCATACTATTTACATGAGCTAGCTGGATTGTCTCCATAATTATGCCATATATCGGCTTACTAGCCCATTCGCCTTGGGATTATGTAATGCCTTCCAGTGATTTTCAATTCCATGAGATTCCATTTATTTCCACATCTCCCGCGAGACAAGCTGCACCGCATTATCCGAAATGATGATCTTTGGATAACCTTCCCTCAAAAATAACCTCTCTAAATAATCAATCACACACCTCGTAGCAATGTTCTCTACAAATTCCACCTCAAACCATCTAGAGGCATAATCTACCACAATAGCAAGCTTGCTTTCCTGACCCAATAAACACATGGGGCCCATGAAGTCAATTGCCACCTTTTCCCACACGCGATCAGGTATGTACACCTTACCCATTTCAATATTCTGTGTCTTTAATGACTTATCACTAACGCTACAGGGAATGCACAACCCTACATCTTCATCCACCATTGCATCCATCCCCAGCCATCAGAACTGGTCTCTCAACCTACGCTTGTTCAGGCTCTTTCCCAGATGCCCACCATATGACTGTCTCGTAGGTTCTTGCCTCAATGAAGTAGGAGGCATCAACCTCTCACCTCTTGACAAACCCAACTCAGAACTGTTCAACTCATCCCTCACTTCGTCTCCCATCCTCCATCCTTGTTCAGTGTTCACTATGGCCACCCTCATCTCCTCATCACTTTTTACCCAATCAAGCCAAACGGACTTCGAGGAAATATTGCTTACAGTTTCCTCTACTTGCGCAATCCACTCTTCACATATGTCACTCTCTTGAAACTTAGCATCCATCGGTGCCCTTGATAAACAATCTGCCACAGGAGTATATAGACCAGGGACATATTCCACTACAAAGTTATATCCTTGTAATGCAGCCAACCACTTTGCAACGCTCGGTATTGCCAAACCTGACCCTCTTGTAGAAAATTAATGTATCAATGGTTTATGATCACTCCTGATCTTACATGGAATGTCCTAAACATTAGTCCTAAAATATCTAGATACCCTGTGTCATGCCAAACTGTCTTGTTCTATCGTGCAAAACCTTGCCTCAGTTACAGTTAGAGCCCGGGTCGCAAAAGGTATGGGTACTTCCGCACCACTCTGAACCTGACTGAGGACAGTCCCCAAGCCCTGTGCACATGCATCAACAGTTATAATTGTCTCAGCTGCTGGATCAAACCTATATAATGTGGGCATGGTGGCCTCCTCTAACTTCTTTTTCCTAAATGCTCTCTTCCTCGCTCCCCCAAATCCTTTTCCACTTTCAATAGATCCCGCAAAACTGCACACTTCACTGCAAAGTTTTCCATGAACTTTGCTTAGTATTCAATTAAACCTAAGAATGATCTTAATTCATCCCTATTCTCTGGTGACTTTACTTGAGTACAGCATCAACCATCTCTGACCGAGTTTACAAACCCTCTTTAGTTAACATATGCCCCAGATACGACACCTGATGTAATTTGAACTGACCCTTTTCCTTCTTAACAGTCAATCCTGCTTTCTCCAGCCTCCGCAACACCTCATACACCCTTGTATCCTGCTCAGATTTGGTTTTTGCACCCACCAGAATATCATCCTGGAAACATTTTACTCCAGGAACATCAACCAATAGATCCTCCATGATTTTCTGGAAAACAGCTGCCGCTGACGCCAAACCAAACGGCATTCTCTTGAATTGATGTGCTCCCATTACAGTGATAAATGCAGTCAACACCTGTGACCTGATGGTAGGCTGATGAAAGGTCCAAAGTACTGTAATATGCTGCCTCCTATATGGCTGTTAGCATTTCATTTACCTTTTACAATGGATACCTGTTGACGAAGAAACGATTAAGATCTCCTAAAACCACACATAATCTGATATGACCCTCTGGTCGCTGCATCACCATAATCGGAGACAGCCACCCAATGCTCTCTATTGGTTCAATGATTCCCTCCACACATAAACCTAGCAATTCGACTCTCACTTTCTCTCTCACACCTAAAGGAAGGTTTCTGATTCTATGCACACACGGCAAAGCTTGTGCCAACAACTGAATCTTATGGCTATATCCATGCAAATTGCCAATACCTTTCCCGAACACACCTCTAAATCTTGCCAGAACTTATTGAGCAAATATTTCCATTCTATTTACGCCAACTGTTCTTACTTGCTGCTCTTTTCCAAGATGCAACTCCAATCCTAACTTGGCCTGGTGTTTCCGCCCAAGTAAACAATCACCTTTGGTTGCCACATACACCTTTGCCTGAATGTGCCTCGTACCACATGTAATTGTGCCCCACACAAAATTCAGCACATCAATCCTAACCCCTCCATAGGCTTTGGCCTTATATCACTGTTATGTAAAGTGTGTTTCTTCCCTGCCCAGATCTCCTCATATTTCTCCTGCCCTATAATGCTAAATGGAGAACCCATTATCGGCTAGTGCTTTCACTGTACACCCTAAAATGGGGCGCAGGTGGGCACCACTAGTTGTATTCAGTTGTGTAAAGACTTTAGTATCAATTACAAGTACATTTCTGGAGCAAAACAGGAGAAAAATGCATGGCAGCTGGACAAAAATACACTAGCAAAAGAATCAGGGAACAACCCTGGTCCGATCTGGTGCTCACAGACTGTAAGTGAATAAACGGTCATCATATATAACATGGTTTTCTTCATAACTCAGTTCAGCTAAATATTACTTTACACAATTCCAATGGGTAAATTTAATCTTTTTGGAAAAAAATGCATTATGCAGTGCAGAAGCCAATGCATTTTGGAGTAGTCTCCGTCTTCAGGGCTAACAACTGCAGTCAATGAATATCATGACGTGATACTGAGTCTTATGCTCTCACCATGTAATGGGTCTTATTGCATTTTGTCAAACAAGATGAAATAAATATGTATATATCGGAATTGTGTAGAGTAGTTCACTGTAGACCCTGCCACAAATATCATCAGCTCAGTGGGAACATATCTACCTTCCCCATCCTCCCTCACCTCAGCGACAATGTGAACAACTTTGTTTGCCATTCCATTTTCTCCTCTCTCACATATTTAATGCCCTTGTCAATCTTGAACATTCTGTTGGTTTTACACAAACTTGCGAAATGGCCCATTTTACCACACTTCCTGAACTTTACCCTCATGGCAGGACATTCCTTAGCATTCATAGCATGCTTTTCAAATCTGCATCGTGTTCACTGGCCTTTGCGCAACTCTTCTGATGGTGTTTGACCACCACTCGCTGCTGCCCCCATCCTGTTATTTTTCTTTACCACACATATATTTGCCTCTCCCCCGACCCTGACTCTTTATCTCTCTCCACCTCCTTCACAACTTGCACACTCTCCTTGTCCCCTTTGGCACTGACCTCCTTCAAGCACATGCTTTTTAATTATATTCTCTTAGCAATAGACAATGGGCCTCATTACAACTTTTGTGGTATCCTGGCGATAATTCTGCCGGGATACCGGCAAATAGTAATACCATTACTGGCACTCAGTCCGGCGGTATTATTGCCACATTACGAGTGCTGACACGGTTGTAAATCTACATTTTATCTAGTCCCATTGGACGCCATAGGGGGATTTGCCGGTATTACAGGCGCCAGTACTACCAGCGATGTCTATCGGTAAGGTGCCTGACTTACCTCCAGCTGTTAGTTGAAGGTAAACCATGCGCCTCACTGGCAAACTGGTAGTTGACCGGTGCCGAAACATGCCATTATACGGTAATACCGACAAGTTCATTCTGCACCGGCCAACTTGTAATGAGGCCCAATCCCTCCTGCAATGGTGGATTATTGGCTTGCCATAAGCGTTCCTGAATTTTAGGGTTTTAGGTATGCACCATCAGTTTCCCATTTACCCCGGCCTTTTCATATGTGAAGTCAGCAGACGACTGACACAAAAATATGCTGAAGGTTTCCTGATTTTCTTTGGGTCCTTCCCATTCTTCCGCTTTTAGACAGCCTATTTCCATAGGTTCTCCTTTTAGATTTTTCAAACAGTATTGGGCCGAAGGACTAGTTTCTTTACATGCAACGCAGATATGAGGGGGTGGTCTGCTTCCTTTAGGTTCCTCCCATTTACTTTCCTATCTACTTGTAGGGTCAGGTCTTTTAATTTCCATTATTTCCTTTGGTATCCATTCCTTGATTATATATGATTCTCCTCCCTTATCTATTACCTGGGTTTGGGGTCGCTGAGTAGGTTTGTGATCTTTGCGTTCCTCACCTCGTTGTACCGAGTGGAAGTGTTTGGCTGCATCCGAGTGGTTTTGGGCAGTCTCAATGGCCATGGCTAGGGTAGGTCGATTTAGTTGTAATACTGCTTTTTGCAAAAAAAGGGGGTAAAGAATTAGTGAATAGTTCTAAAGTAATAATTTCTACCAATTCTTCCATTGTTTTGTTATTAATCCAAAGAGCGATTGTATTTTTAATTTGTTCGCCCATTTCACAGAGTGGGGGGGGTTCTCCAGGATTTAATCTAATGGCCCTTAATGTTTGCCGATAGAAGTTGCAGGTTTTACCTACTCTTTTCAACAGCCCTTCTTTTATGGATATAAAGGTGGCACCCTGGGCAAGATTAAGTAGCTGGTAGGCGGTCTGTAGCTGACTTTTCAACAGGGGCCCTAAATAACATTTTCTTTAGATTTTCTTTCCACTTCAATTGCTCAGCTAATCGTTCGAAATTCAGAAAGAAGTTATCTAGATCTTCACCCTCTAGGTATGGTTGAAGTATCCCTTGCGGTAGCTGGTGTATTGCTTTTAACATGACTAATTTCATCATTTTTTCTTGGAGCCTAGCATCAGCCTGAATTTGATGGGTAGCCAACTGGGCCATGACAGCTGCTATGTCAGCCATTTCTTCCTGTGGGGAGAAGGGTCCTTCTGTTGTTTTTTTCTGAATCAAAAAAGAAGCAGGTCTCAATTCCTTCGCATATATGTTCAAACTCATCTGACCCTTCTGAGTCTGATTCCGATGAAGGGAAAGACTTAGATAGATTGATCGCTAACCCTGATGTACCAGGGACCAACGGTAACTTGGTACCAAAAATAAAAGGTTTGGGACAAGGGGGATATAGAGCACTAGGTCCCATGAAGGTATGGGCTGGATGTGTGTTTAATATTATTCGATCCCACTGTTGGATGTTTTAATGGGAGAGTGGGAGTGTATCTAATAACTGGATTTTAAAAAACAAATCTTGTTGACGAGTTGGGATGTACAGCTGAGAGAGCAAAACCTCTTTAAGAGTGGATACACAGTCAGAGTCAAGGAGTTGAAAGATCCCATGACGATTGTCAGCATGGATTCTAAATATCAATTGAATAACTTCCCACTCCTAACACCACATATAAGGAAGCCATGGTATCAACAGTAAGACAGAAACAAGTGACCACAGTTCAAGGGTGTTTATTGAACTTAAAAAAAGGTTTGAAAAACACCTATTGAATCCGAAATCTACAGATGGGAGCAAGCTACAAAAATCAAATAATAACAACGCAGTCCTAGTAGTGTCTTATTCAAATAAAAGGGCCTATACTAATAAACCTATTGCCAATCCTTACCTCTAAATACAAATAGTGTGTGAAACAATGTTACGAAAAAGAAATAAGTGTTCACAAAATGATATGTCAGGATGTTCAGGACGTTGGCCTTCCTTCCCCACATTCTCAGCACAGGACAAGGCGGTACACTCGAGCTTAGCAAAGTCTCTGGCTTCTCTAGCACGAGGATACAGTTCAATCATTAGCATCAGGATCTTCCGTGCCCAAGTCTCTTTGCCTTTCAAAGTTTCTTCATTCAGAGGGCCTGATGTGACAAACGATAAGTTATTTTCCTCTTTCAGATTTTCACAGTACTCAATTTCTTAGGCGATTCACTATTCACCTCAGATCCCCCTCAGCCGGGCTCAGATCCTCTCAACACAATGTTCATAAATTATTTATGCATCCAATTTCTTGTAGGATATTCTTTTTCGGGTGACTCACGGTTCACCCAGGATCTCCCTCAGTCTGGCTTAGATCTCGGAAGCCCCTCAGTCGGGCTCAGATCTCAGATCCCCCTCAGTCGGGCTCAGATCCCTTTTAACACAATGTTCAATTAGTCTGCCTCCGCCGGGCTCGGACTAATTCCAATATCCAATATAACTTTACACAAACTTGCTGTATTCTTCAGCCTTAATTCCTGGTCTTACATTTCCTATTCTCGAAGGTTCATGAAAGGAACGACGGTCTTTCATTGAAAAGATCAAGGGCACCTCCCTCCTTGCAATCCTCTTTGGTTTTGCCGTCTTTCGCCTTGTATTTAACTGCCATCTTGGAACTGCTGCTTCCTTGTGTACTTTGCCTTGCTCAGAGTGTGCTTTCGTGCTTCACCTTTTATTCGTGTGGAGAAGTGTAATTGAAGTCAGGTGTGTGTAATGGTCAGCAGTAATTTCCTGACCATTGTATTGGGACATGTCAGGTATACGGCTCAGGTGTTAGTCCGTTTTCTCTTGTAGTGAGCTGTCCATGAGGAAATGTTGAAATGTTCATGTTGGGAAACGGGGGGGGGGGTTGAGTTCCTAAGTATCCTACTTGGTAGGATGGGGTAAAGGCGTTATG
Source organism: Ambystoma mexicanum (assembly GCF_040938575.1). Lineage (NCBI taxonomy): Eukaryota > Metazoa > Chordata > Amphibia > Caudata > Ambystomatidae > Ambystoma > Ambystoma mexicanum. The sequence goes on from NC_090927.1 coordinate 979,245,871, forward strand.
GGAGAGGGGATGCCGCATCTTGCCATCCAGTGTCCCACTTCCACTCCCCGAAGACCCCTCACCCAGGTGTTCCTCCTGCACTTGTCAAACCCCAGGAACTGGATCCAAAAGCGATGGCCATGTCCCGGCCACTTGGATGGCAGATTCCCGGGGACTAGCGCGTGAGACACGTTCAGGTTTCTCACAGGGTGTTTCAATTTTGGAGGATGCCTTTTGGCTTAGTTTCAGCCTCATTGGTGTTTATGGAGAAATAATAATGTGCACTTCTTTCAGGGTAACATTCTACTGTGTGAGGAGATGATGGATGTGCATAATGTAGCATTGCACAAGGTATTGAAAATACTCATGGCGAGAAGGCTCATTTTGAAGAGGGAGAAGTGAACATTTATGAAGGAAGTTGTGGGGTGACTATGCCATATCTGGGAAGGAGGTGCAGCCAATAAAGGACATAATGGAAGCCATACGGTATGTGGAACTACCCTAGACTTAAGCAGAATTGAGGTAGTTCTTAGGTGTGATTGAGTTCTACCAGAAGTTCACAAATAACTTTGCGGAGAATGTGTGTGGGATTAGGTGTCTCTTGAGAAATGGAGTTGAATGTATGTGGTGTGAGCAGTGTAGACGAGAGTTTGAAAGAATAAAAGAAGAGCTTGACTTTTCGATTCCGCTAGGGCAGTTGGTTACTAGATGCAAGATAATCATCACTTTGGGTGCCAGTGAAGTAGGTTTGGGAGTGGTATTATCTCAGAAGGGAGATTTGGACGAGGCGGTGACAATAGCCTATTCATCTAGGCTCTTGGAGAAGTCTAGAAGTAGGTACTCTGTATTTGAAAAATAAGTATTGGGGTGCTTAGGGACAGTAGAGACATTTTACGCTTTTGTCTGGTGGTCTGATTTTGTTTTAAGAACAGATCACAAACAATTGAAATACATTTTTGAAAAGTCACACAAGATGGTGAGCTGGGAGGTACAGATGCAGTGCCATATTTTCTGCATCAAAGTGTTACTGGGGTATAAGAATAGCTTTGATGACTATTTGTCATACCTCTTGGTGAGAGGGAAGGTGAGTGTTGGATCATGGGCTGAACAGGTATTTGTGACCCATGACATATGATTGGATAAGAGTGAAGTGTGAGGTTGCCATGATGGGGGTGGGTTGCATAAGGAGTCAGTGGTCGAATAAACAGCCTCTTGGAGGAGAGCAAAGAAGCTATTGTGCGGTGAGAGAGGAATTAAGTGTGGAGGGAGAATGATTGTACCACTCAGGATGGGTGATAGTTCCCCAAATTCTCAGAGATAAATTAATCGATGTTGTGAATGCAGGGCACATAGGGATTTCTTACACCAAAGACATGCTGAGGACAAATTACTGGTGGCCAAACTTTGATGGTAAGATTGAAGGAAGATTAAGGGAGTGCATAGAGTGTGAAATGTCTGCCAGGCCAGTGGGCTGGCAGTGCAGTACTGGCCATTGGTCCTGCCTAGTATGCCCAAATGGGTGTGGGAGAAGGTGGGTAAAATATCTTGGGCTCTGTAGGCATGAGGGGAGGCAAAGGAAGATTTATCATAGTACTGATTGATATATTCTACTAGTGGATAGAGGGCAAGGTTGTGGATGAGATGTGTTAAGTTAATGTGATCAAGTTTGTTGTGGAGGTGTTCAGAAGGGAAGGATACCACAGTAGTGTCTTGACAGCTAATGGTACTCAGTTTATGGGGGGAAATGATGGAGCAGGATTGGGAACAACAGTGTAGTATGCACAAGAAAATAGCACTAGACCACCCCGAGGCCAATAAGGTTGTTGAAAGGGTGAATCAGAGTCTGATAGAAGCCAAGCAAATAGTGGAAGAGGGAAGCAGGGATGTAAAGGAAGGAGGCAGTACTAGAGAGTGTGACTGACTTGTGGTTATCACTGCATTTAATAACTGGTGCAGTGACTTTTTTAGCGGATGAGCAGTCAAAAATGGCACACTAGATTGGGGTCACCCATGGCTTGGGTCTGCGAAGGGGCTGCCTATAAATGTCAAAGGGGTAAAGAAAAAGATGAAGACAAAAATGATCACAGGAAGGGTGTTAAGGATTTGGTTGTGAAGGAGGGTGACGGGTTGAGAATAAAAAGACAGTGGTGAGGTGGAAGAGAGAGTTACTACTAGGTGATCTTGTGAGTATCGAGAAGGTTTTGAAAGGCGCCGTCATATAGAAGCGGGACAGGTATGGAATTTGAGTATGTGGTCAAAATAAGCTCCCCTTCGTACATGCGTGAATGAAGAGGGGAGATGTGTTGGGAGGGCTTAGATAGCTGGCATGGTAGAATGTGAGTGCTGATTGACCACACGTGAACCATTTTATTTTGATGCCAGATGAAATGTGCAAATGGGTTTCAGAGAAGACAGTTGGTGGAGGCCTGAGATTGTGAAGACTTTGCTAACTGTGGCAGGTGTTATTTATATTTAGCTGAAGTGACTCATCAATAAACTCTTACTTACAGTAGCCGGATGAGTGGCGTGAATTCACTTCATAACAAACAGGTGAGGGGCCTTTACATAAGAGCATTGCTGGACTGAATGACGTATACCGGATAGTGAAGAGGTAAGAAGAGGAGAATAAAACAGGGATAGGAACAGGAGGACATTACGAAATTTGTAACAGCCGGTAGTCAGTATTTACTATGCTGTCGTTTATTGAAGCCAAGCTATGGAGGAGACTATTAAAACTGCCCAACGCCCTTCCATTGGTTACCATTCAGTACGATTTGGGGTTGACTTCACTTACACGTAGTGGAATGGGGTGTTTCTTAATTTTATTTGGCTACATTTTGACAGCTTCCCCAGGAACCTTGTATGATGATTTGAAAACAGGCATGCTCACCCAATCTGAATTTGGAATAGGAATAGCAATTACTAATTTCTCTGCTGCGTGTGATAAGTTTTTGAATGACATTGGATCTAACCAGGTAGAATTGCTTTATCGGCCTAGTCACTCAAAAGTGCGTTTGGAACGATGGGATTAGCGAGCAACAATGAACAAAATGCACAGCTATGTTTTCTTAGCTTATTTGGCTGAGGACCATAAGAAGATTGGAGTTCTTGCTCCATTTCTCTCAATTTATCCCTGACAGGCAGCGCAAGGAACTTTATTTGAGATTCAGGTGGAACTGTATTGGGACTAAAAAGATCCTATGTAAGTATAAAATAATATTCCAGAAGACATTGGGCCCTATTACAAGTCTGCCGGTCTGGAATTAAGGGTGTCGGTAGCAACATTACCGGCACCCATTCTGGACTGGCAGACTACAACTGTGCCTGCAGAGGCACATCAGCCCCAGTAGGCACAGTTTTCACGGAAACACTGGCACCGTTAGAAACAGTCCCAGTGTTTCCGTCTCCCCACTCCTATAGAGTCCTCTGGGACTCTATGGGAATGGGGACTTACGAATTCCGTTGCCTGAGATTCTGGGCCACCAGGACTTGTCATGTCCCGATGGCACCGGGATCTCAGGTGGCAGAAACAGTGTTACTAAGTTGGTGGCAACCACCGCCAACCTCGTAATGAGGCCCATTGTCTGCAGACTTTGTAAAGTCACTAAGACCAACTTGTGACTTTGTATCATTTGATTGTCCAATGTCCCATGTTACAAACAACTCTTCTCAGATACTTCGACCATTTTTTTCATAATAAGGCTTTTGTTGATATAGAGTGGTTCTGGAAAAGATGCCAGAGAGGGAGTGTAACATAAGATGTGGTTGCAGTGGTGGGGTTTATCGGAACTTTGAAAATGGATAATAATTAGATTTTTGATATGATCTTTTAATCTTTTTAAACCTTTTTTTTTTAATAAAAGTGTTGAATTGAATTGGATTTTAATATGTACTGGTCGGTCTCTCAAATCTAATTTGTTATCCTTTTTACTTATATATGTGGTTAGATCTGTGGATGTCTTTTTACTTGAATGAATTGTATATCTTTCTTTATGTATTTTCTTATCTTTGTTACAGGTTTTAATTGAACCAATAACAATAAAATAAAAAGTCAGTATTTAGATATTTGCAAACCACACAGAAGTTAGCCCAACCCATGTGAGACCTGTTATTTTAAAAAAAAACGGGTACAGTTTATGATCCCCCAATGCTTCTCCTTCAATGAAGGGTCCCCCACTATGTTTGTTGCGTGAGTGACCCGTATAAAAAAGCAGTCTGAAGAGATATAAGCGCGAGTATAGTTCTGTTCAGACAGTTGAAAACCTGACCCTTATTTCTTACTGTCGAGATGGCTCGCCATGCTGGGCCCAGTGACAAAAATAACGTGGCTGATAATGCCTTGTTGGGTGCGGCTCCCCACTGCAAGAGAGTTGGTGCAGTGAATACTGAAGCCCAGGACTTCAGATTCATTGTGGCACTCTAGTGCCAGGAGGAGTGCTGCACACCGTATCACCACCGCAGCCGGGCCACTTCTAAATGGCACCCCGTTTTGAGGAGAAACGTTGCACTGAATTGACTGCGGCGCCTGGGCTCAATGTTATGTTGATAATCCCCGTAGTTAAGTAGGGCACTGCCAGTGGCGTAACACAAAATGTGGGGGCCCCCCTGCGAGCCATGCTGAGGGGCCCCCCAACTCGGCAACAAATCACGGGTTGCGCCACACTCTGGGCCGGCCTAGACTGTCACGCTTGCACAATACGCATGAACGTGCTGCTGAAGGGGTATGCCGCACACTGCACTAGGAAAAAGATATAAATATGTGTTTTAATGCAAAAAACAGCACACTTTCTGAGATAAATTGGCTATAAAGCCAGAGTGTTTGCAATTGTTTTGTAGGGTAACACAATCCAATACATGCAAGTCACCAACAGTGCACAGGAACATTAATGCTTCCAACTGGCTGCACAATGTAGACCAGTGTAAACACGTAATAACATTATAGTACAGAATGCCAGGCCACATTTAGACATACCTAGACTGTTTTCAGCAAAATGCCAGTCAAAGCAATAACACTCATCAAGAAGAGAGCACACAATAAAGCATGTGTCTCCATGGCCTCGAACAACACGGCCAAACTCTTTAAAATCTGCAAGGAACTGGTCAATCCTGTTGTGGTCTATACCTCTCCTGTTCCCTCCCAGGCCCTCTGTACAGCTCTGGCCTCTCATTTCTCTGCTAAATCTCAGGACATCCTGTCCTCTATGTCCTCTTCCTCTCTCGGCCCATTTTGGCCATCTCTTCTCTCCTCCTCCTTTTTCCTCTTTCTCTCTGACAACACCTGACGAGGTTTCTAGACAAGTCCGATCTATGAAAGTGTCGTCCAAACAGGTGCTCCGCTGCTCCTCCAGAACCATCAAAGCCCATATTGACACCCTCACTCCAGCCTTGGCCGATTTCTGTAATCACTCTTTCGCCACTGCAATGTTCCCCTCTCCCTTTGAGCACTCCCTTGTGCACCCACTCCTCAAGAAGCAGTCTGCTGATCCTACCTGCTGGAAAACTATCACTCAATCTCCACCTTTCCTGAGCAAACTCTTGGAAAAGCTTGCCATCTCCCAGCTTACTCTCCACACTGAATCTGTTGGTTGTCTCCATGACCATCAGTCTGGCTTCAGAGCTGCCAGAGGCATGGAAACTGCTCTCCTTAACACCTGTGCTGCTCTCTAACCTTGATTCCAGCATTCCTTCTATTCTCATCCTTCATCTTGCCTCTGCTTTCGACAGGGTCAACATCGCCATCCTGATCAATCGACTCTGTGAGAACCTGGGCATCACAGATCAGACCCTAGAGTGACTGACCTACTTCCACTTGGACCGCCACTCCGCTCCCAGGTCGATCGTGGTCCCATTCCCTCCGCCACCTCTCTCTACCTGTGGCATTCCCCAGGGCTCTATCCTCTCACGCTGGTTTTTCAACCTCTACTTGGCCACTTTGGCCTCCCTGATCTCTACCTTATCCTCTAACTTTCAGTGTTGTGCGGATGACTCAGCTTTCCTTCAGGCTCCCCTCATCCTCCTCTCCTCTCTTGCTCATTCCTGACTGTCTATCCACGATTCAGGATTGGTGCGCCTCCAACAATCTCTGCCTTAATGCCAGTAAGACAGAGATCCTTCTCATTGGGGCCCTTGCCACTGTGTTTCCTCTTTCACTAAAGCAGACCACCTTGGGCCCTCTTCCTTTGCCTTCCTGCGAGGCAAAAAACCTTGGTATCATCTTCAACGCCACACTCTCTTTCTCTCCTAACATCTCGGACATCACCAAGAAGTCCCACTACCAGCTGCTCCTCCTCAATAGGACTCTTCCCTTTCTCACTCTCCACCAGAAGCTCACTGTCTCTAAGCTGGACTACTGCAACGGCCACTTTCTCAATCTGTCTTCCTCTAGTCTCTGTCATCTGCAAATAATCCAGAACAGGACTGCAAGACTTAGCCTTGGCCTCAAGCCCTGGGATTGTATTTCTCCAGCCCTGAAATCTCTCCACTGGCTGCAAGGATCAAGTTCAAGAACCTTTGCATTGCCCACAAGGCTTTCTGGGGCCAGTGCCAACACTAAATCCAATGCTATCTTCCAAAATACCTTCTTTCTCTAACCCTTCACTCAGCTACCTCCAACTCTCTAAGGCTTAGACATTTCTCCAGGCAGAGAGTGGCGGTAGACCTCTCTCCTCTGCTGGTGCCTCCAACTGGAATGGCCTCCCTGCCCCTCTCAAACTTGAGGCGGACAACCTGAAGTTTCGGAAGCAGCTAAAAGCTTTCCTCTTCTCTGCTGCTTTCGCTCTCTCTCCCCCCCTGAAGACCTACCTGACCAATCCTGTCTGCTGTACTGACTGGCTGCTTGGCTACCCTCAGAGTCTCTCTGAGTCCAGGCTCTTTCTTGGTTGGTCACCATTGCACTGCCTCCGGGCCTACCATGCACTTAGGGGCTCTAACTGTAACCCTGCAGTCCATTGTTCTCCTTGCACAACCAATAGCTGCTCTGCCCTGGCTGCATTTACTGAGAGCATTGCTGCCCTGTTTTCCCCTCCCCTCTCACTTGCACTTCCCTGCTCCCTTTTCCCTTGCACTTCTCGTTCTCACAATGACACAAGGCCTAGTGAGATCGTTTGTCTTGTCCTCCCTCTATCATCCCTCCCTTGTGTACACTTGTGTACAGGCGCATTATAAATGACTTGAATCACATCATATCATTTTATCACAGATGCCCAAAAAAATATACAATGCCGCAGTAAGAAATGGCTAGACTGGCAGCACCCAAATGCCAATCTAGCCAGGTAAATAAAGTTAGCAGGACTACTTTATCAGAAATGTCCAGTTAAAAGAAAGTCATACCAAACTAATGAATGACTAGACTGGCTAAATCAAAATGCCTCTCTAGCCACTAATACCACATATCATGCCTGCTTAGCCTGGACATGGACAACCATTATGATTTATCACACAATCCTGCCCCGCCACACATCCACTCTCCCTCCCACCCACCACCCCAACCTCCACAATCAGCTCCTTGGCCCAGAATTACTTCTGCGTCCCTCTTCCTTGTCCCAGAGCTTTCGTATGAGGCTCCTTGCCTCATAGGTAAGTACTGGGATGAGGAACAGTGGGACTAGGAGTGATGGAGATTACAGGTAGCTAAATCAGGCATTACCTCCATGTACCTCTACCTCTTCCCAGTACTTTTGTATGGGGCAGAGTGCCTCAAACACACGTACTGCCTCGTATATAAGTACTGGGACGAGGAAGAATAGGGCTAGGAGTAAGTAAGGCATTAAACACAAGTAGTAGCGCAACACCATTGAGTTGACTGGGCTTCAGCACTACCCCCCCTGACATTTTGGGCTATATTGACTCAACTTGGCTAACCTTTAGAGCAGTTGCCAGACCGAACAGGACACAGATTTTAAACGGCACCTGGTTTTTGCTGTTAACAAGAACCCAGCAATTACCAACGTAAAGCATTTCACTGTTAGTACCTGCATTCAAATGCCACATTGTTTAGGCGATTGAAATCGTGATGTGGGTTTAGTACTTGCATGCCAGGGGAGTGAGTGGAAGGGTAGAGAGGGAACAGGAGACTTATAGGAGAGAGTTAACTGCTTGTAACATTGAATCTGCACTAGAATAGTCTCATTAAAATGCGTAAATAATTTGGATGCGCCCACACAAATAAGTTTCCCTCTCCCCACCGCATGTGAAGTTAGCGCCTCTCCCAACATTTGAAGGGTTAGCCCCCCGAAATGAAGGTTTTCTTGTGTCCCTGTACACAAGCACACACACCATTCACCTTATACACACCCAGTCATCCACACATTTAAGTGTGCACCCTTTCACCATACACTCACACAGGTAGCCACCTATACATTTATGTGTGCATCCTTTCACCATGCAGGCACAACCCCACAGCCACCCATACATTTAAGTGTGCACCCTTTCACCATACACACACAGGCAGCCGGCTATACATTTGAGTGTGCACCCTTTCACCATAGACTCATACACGCAGCCCTCATGGAGTTGAGGGGGGGCCCTATTACTTAAAAAAGAAATTGGGGCTCATTACGGGTCCAGCGGTAACCGTGCCGGTGCTACCGGCGGGTTGCCGCCAGACCCATAAAAAATTACTATGGCCTGACTTCCCGGTGCCACCGTGCTATTTCAAGTCCGGCGGCTGGGAAATCAGGTGCCGGTAATTTCGTTAAACCCCAGACTCCACGGGAATGGGGACACAGAAGCACCTGCACCATTGTTAACGGTGCCGGTGCTTCCGTGACAGGTCTGCCTACCGTGGCTGCTGTGCCTGGCAGGGTCAGACCTGTCGGGCACGGCAGCCCCACCAGGCAGACCTGTAATATGCCGGTCCGGAAACAACAGTGCCTGTAAGCTTACCAGCACCGTTGTTTCCGGACCGGCATGGTCAGAATGAGCCCCATTGTTTCTTTTTTAAGTCACTATAACTTCATTAAGAAATTATTTCAGTTAAGGACCGAACCATAATCAAAATAATTTCTTTATGATGGCTGAGTGGCTTCAAAAACAAACAATTTCTTTTTGAAGGCATAGGGTTCTCCCCCCCCCACCCCATGACATGGAGGCCTCCAGCCTAGGGTCTTCCATGCCATGGGGTACGGGGGCCCTCAGACTTCAAAAAGAAAGTTTCTTTTTGTAGTCACTCTGCCTTCATAAAGAAATTATTTCTGTTACAGAAATGTTCTTTATGAATGCAGAGTGAATTTCAAAAGAAACTTTTTTTTTTTTAGAATATTTTTTTTTTTTTTTACTGGGGCCCCCTCCCAGCCATGTGCTGGTGGGGCCCCCCACACCACGGGCCCCCCCCGCACCACGGGGGCTGCGGGGGCCCCTGTTACGCCAGTGGGCACTGCATAGCTAATCACTGCGCCTGCCCGGGCCACTCCTCACATATGTGGTGTACCTTTGGCTAGAGGAGCACTGCACAGCTGATAATCGCCGCCACCCAACCTTCTCATTATATAGTGTTCGGTTACTGGGAAAGGAAGCACCGTGGGACAATGGGCTCCCCACGCCACATGCTCACAAGCCGCAGGCTGCATCTGGCACACGGGACCCTCTGGGTTAAGCTCAGCTGCTGCCATATTCGCTGGCGTGCCACAGGCGTACTCGGCCAGGTCAGAGGAACTTTTCAGGGGCCCCTGCTGCTAAGTGTGCAGGGCCGCCTGTGGCATATGTGTCCACGCCTGAGAGGGCTTGAGGACCCTCATGCCATCAGGATGAGCCCAGACTGCTCGTAAAATACACAGCCTGGTTCTGAACTCTGTTAGGCCCCCTCGACTGCTGCTTCCCTAGGTCATCCAGCACACACGGGCCAAGGAAATAGCACCCAAGAAAAGGAGCACCTAAGCACAGTTACAGCAACATAGGACACCCAACAAGTCTCGCAAGTAAGAAGTCGATGATATTCATATTCAGTGCACTTTATAAACTTCAGCTATTTTTTAAATACTATTTTTACAATTTGTTTAAAATATTTTAATGCAGCTGCTTAGGGTTACGGATAGGATAGCGTTAACTAAGTATTACGTTTGGTTGTCTTATGCTTTTTATAATGAAAAAATTGCTGGTATACTGGAGCGGCGTTGCCACCTCAACCCAGCACCCAAAGCCAGACGCTGGCAATATAATATCTTGCCAATAAAGAAAATGACATTACATGCGTTGCCTTCCCTTGCTTATCGCTTTTCCTTTCTGGCTTTCCTACCCCATTTCCAGCATGGCACGCCCGAGGCGATCTCAGAGCTCAGATAGAGCGGGGCTGCTGGAGACAGGTAAGGGTGCAAAGTATAGATACATGTAAAGTAATAACCAGGTTACTCACTGTAGTGACCACCTTACTCCTAGTCCATAGTCCCCTTTCCTCCATACTTATGGGACATTCCTCCGTCCTGTGGGATGGGACCGGAGCACTTTGTAAAAGCATCCAAAAAAGTTTGCAATTTATTTTAGTCCTTCCTCTCTTTACACAAAGCCGTAACCCTGCCCATCTTAGCTCCGCCCCGCGCATCGCCCATCAGTCCTTTTCAATCGCTAGGTCATAGACCTTTAAGCAATAATATAGAACCTTATTAGAGGGGACGGCGGGCAGGCGTATGGAGGAAAGGGGACTAGGAGTAAGGTGGTCACTACGGTGAGTAACCTCGTTATACTCCTACGTCCCGTCCCCTTTCCTCCATGCTTATGGGAGATTCCCAAGCACTCCTTACAGGAACTACGGGTGGATGGAAAACCCCTATTGAAAAAGGTTCCTTAGCACAGCCTGGCCAAACTGAGCATCAGATCTGGAGCTCAAGTCTAGACAATAATGTTTACAAAAGGCTGATGGGGAGGCCCAAGTAGCTGCTTTTGCAATGGTCTCCCAGGGGACATATTATTGAAAGGCAACTACGGCTGCCTTGCACCGCACCAGGTGTGCATGAATACCTTTAGGAGGCTGCAGTCCTTGGACAGTGTAAGACTCCGTAATACAGGCAGCGATCCATCTGGAGATAGTCACATTAGAAGCCTCTTTACCTTGTGGATTACCAAAGGTCACCAACAGTTGAGAAGAGTTCCTAATTTCAGATGTTCTGTCTAGATAGAACTTAAGAGCCCTTCTCACATCCAAACAATGCAGAACCCTTTCTGCTTCTGAAGCAGGGTTCGGAAAAAAGACTGGTAGGGAGATCAATTGGTTCAGATGGAAATCAGAGACCACCTTCGGCAGGAAAGAAGGATTTGTCCGTAGGACCACCTTATCCTTGTGGAAAACCAAGAAGGGATGCTCCACGGATAAAGCTTTGAGTTCACTCACACGCCTTGCTGAAGTAACGGCAAACAAAAAGGACACCTTCCACGAAAGGTGCTTGAGGTCTACCGTGGCCATTGGTTCGAAAGGTTTATGGCACAATGCCATAAGGACCACATTCAGATCCCACGCCGGGTGCAGTTTGCGAACCGGGGGATAAAGACGCACCAAACCCGCAAAATGTCTCCTAACCACTGGATTAAACAGAGAGTAAGAGCATTAGTCCGTGGATAGGTAAGCGGATACCGCCGAAAGATAAGTTCTGCAAGACAGAACATGAATGCCCGACTCTGCTAGGTGAGATACGAAAGACAGCACAGTGCCAATCGTAGCCACCAGCTATTTGTCTAAGCACCAATGACAGAACCTAAGCCATTTGCTTATATATTGAGACCTTGTCGAGGGTTTCCTGGCTGCCTTAATAATGTGCATGTTATCAGCAGACAGGTTGAGATGTTCTAATGATTTGAACTCAGGCACCATGCCGCCAAGCTGAACTATTGTGGAGAGGGATGCCACAACTGTTGATCCTGATGAAGCAGGTCGGGACTCACCGGTAGCCTGATCGGTGGATACACCGACAGGTGTTGAAGTTCTGAGAACCAAAACCTGGCCGGCCACCACGGGGCTATTAGCAGAAGAGAACAGTTCACTGTGTTCTTCAGCTTGCAAATCGTCCGATGAATCAGAGGCAGAGGCGGGAAAGCGCAGGCCCTCATGTTGTGCCATGGAATCTCGACAGCATCCCCCAAAGAGGAGTCTCCCATCCCGTTTCTGGAGGCTTATAGAGGAAGTTTCTTATTTGCCGCTGTCGCAAAGAGGTCCACTTCCGGAGTGCCCCAACGCAGGAAAATCCATGAGAGGATCTCCGCCTTCAATTCCCACTCGTAGCTGACCATCGTCCGCCGATTGAGAGCATCTGCCATGACATTCAGCTGGCCCGGAATGTGTACTGCAACTAGCCAGACACCATGACGAACCGCCCACTCCCAAATCTGGATGGACAGGTCCACAAGATGAAGAGACTTGGTGCCCCCTTGCTTGTAGATGTAATACATCGACACCACATTGTCCATGCGGGCACAGACTACTTTGTTGGCAATGATCGGTCTGAACGCCTTGAGCGCTAGGAAGATCGCCAGAAGCTCCAGGTGATTTATGTGGAGGAACTTGACCTGAGGCAATCAAAGATCCGAGACCTGAAGAAAATCCAACGTCGCACACCACCCGAGAAGGGAGGAGTCCGTCGTGACCGTTACTATAGGGGCTGAGTCCTGAAAACCCGCACCCACCGACAGGTTGCCGAGAGATGACCACCACTCCAGGTCCGCACTCATGGAAGCCGGAATCGATACCAATTTGGAGTCCGGATCCACAGCCTGAAGCCAAGAACTCCGAAGAGCCATCTGAGTCCGCCTCATCTTGAGACAAGCGCAAGGGGCCGAGCCAATACGCACAAGGCCATGAGGCCCAGAAGCCTCTGGAACCACCAGGCCGACATGCTCTCCAACTGCGCAAACATCTGACACGTGGCCAACAGATCCACCATTCTGTCCCTGTTCAGGTACACTCTGCAGTCGATCATGTTCCAGCGAAAACCCAGGAAAATCAAGTCCTGCGAGACCGTCATGGAAGATTTCCACCAGTTCACCGACAGCCCAAGATAGAACAGGAGCTGAAGGAGAGACTGAAGAGTGCACGCAGCTTTCAACAGGCAAGGGCTGCGTAAGAGCCAGTCGTCCAAATACGGATACACATGGATACCCTGCAGACGAAGATAGGCCGCAATCACCGACATCATCTTCGTGAAGACACGTGGCGCCGAGCTGAGGCCAAAAGGAAGCACTCGAAACTGGAAGTGCTCCTCTCCCACAGAGAAACAGAGATATCTCCTGCGTGGATTCCAGATCACAATATGCATGTAAGCATCCTGAAGGTCCACCACGCTGAGCCATCGCCCATCTGCAAAGAGGACCGTATCTGGCCGGGCGTGATCATCTTGAATTTCTCTTGGGGTAGGAAAAGATTGAAGTGGGAAAGGTCTAGGATGGTGTGCAGGCCAGCCTGGTTGGGTTTGGGCACCGTAAACAGCCGGGAGTAGAAGCCCTCCCTTCATTCCCCAAGGGGAACGGGTTCCACAGCTCTGAGGTCCAGCAGTTTCTGAACTTCGGCTTTTAGGGAGGATGACCCCGACTGCTGGAAAGGAAGGTTGAAGGGTGGGGTAGGGGTTAAGGGTAAGCGGAAGCCTGCCTGAGCGACTGACAAGACCCACCGGTCCTCGGTGATGGTCTGCCACGCCTCCCAATGAGACACAATGCGTCCTCCCACCGGGGTCTCGTGCGAGCGCCGAGAACCCTCATTTGGCAGGCTTTTCAGTGGTGTTACCACCTGAACCTGAGGAGGAGGCTGAGGAGTGGGAGAAAAACTGAGTCCGTTGCTGCCTCTGGCGGTTATTACCCAAAGGGGTATCTGCTCTGCAGGATTTCCGATCTAGAAACCCTCTTAAACCAGAGGAGGGCCGACTTTGTGACAACGGTCTCTGGGTTCTAAAAGGAGTTTTAACCAGGACGGACAAGGATTTAGCTGTCTGGGTGCTGTCCTTCGTTTTGGTCAGCTCCACATCTGTTGTGGAATGGAAAAGCTCCTTACCATCAAACGGCAGATCCAACACCTTGTCCTGCACCTCCTTTGAGAACTTGGTGGCATGCAACCACGCATGTCGAGAGGTATCAACTCCCAGCATAAGGCCCCGAGCCGAAGTGTCAACGTGGTGAGCCGCGGCCTCCAAAAGATCCTGGGCCAAGACCCTGGCATCGGACAATCCCGCCTTAAAGTCCTCCAGCTTCTCGACTGGAATGAATTCCTCGAACTCCGACAGACCTTTCCACATTTTCATATTCGCCCCGCTAACACCAGTTCTGCATTGGCCTGCCAGAGCTGCAGGGCCGAGTTAGCAAAAATCCTCCTCCAAGGGAGTCGAGGAGCTTGTCCTCTTTCCCCAGGACCTGAGTAGCCGTCGTAGAAGAGGATGCTGCAGGCCTGGTCTGTAAAGTGGCTGCAGCCACCACCGTGGAGGAGAAAGGCGGACAAGACGCTAGGGCCACATCTTCTGAAGAATGCATCCTGTATCGCTCGTCAATTTTCTTATTGACGAAAAGTCCAGAGTGTGGCTTCTCCCAGACTCTAAGGACCTCGGCCAAAACGTCCTTCTGCAAGAACAGGCCGGTACGCTCCGAAGGAGATCAGGAGAAGCACACCCTCCTGCATTGCCGGTGCCTCGGGCACTGGAACATCCAATATTAACATCATGTCCATTACCCGGTCGTGGAAAGCTCGAATAGAACGGGACTGGTCTTCGCTGTCCTGATCGCCCTGCGCATCATCCGACAGTTCTGGGTCTTGCTGAACTATGTCGGGCACCGCCTTGTCCACCGGGGACAACGGGGGCAAGGGCGGAAGGGTAGGGGGAGGCACCCCAGGCAAAGGCAGCACCGGCAGAACCACCGGGGGCGCGGGAGGAGCCGGAGGCGCAGGCAGCCATATTTCCCTAAAAAGATCCTTGAAATACTCCCTCATGCGGTCGGTACGCATGAGCGTCTGAAATTTACCAAAAAAGGCGTCCTCCAGAGAAGGTTTTGGAGCTGCCGGAGGAGGCTTCTCATGAGGAGGATAATTCCAGGGACGCAGAGGGGAGGGTTGTCAAACAGGCCCATCCCCAGAGGTGTCCACATAAATCAAGGGTGCCGAACCCACAGGCAGCAAGATGTTGTGCGGAAGAGGCATATGAGCGTTCCAGTCGAAAACTGGATGAAAGGAATGCACACAAGGAACCTTATGTTCACCTACAGAACTGCTCCCTACACCTGAGGCCGATGGCGTAGTTGTAGGGGAAGCACCCAAAATGGCCACCATGGTTGTGGCGGGAACGGCTGCCATTTTGGCATCACCTGAGGGGAACTGCGGCACGTGTGGAAGTGAAGCAGGGGTCCCCGCTGATGTATCAGGGGTCTTCATTTTAGCCTTTACACAAGGAACCTTGGCCGAGCCGGTACTATGCGGCCTGGAATGTTTCTGCGACATACCAATAGCCAAACTAGCCTTCACAGGAAGGACCTCGGCACTGCCGGTAAAGGTGGAACTTCGATTCAAAAGCTCACCCCTTGCCCCCTCAACAGTTCTGGTGTTGCCACAAGAGCGGGACCGGTGACAAAAACCTTTCACAAATAAGGCCTTCTCAGGCCTCTCAGAACTGTTGGTAACCTTAGCCTCTGTACGAGGGACCTCGGACCTGAGTCCGGTAGAAGCCTCTTCACAGCGGGCCTCGAACATACGTTCGGTCTTACCAAGCCAAACCGAGGCCTCGGGGCGTACCCCGGTACTTTTGAGGGAAGCCGATAAGGAAGCCTCGGAGCGAGCTCCGGTACCCCATGATTCAGTAGAACTGGGTCTACACGCAGCCCCCACAGGAGGGGCCTCGGTTTGTACTGCGGTGTCCACAGGCCCCTTACGGAGACCCTCGGAGAAAACTCCAGTACACTTTTTAGGCCCAGAAGGCACCTCAGGTCAGCCCTGGTGACAGAGCAGTCGACGCTCCTCCTGGCCCGGGAAGACCCCGGGAAGGAGTCCCCTGGCCGGGGTGCTCTAAAAAGTAAATTACTCACCAGGCGTTTCTTCTTTTTTTCGATGAAGGATTGAAAATGCGTGGGAGGAGTGCGTTGAAACACCTCCTCCCATCGCTCTAAATGACGTCGAAGGGCCCGGACCGAAAGGGAATCACAATAGAAACAGGAGTCCCAACAGTGATCGGGACCCAAGCACTCTAAACAAAGAGGATGGGGGACTGCCCTCGCGAAGCGCCGCTGACACGAGTTACAATTTGGAAAGTCTAGTTTAAACGACGTAGACAGACTACTACGCGATCGCTAACAAGAGCCAGAGAGGAGGAAAAAAGGAAGAAATTCTTCCACAGATGCAAGTACATCCAGTCCCGAACGAGCGGAGAAAAGGACTGATGGACGATGCGCAGGGCGGAGCTAAAATGGGCAGGGTTACGGACTCGTGCCGTACCCCACGTAGAAAGAGGAAGGACTAAACATTTTAGCAACATTTTTGTTGGGATGCTTTTACAAAGTGCTCCAGTCCCGTCCCACAGTACGAAGGAATGTCCCATAAGTATGGAGGAAAGAGGACAGGACGTAGGAGTACGTGTTTTGCCTTGCCTGCTGAAACGTGTTTCTGGCAAAGTGCAATACATACTATGCCTGTTACATAGGGTAGTCCTGAGGGTAGAATGCAGGAGAGATGGTTTGGGTGGCTAGTTTGCATCGGAGCGTGGGTTGCTAGCAGGTGGAGTTTGAGCCTCGTTTTAAAGAGCTTTACTGAACTGAAGAGATCTCTTTGACGGGAGAGCTTTTTAGAGGAGTGGGGCAATTGGGGAAAACAACAGAAAGTGGAAAGAAGGCACATTGGGGACAGGTACTGAAGGGGTGAGGAGTGGAGCGTTTGAGTGGGAGAGTGGAGTGAGATTCGTCCAGAGAGGTAGTGGGGTTCCAGGCCATGTGTGGATTTATGGAAGATTAACAGGATTTTAAAGAGATCAATTTTGCATGTAGAGCCATCCAGCGTGGTGACGCTAGGTAGAAGTTTGGGGAGGATATGCGTAGATTGAAAAGGGTGCATGTCGCAAAATTGAAGACTTTAGTGAGGGATGCAAAAGAGTAGAGAGACCAAGAAGAATGCTTGCACAGTCACCCGGTTTGCTGAGCACAAGAGCAGAGATAAGGGTTTTAGTTGAGTAGTGTGTGACGTGTGGGTGTTTTTTTAATGTTTAGGAGGTTGGGCCTGGCTAAAGCGGCAGTGGGCTGAGAAAATGACATAGCGTTAGGTCATGGTCAAAGTGAAACCCAAGGTCGCAAGCTCTGGGTGATGAGGAAAGGAGATCAGGGAGGAAGAGATGAGAGATGGGAGTTGGGAAAGGGGAGGGTGGGATTGGCGATGGAGGAAGGGACAAAGATGAGTTGCATCGTTGAAGAGTTTAGTATG
Organism: Ambystoma mexicanum; assembly: GCF_040938575.1. Taxonomy (NCBI): domain Eukaryota; kingdom Metazoa; phylum Chordata; class Amphibia; order Caudata; family Ambystomatidae; genus Ambystoma; species Ambystoma mexicanum. The sequence continues at coordinate 979,263,206 of NC_090927.1, forward strand.
AGGCAGTGTAGGGTCATCCTCTGCTGTAAGGTGATTAGGCAGTTGGTTATGCATACAGAGATTGCAGGGGTGATGGAGGGGAAGGAGAAGACTATGTGGAAATCAACAACAAGAGAAGGGGTGATAGTTAAAGCCTAAGGAGGACATGGGGGTGAACAAAGAGGAGTTACATAGGGTCAAGAGAAGTGGGCCTTGGAATTATTCTTGAGGAACACGCACTGTTAGGTTTGTTGGGGAGGAAAGGTGCTGGAGCAGAGAGCTAGAATGGTGTCCTTCGAGTGAAGGAGGGAACAATTTTGAAGGAGGGAGTGATGGTCCACAGTGTCAAAGGAGAGGTGGGCAGTGGTAAGAGTATTGGCGAGTTCAGTCTCAAAAGAGTTTCAGCCATAATCCAGATTGGAGGCTGTCAGCAAGTGAGTGTACCTCGAGATACTTAAATATGTGGTTGAAGACAACCCTCTTGAAATTTATTATAAAATAATTATGCAATCCGAACTGGTACTCATTATATTGACCTTGGTCGAATGAAAGACTGTCGACCTTGCCGGGATTCGAATGTGTGACCCACATTTCACACACAGATCGCAGAAGTGAGTGCTTAACCTACTGTGCTTTCCTACAAGCTAAGGGTACGTTTTAGAGTTGAGGTTGGCGGTAGGTTTGAATCAGAACAAGGGTTTGGGTTAGGGCAAGGGCTATGGAATTGGAGATCACTCTTCATTTTCCATGTATTCCATGTATTTGGCGTTTTGTATTGTGTGACAAGCAGATAAAAATACTTTAGCACACTGAAGGTTTGGTGTGGTTCAGGGTAGAATAAGGGTTTAAGTAGAGTTAGGGTAAGGTTTAAGAATGATGTTAGGGTGATTGTGGAGGTTTTATTAGTGGTTTGGGTCATTGTTAGGTTTAAAGACTTGTACTTTTCTGTATTTAAAAATAGCTATTTTGGCGAGGTTAAAGACTTGTACCTTTCTGTATTTAAAAATAGCTATTTTGGCGACCTTATCACTGGCAACATTTTCACACTTTACATTGCTTGTATTGAATGAGAATCCGCTCCAACGGGGCGACGGCCACTGGAACAGGAGCAACACCAAACGGCGCTGTACTCAAGGATTCAGAAAATCATTGTGAAAATGAAAAACGTGTACCAAAAGTAGAACATCAAGTTGAAGAATTACGAGAGATAGATTTCAGAGGACTCCCAACACAACATGTGGTTAAAGAATCTATATATGGCCTCCTGGGGTGGAGCTAAGAGAGCCCTTTTTATTTACGGCTGTAGGGCAAGATTACCCATAATTACTATACTAAAGTATTAAAGTGACTGAAGTTTCTGCTTTTAATAATAAACTTCTCTTTGTTACTGAGGATTCCTTGCCTAACAACAAGGAATATTCAAACAGCATGTGAATCTATGAAAAGATCCAATGCTGGAGAAATAACTATGTCCCATTGCCCATCTCCATCCACTGCTCTTTCCTGCCTCATTTGGAAAGGACTGTATGAAATAAAAGTGCAATTAATTCTTTAGAAATTCGTTTAAACTTGTATCTATGTAACTTTACTGGGTATTGTTATCTGATTGAATTAATAAATTAAACGTTTACACAGAAGAATAGACTAAACTGTATTGTGCCGTGAGTAAGGCTTAATGGAGTGCTGAATCTTAATAATGTCTTTTTTTTCCTCAATAAGCCACCTGATGAAGGTTGCATTACTGAAACATTGTGGGGTATGTAATGAATGTGTAGACTTAAATACTTTGTGAAAACTAATTTATTTTGGAAAACTTATCATGAATTACAACAATTGGAGAAGTGTGATCACTAGGTGTGCAATGATGTATGAGCACTGTGTTAAATAAGGGTGCAGGACAATTGGAATGGTCCAGACGCCATTCTTCTCATGAAGCTTCTAAAGGAGTTAAGCCAACTTTTGAGACTATGAACTCCTGCTATAAATTGCACTTCTTGGCGACATCTACTATGACACTACCCACCTCTCCACCAACAACAAAAATACATCAGTACACTGTGTAGCCCTTCCTTTTGTGCGATGACTCTGTTTACAGTCTTGTGTTTTGTAAATGGCCACTTCTTTCCTTCCTTCATCCATCCCTCCTGCCCTCCCTTGCTCCCTCTCTCCTCCCTTCCTCCCCCTCCCACAAGCGGTTGCTTTGTTTTCAGATGAAGAGACGTTTCAGCTTTGAAAACATATATGCACGTAAATAGTCTGGGCGAAAATTAGATTTTTTTACCAACACTCTTCATCTCATGTTTCTCCTGAGCAGTAAATGGAGGTACACATCCAGATCCTCCAGCACTGCCTAAAATACCAAAAAGAATCCCACTGCATATTGGTATATTGACCTGCTCAATGGTCACATGTCCTGAGCAGAATGGGTTAGAACTGCAGAGTAATATAATATCTCATAAACAAACTTGCCTGTAGTAATGTTAAAAAACACTCTGTCCTTCAAATGCTTCCTTCCTTGCTCAAACCACCATGGGCCAGTACTGGAAAATCAGGGGGCACTGGCTGACCGCATCTGTACCCATAGCATGCCTTTCATTGGTTTGGGAAGCATATGGTGGTGCTTGTGACACCTGTGGACAAACCACTTCTGGAAGACAAGAGAGCAGAAGGGGTGTTATTAAGCAGTATATTTCATTGTCATGGCAACTGGCAATGCTTGTGGCATGCATTGGCCGGAGTACAATTTGTTACTTTTCTGTGTTTTTGCCATATTCACTAATGAGGGGTTGAAATATAAAATGTGGACCAGTTGGAAGTTATGTATCTTGCATATGTTTACCTCTGCATCAACACCAGCCCTGTTTGCTTGTGCCCAAAGAGTGGCCCCCCAAACTTAGTTGCATGGAGATTCCCACATTGCTACTTGACATCGTGCCCTAGGTAGCCTTAGGGTCTCCTATACTTGACGTTACCATCCTTTATCTTTGTCAATGTTCACTGTATATAGTTTTGTAGTATTTCCTCTATGTCTATGTGGTGAAGTACCTGCCTTCCTGGCTCTGTAACAATGCTGAGTCATTCTTTTGTGTCAACCGTGGTGAAGCAGCAGGAGGTGGAGGGTGATGACTGGTTGGGAAGAGAAGCTCAACGAAACTCGGGAGAAGCCCGGAGCACATTTTGTTGCCGTTCCACCTACGAGGACAGACAAGGCTGCCTATAGGGATGAGCAAGCAGGCACAGCTGGATCCCAAGACCTGTACATATACAAAGAATTGGTATCATATTCATAGGAGTACTGTCAGAGATCATGGGACCCGAGCTAGCGGCTAATTGGTTTGCCCACTGCGGCCTCCTGACTCTAGCAGTACCTTCCCAGAGAGCTCCATCCCTGGGGATTAAGTAGAAATATGTGCCTTAATACTCCTGGCATTTACTTTATGGTTCCTTCCTTTACCCCGAATACTCCTCCACAAACCACCAAATGGTCCACTTTCGTCCTCTAAGCACCCATATCTTTAATGGACTCCAAGGACGCAGGCTTTCATTGATAACTTTCCCTCCATTCAGGGTAAGCTAGACATTGTTAGTTCACCTGGAATATTCTTGGCAACCCCCCACATCTGGTGTATGATGGTGTACTTGCCATACCCTCCCACCTCTGATTAGAGGTGGTGGAGCAAAGTCCGGTTCAGCCAGGCCTTAGCCCAGTGGCTGACTTCAGCTCCACTCAAGTTGCGAGTCGTTTTCTGGCCAAAACACGAGCAGAGCCCCCCCCTGCTCACCCTTGCTGTCCAGGGAAACATTTTAAAATAAAAAAACGTCATACCCGCCCAGTGTCTGCATCAAAAGTCTACGGTGTTCCTGTGTATTGGCGGTGTTTCTGGGTCTTTTTCTACCACAATTTGGGCTTGCTTTTAGGCCCAAAACACCACAATGGTAGTAGGCTACAAATGTTAAAAGGAGCAGCAAGAAGAGAACTGAAATGCGTTTAAACACACACCAAGAGCAAAAGGGTCACAATACAGACAAATAGGCAAGTAAGAATTTTTGTTTTGTTTAATGTTTGTTCAGGCAGCAGGTACAGTCTGATGCTGGGGGGCGGCTTTGGTTGGGGTGGCAGGGCGCCAGCTGGGGGGGTTCTTGTGTGGTAGGGGAAGTGGGTCTGCTGGCAGGATGCCTGGTATAGATCTCTATTGTTGGGCAAGGCCGGACACCATGTAGGGGTTCGGTGCGGTGGGGGAGAGGGTTCAGAAGGTAAGTTGCCAGTAAGGGGACAGAAGGGGGTGGGATGTCAGGATACCAGGCAGAGTTCACTGTTGTTGGGTGGGCTGGGAAGGTGGGATGCCGGGCAAGGGTCTGGTGCTGTGGGGGCTCGGGTAGGGAGGCAGGATGCCACGTAGATGTATTTTGTGGTGGGGTATAGAGAGTCAGGAAGCCAGGTATGGCGGCTTGCTGACTTGGCTCGTATCTGGCCCTAAATGCCAAGCCATCCCTTGGCTCAGCTCTTCCTAGGAATTCTCTGGCTCCGCCACCCCACCACCTCCAGCATGGCAGCTCCAGCTCCACCCAACCTTCAGAAAGAGATTCAGACAAGGAGCAGAAGGCATACATTGGAGCAGAACCTGGGTGAGAAGTAGCCGTAACGTGCTTTAACATCCACAGGGTCGGCAGCAGCCCACTCTGACCACTCCCAGTACTACGAGAGCTGGAGGACCACAGATGCAGCCATGAGCCACATGCTCTTGGAGAAGACACCAGGCCTCAGAGAGGCGCCTCATGACCAGGGAGGGAGTATCCACAGGGGCCTGCGAGTTGATAAGCAGTCCAGTGGTCAGATATGGGAAAGCCCTTTTCTGGGTCAAGTGGTTCAGAAAAAGTGTTTGTAAACACTTTCAATGCCGCTTTTTCTGATTCTCTGGATTTTCTTGAATGTGTGGGGGCAGAGTAGGGGAGTAGAATAAACACACCACGCCCATCTGCTGTTGCTGCTCCACTTGACATATTTGGCCAGCAAATATGTTCTTGTTGACAGTAATGCAATGGATTCCTATGGAATGTGCCTAAATTTACTACCTGGTAAAAGCAAGTCAATTCATAAGAATCCATTGTAAATGCCTCCCGCAACTGTTAACTGAAGGAGGAATTAAAAATGTTCCACAAACGTAGTAAAAAAGTTAAGAGTGAAGGCAAGTTGACCTACATTTTGCTCTTTACTTTTCAACTACAACCACATTGGGTCATGAATGCCCATAGAAAGAAAGTGTGTCGTAAAACAGAGCAAATTTTTAATGCTGAGTTTATATCCATGAGGTCTACACATGCAAAAATGAGTAGGGTTTCATTGTGGGAACTGTAATCTTCCATTCAGGATGTGAAAAATAAAGCTATAATGACACTCTTTTGTCTAAACACATTTACATAAGGCTTTGCCTATTGTCAGGTTGTTGTTGGTGATTTCTGTACTTTGCAATTTAATTCTATAATACTGTATTATTTAGTATAATAGTTCTTGCAAGCCAAAACAAATATTGTTATTATCTAAAGCTTGGGAGGTATGTAACCAGGTGCCTAAATTGCAGACTCCTGGCTTCACGGTTTAATCAAACCATGTGATGCAGGCAAATAACATCACCTCACAGTGCCTTAACTTAAAGGATAGTTCCGGGACTTTTTTGTTATTGTTCCTATGGTTCGGCCATGTGTTTTTAAGCATAAATCGGTAGATCGTAGAAAACTTTCCTATGGACCTTACCCGACTTTTCGTCCATTAACGCACTCGAAAACAGCCGCCATTTTATGATAATCCTATCATTTCCCCCCATCGCCCTGGCTCACCTGCTTTTGCGGCACTAAATCAAATCCCCCGCCCCTGAGCCTGACATCAGCAGACGCGTACCGCCCATTTCCCAACGCCAAAGCACGTTTCGTGTCAACAATCGCTGCGCCTCAGCTAATGAAGTGTCGCCATGGAAATGGCAGGACGCCTCTTTCCTCTATAAGTATAAACACACCGTTTCACAACACACAGCAGCAGATTTTCGATTCCATTCCTCTCTCTGTGTTACTTTGAGTATTCTGTGACTCGTTTCTGTGCTCTGGTCTGCTACCTTCGCCGCTTCTAGGCCTTGTGAACACCTGTGCCATCTCTGTAAATTATTTTACTTTCTTTACCACACAATGGCTACAATAATGCCGTATATATACGAGCCCGAGTACACCGAGGAAGAACTACTGGAAAGGCAAGCACGCGAAAACGATGGGGATTCGGACGGCAGTTGGGAGGACCAGTCAACGGATGAAGAGCCTGGACCATGTCGCATGGACGGCGTCTCCACCTGGTGCACGTGCAATCGGTGCGAGCTAATGCCAACTGAGGAGGAGAACTGCTGCTGCCGTGAAAATTCCGGGTGCTTGGCCTACATTTCGAAAGGCGAGCCAAGTCCGCAATGCATCACCGAGCTGCCAGAGTTCAGGGAAGCCTGCCTCTCACGGACCGTGTTGAGGATGATGATGGTGCTTATGCACGAACTTCGCGGCACTGTTCGTCCGCGTAATCCGAGTAACGAGTAAGTATACTCTGGTTGTGATGTCAGTGATGCCACTACTATGTCATGGTCGTCTCCCAAATATAAAATTACATCTACATATCATTCGAATGCATGTAAATTGGTTCCATATTGTGCATTTTCTAGATAGAATTTTTTTCAAAGCAGAATGACATTTTTTACCTGAATCGACAGTGATAAGAAAGTTTTGTCATTTTAATACAGTTTGCATCTTTCATTTTCACAGGTGGTACAGGCTGGTGGCCTATCGTTGCTTCACTTGGTGGCTTCACGGGAGGCTCGGACACCGCGTTCGGAGAGTAATACCTGCCTGTGCGGTACTTGCCATTTGTCATGATCTCTGCTTCCAAAAGGTCAGGGTTTTCCCAACTCCCTTGGAAGCAGATCCATAACCCAGGTTCCGAGTGCCAACCAGTCCCAATTGGGACCTTTTGGACCCAGTCCTGGCGCCAGTGGCACCAGGCTCATAAATATGCCCAGTCCCAGCGCTGGAAGCGCCGGGCTCATAATGCTTGGGTGGACTTACCTGCAGCAGACCATGCTGCTTACTTGCCTGCCAGTTGAGCCTCTGATCCTCTTCTGTTTGGAACTACTTTTCCTGTTGGGTGGGGCTGGAGCCACTCCCTAGATTCAGAACACTGGAACTCTTCTGGAAGGCAGGAACTCTTTTCTTACCAGGAACTCTTTTCTTACTTAGGCGTGGCTGTGGAAGGAGACACCTAAGCACTACAGGAGGCTATTTAAACCACACCCGGTGGATGAATTTTGCTTTGCGTTATTCTGCACCCTCTGCAGCAGAACGCTCATCGTGTCTTCTGCATCCGGTCCTGGGCCTAAGGAAAAAGGCTTACCATCCTGAATCCAGTCTTCAGCAACACCTATAAAGACAAGAAAGAACAGGTTAGCATTCCGGCATCTGAAAGGCAAAGGCTTACCTACTCTTCGTGCGCTCCGGAGGTCTTCACACTGCATTCCGGCATCTGAAAGACAAAAGCTTACCAACTCTTTGCACGCTCCGGAGGCCGTCAGCGCTGCATCCCGCATCTGAAAGACAAAACAAGGTGCGTTTAAAGACATTGGGGAACTTTAATACTCACGTGCCATTACTCCTTTCCACATCTAACCCAGTGGGTATCCCGGCACCCTGCAGCCGCTCCGAACTTGTACCTGCAAAATAAAAAGACAGTTAGAGCGCATCGTGAAGCTGGCAACAAGCGCTTACTTACGTGCTTCCAGGCGCTTCTATTCATCACACGGGCTCCATCTTCAACTCACTTCAGCCCGTCATCCGCCATCGCCGGAACCCTGCAAAACAAGAGACATCATTATTAAAGACTTTAAAGACATTTGAGTTACTCGAAACTTACCGTTCGTGCAGTAAACGACGGACAGCAGTCCTCTGGAGTCAAGAGGCCTGCGCTACCTATCCAGTGAAGAAACTGGTTACAGCACCCTGCCCCGAGGCAGATGGAGAGCTCGGCATTCACTTACCTAAGGTGAGAGCGTTAACCTGTGGGGGTCTACAGGAGAGGAGAAGAGGAAAGAGATAGGGACACCCCAATAACCCCAGTTCATTAACCCCGTATTTTCTATCTGCAGACATCTTACTCTGCACGTCAGGCATACAGGGCACAGAGGTCCAGCCCAAAGAGCCAACCGGGTGCTGCACATCACCTTTGAAGATACGATAGTCGCCCAGTCAAGACCGGCGCCTCTGCGAGAATCAGGTGAGCGTTACAGAACGCAAAGCCTACCGCAAAACTCTCGCCCAGGCGCTATGGAAACCTCGGATACTGACCACCTAGCCCGGTTACTTGGGGAACTAAGGCCAGAAGTGCATGCAGCTCGTCAGGAAACGAACGCTCTAAGAAGGGAACTAATTATTTCCAAGGAGAGAACAGATGATCTTGCTAGACAATTGCTACAGTCACAAGCCGGAGAGACCCCGCTACCCGCATCAGGGGCAAATCTTCCTTCAACATCCTCTATGAATCCAGTGCAGATCAACCTACCTGGGAATGTACCTCTGGCTCCGCCCGAACGATTTTCTGGTGACCCAAAGAGGTTTGCGGTATTTATCAATCAGTGCCGGTTGCACTTCTTATGCCGGCCAGCAGCCTTTCCAACTGATCAAGCTAAAGTAGCTTTTGTACTTTCGTACCTTAGTGGCAATGCGGCAGACTGGTCGATCCCTCTAGTTAATCAAGATGATCTGGTTCTCCATGATTTTCAAGCCTTTCAGCTTAGTATGGAAAAACTGTTCGCAAGACATGCACAGGGGCAGGCCTTGGACAATGAGCTTCTTTCGTTGCGACAGGGTAATCAAGACCTTTTGGCTTATATTGCATCTTTCAATAGACTAATAGTGGAAACTCAATGGCCTGAGGACAAAAGGATTACGCTTTTTTATAGAGGTCTACGTGGAGAGCTCAAAGACGTTTTAGCCCAAGTAGTGAATCCCCCACAAGACTGTTCGGATTATATAGACTTGGTCGTTCAAATAGATCACAGACTGCAGAACAGGAAGGCCGATCGTTCCAAGTTTGATGCCCGAGTATTTTCCAAACCGCCAACTCCTTCCAAAGGAGTAGACTCCGGGGAACCCATGCAAATAGGGGGTCTGAAAGGTCCTCTAACACAAAGGGAGCGGGAAAGGAGAAAACAGTTGCCATTATGCCTATATTGCGGAAACTCAGGGCACTTTCTTCGAGACTGTCCGGTGAAACCTGCCAAGAAGGCAGTAGGAGCTGCAGTTACCACAGTTACAAACTCTGAGCAGGGAAACGACCTCGCCCGACAAGAATAGAGGTCCTCTTGCCGAGCGTGAAAACCAGTTCCGTGACCTCGCATTTCGTGATACCTATGGTCCTCATTAGCCCTGATAATCCGGATCGATTACATGGAATTGAAGCTTACGTCGACAGCGGTGCCATCGGCAATTATGTGGATCATGAAATGGTTTTGAGGATGAATCTAACTCTCTGTCCCAAGGCTGTAAAGGACGTCATTACTACGGTGGATGGTACGGAGATAGCCTCCGGGCCAGTAACGCATACCACTCAAGAGGTGACGCTAGTAAATCAAGATGGACACCATGAGAAGATCGTGTTCGATGTGATCAAGGCCCCTCAGTTCCAGATTATTCTAGGAATACCTTGGTTAGAGAAACACAATCCTCTGATCGATTGGCGAGCAAGAACGGTCCAGTTTCCAGAATGTGTCTCTACTTGTCACCCTCCACCTGGTGTTGCACTGGCAGCAATTTCTTCAGAGACTCCCAGTTACCTCCCGAATACCTAGAATACCAAGATGTTTTCCGAAAGGAGCAGGCTAACTCTCTACCTCCTCATAGGTCTTATGACTGCCAGATAGACCTGATACCTGGATCTACTCCTCCTTGTAGTAGAATGTATGCCCTCACCGAGCCTGAGAACCTTCACCTTCGACAATACCTGGATCAATACCTGGCAAATGGGTTTATTCGTCCTTCCAAGTCCCCTGCCTCTTCAGCTTTGTTCTTCGTTCCAAAAAAGGAAGGAGACCTTAGGACTTGTATCGATTATCGCTCCCTGAACCAGATCACTGTTAAGAATAGATATCCGTTACCTTTGATCCCTGAACTCCTGGACCAAGTCAGAAAAGCATGCATATACACAAAGCTGGATCTTAGAGGAGCTTACCACTTGGTACGAGTAAAAGAGGGCGATGAATGGAAGACGGCCTTCCGCACCAAGTATGGGCTATTTGAATATCAGGTCATGCCCTTCGGACTTTGCAATGCCCCGGCCGCCTTTCAATATTTTATGAACGATGTCCTCAGAGAGCTCATAGATGTGTGTGTTGTTGTTTACATCGACGACATTCTCGTTTATTCTTCATCGGAATCTGAACATCGGAAACACGTGAAAATGGTCCTCGAAAGATTGCGTCAACACAAACTTTTCGCTAAGTTGGAAAAATGTGTTTTCAACGTGACTGAAGTTGAATTCTTGGGATTCATATTATCACCTGGCGGAGTGCGTATGGATTCAAAGAAGGTCGATGCAGTTCTCAAATGGCCATCACCATCCTCCGTAAAAGGTGTGCAAAGCATGTTAGGCTTCGCTAACTTTTACCGCAGGTTTATCCCCGAGTTCTCTCGAATAGTCCAGCCCATCACTGCCTTGTTAAAGAAAAACAAACGTTTTGAATGGTCTACCGAGGCGGAACAAGCTTTCCAGGATTTGAAGACTAAATTTATCTCTGCACCAATCTTAAAACACCCTCGCCCCGAACTCCCCTACATTGTGGAAACTGATGCTTCAAGCCTTGCCATGGGGGCAGTTCTATCACAAAAGGACCCGGTAACCAATCAGTTGCATCCCGTGGCATTTTGGTCCCGCAAATTCTCGCCTCCTGAAGTCAATTACACGATTACTGACAAGGAACTTCTGGCTATCAAGTCTGCCTTTAAGGCTTGGCGGCATTATCTGCTGGGGGCCCGACACACCGTTACTGTGATTACGGATCACCGAAACCTGCAATATTTGAAAACCGCAAAAGCCCAATCCTCTAGACAACTCCGTTGGGCATTATTCTTTGCCGAGTTTGACTTCATAATTACCTATCGACCTGGTACAAAGAACGGTAAAGCCGATGCCCTTTCTCGGATGGGAGTGGAAGAACACTTGATCAACCCTAAACCTGTACCAATCATTCCCGAACAAAGAATTCTGGGTGTAATCGCCACAGAATCCATAGAGGAAGTTAAGGATAAAGCCAGGCAACTTGTAACTCCAGCAGACATACAGAATTGGCATCTGCAGGGAAAGGACTTTGCAGTAAAGGACAACTTATTGTATTTCCAAGAACGATTATACCTACCCAGCACAGATTTACAGAAAAAGGTAATCTCTTGTTATCACGACTCTTTAATGGAAGGTCATCCCGGTATAGCCAAGACCTCAGAAAAGATCAAGCGCTACTTCTGGTGGCCGTCTTGGAAAAAAGATATCAGAGACTTTATAATGTCCTGTGGAGTATGCGCCCAAAACAAGAGTCAAAAGGAAACACCAGCAGGCCTCTTACGCCCTATTGACATCCCACCTCGCCCTTGGCATACGCTTTCTATGGACTTCATCACCGATTTACCTCCATGCTCCGGATACAATATGATTCTAGTAATCGTGGACTTATTCTCCAAGATGGCGCATTTCATTCCGCTCAAAGGCTTGCCAACAGCAGCAACTCTGGCCCGAGAATTTCTCGAAAACATCGTCCGACTGCACGGTTTTCCTTCGGTTCTAATTTTGGATCGAGGTAGTCAATTTATTTCTCATTTTTGGCGAAGTTGCTGTCGGTCGGCTCAAATTGATGTGAGGCTATCGACCAGTCACCACCCTCAGACCGACGGACAAACCGAGAGGACCAATCAAACTCTGGAACAGTATTTACGCTGCATGCTGCAACAAACTGAAAAAACTTGGAAAGATATCCTTTGGATAGCCGAGTATGCCTACAATAACTCTGTCCATTCGGGAACTGGGAAAACCCCGTTTTTTTCTTTTGTACGGCAGTCACCCTCGAACCTCGGAGTTGGATCCCCTCCAAGATCTTGAAACACCAGCAGTAGACTACCTGCATTCTACAATCACCCAAGCCTTTAAGGAAGCTGTTTCTCACCTTCAAAGGGCTAAAGAACAATACAAGAAAGGAGCAGATCAACATCGGAAGGAAGCCCCTCACTATCAAGTAGGGGATCAAGTCTGGTTATCCACCAAATATCTATCTCTAAAAGGGCCACGCACATTCAACCCAAGATACCTTGGTCCCTATTCCATCACTACCATAGTAAACCCAGTAGCGGTCAAGTTGGACTTGCCCCCGCACATGAAGATACATCCGGTCTTCCACGTCTCTCTATTAAAACCCGTGCAACCTCAAACCCGACTAACCAAATCTCCAAAACCTATCCTAGTTGATGGAGAACTCGAGTTTGAAGTCAAAAGCATTCTGGACTCCAAGATCTCCAAATCTAAACTATTCTACCTAATTGACTGGAAAGGCTACGGACCCCAAGAGAGATCCTGGGAACCTGCTGAATATGTCCACGCTCCTCGCCTAATCAAAAGATTTCACCGAACATTTCCTGACAAGCCAAAACCCCCGGAGAAGCCCGGTTTGGGAGGGGCCTTGTGGGGGGGTACTGTCATGATCTCTGCTTCCAAAAGGTCAGGGTTTTCCCAACTCCCTTGGAAGCAGATCCATAACCCAGGTTCCGAGTGCCAACCAGTCCCAATTGGGACCTTTTGGACCCAGTCCTGGCGCCAGTGGCACCAGGCTCATAAATATGCCCAGTCCCAGTGCTGGAAGCGCCGGGCTCATAATGCTTGGGTGGACTTACCTGCAGCAGACCATGCTGCTTACTTGCCTACCAGTTGAGCCTCTGATCCTCTTCTGTTTGGAACTACTTTTCCTGTTGGGTGGGGCTGGAGCCATTCCCTAGATTCAGAACACTGGAACTCTTCTGGAAGGCAGGAACTCTTTTCTTACCAGGAACTCTTTTCTTACTTAGGCGTGGCTGTGGAAGGAGACACCTAAGCACTACAGGAGGCTATTTAAACCACACCCGGTGGATGAATCTTGCTTTGCGTTATTCTGCACCCTCTGCAGCAGAACGCTCATCGTGTCTTCTGCATCCGGTCCTGGGCCTAAGGAAAAAGGCTTACCATCCTGAATCCAGTCTTCAGCAACACCTATAAAGACAAGAAAGAACAGGTTAGCATTCCGGCATCTGAAAGGCAAAGGCTTACCTACTCTTCGTGCGCTCCGGAGGTCTTCACACTGCATTCCGGCATCTGAAAGACAAAAGCTTACCAACTCTTTGCACGCTCCGGAGGCCGTCAGCGCTGCATCCCGCATCTGAAAGACAAAACAAGGTGCGTTTAAAGACATTGGGGAACTTTAATACTCACGTGCCATTACTCCTTTCCACATCTAACCCAGTGGGTATCCCGGCACCCTGCAGCCGCTCCGAACTTGTACCTGCAAAATAAAAAGACAGTTAGAGCGCATCGTGAAGCTGGCAACAAGCGCTTACTTACGTGCTTCCAGGCGCTTCTATTCATCACACGGGCTCCATCTTCAACTCACTTCAGCCCGTCATCCGCCATCGCCGGAACCCTGCAAAACAAGAGACATCATTATTAAAGACTTTAAAGACATTTGAGTTACTCGAAACTTACCGTTCGTGCAGTAAACGACGGACAGCAGTCCTCTGGAGTCAAGAGGCCTGCGCTACCTATCCAGTGAAGAAACTGGTTACAGCACCCTGCCCCGAGGCAGATGGAGAGCTTGGCATTCACTTACCTAAGGTGAGAGCGTTAACCTGTGGGGGTCTACAGGAGAGGAGAAGAGGAAAGAGATAGGGACACCCCAATAACCCCAGTTCATTAACCCCGTATTTTCTATCTGCAGACATCTTACTCTGCACGTCAGGCATACAGGGCACAGAGGTCCAGCCCAAAGAGCCAACCGGGTGCTGCACATCACCTTTGAAGATACGGTAGTCGCCCAGTCAAGACCGGCGCCTCTGCGAGAATCAGGTGAGCGTTACACCATTAGACAACATTTCCCGCGGATTTTCCCTGGATGTGCTGCAACCGGAACTTTACAATGTGTAATGTTTATTATTTATGTTCAATTGAAATTAAGATCTAAAATAAAACCCAACATATATTTTAACAATGGTTGTTTTGATTTTTTAAATGAATCTAGTGTGTCTCCATTGAATAGTCTTCCTGTGCCTTGTCTTGTCACACCACGTGTCTCCGGCCAGCATCCTCCCTCACGCAGGCCGCCCAATAAATCATCCTTTTGGGCACCGGGTACAGAGATGACCCCCTCTGGCCCGTGCCGCCTTGCCACCACAGGCCAGCCTGCTGCTGACTAACTGCCTAGGCATCCAGGGTCTCCAGGGTGAACTGCACCCATATATTCTCCTGGGAGGGTGAGGTATTTATAAACTCACCCCCTGCCTTCCATGTACTAGATCCTGCAGCCTGCCTCTTACATGCAGTTAGATGGCCTCTCCTTGGTGAGGCCCTGCGGCAAACGAGTCAGTTCGCACCGGGGTACTTGCGCTGGCAAGTGGAGCTGTCAGGGAGCGATAAAGGCCAAGAGGTGCCAAAGACCATGTACACTTCAAAGTGGTCTATAGAGCATGGGTTGTTGTTCCCATGTCTACCTCCAGACCCCGTGTCTCCTGCCAAGCATCCCCCCTCACGCTGGACGCCCCCCTGCAATCCACATAAGTGTGTCTCCATTCACGAGTCTTCCTGTGTCTTGTCTGCACGACCACCGCCCCAATCCACCCCCCGCCCTATCAAAGGCAGTTCGCACCGGGGTACTTGCGCTGGCAAGTGGAGCTGTCAGGGAGCGATAAAGGCCAAGAGGTGCCAAAGACCATGTACACTTCAAAGTGGTCTATAGAGCATGGGTTGTTGTTCCCATGTCTACCTCCAGACCCCGTGTCTCCTGCCAAGCATCCCCCCTCACGCTGGACGCCCCCCTGCAATCCACATAAGTGTGTCTCCATTCACGAGTCTTCCTGTGTCTTGTCTGCACGACCACCGCCCCAATCCACCCCCCGCCCTATCAAAGGCAGTTCGCACCGGGGTACTTGCGCTGGCAAGTGGAGCTGTCAGGGAGCGATAAAGGCCAAGAGGTGCCAAAGACCATGTACACTTCAAAGTGGTCTATAGACCATGGGTTGTTGTTCCCATGTCTACCTCCAGACCCCGTGTCTCCTGCCAAGCATCCCCCCTCACGCTGGACGCCCCCCTGCAAACCGCATAATGCCACGACATATACACGTCATTCATTCACAAACACACCCCAGTTTCGAATCCTTTATAACCCACTTCATATTTCTAATGAGCACTTTTTTGCGCTTTGCTAGTCAACCCGTGAAGGTGCTGGTTATCTGCTCTTCGTCTCTGTGAACTTCCGTGACCACTTCGAGGAAACTCCTCAGTTTGCAACCTGTGAACTGCTCCCTGTTCTACGACAAGAAACTACTCTGATCCCTGCATCTAACTGTTTGTTCGTCAAGGTAAGGCCATGTACCATAATCATTTTGCGTCCAATTTCTTTTCGTTCAAGACAGTACATGCAAGGAACTAGTCACATGTTCTGAGTTTAGTCAAATTATTTTTCTATTTTTTTAAAGTTATTCAAATACTTATCCGCATGTGAATAACGTGTATAGTTCCAAGAACCAAAACGAACGTTGCATTGAACCTTTTATGTGTCATTTAATTTTTTAACACATTGGTATTCATAGAGAATTGTTGATCTTTACTTTTCAGAACTTTCCACAATGCCTGCCTGTTCCATTGGCGGTTGCCCTTCGAAGACCCATAATAAATCTGAAGGTACTATAATGCATGTTTTCCCTAAGACAATAGATCAGATAAGAGAATGGGTCCGATATTGCGGATATCCACCGTCTGAGCTTGAAAGTAGAGTCATGGAAGTCTTTGCGGACAAGAGGGGTGATCGATACCGCATCTGCAGCAGGCACTTTACCTCTGACATGTACTCCACATCATTGCTAATAAAGAAGAACACACCGCGAGCGAGGCGAAAATTGCTCACAACCGCTATTTCCACTCTATTCGTCCACATCCCTCCACTGGTGAGTCAAGTTTACGTATTTATCTCTCGGCCTTGCGGTAGTGTGTAGCATTAGCTAACAATAATTTCCCCATTTATGTATCCACTCAATATGAAGGCGGAAGATTCTCCATCCGTGTCGTTATTGCAGTCATCAGCCACTTCAAGCGCCTATCGGGTAATCTTACTTGGCTATTCTGCCACTGACTTGTTTTAGGCATGTAAATCAATAGTTTTAATTTATCGTGTAATTATTTTACCTAATGGTACACCCTTGTACTCGTCCTCTAGTCTTTGTTTTCAGTTATGATTATTGTTATCCAAAATAATGCAAGTACTGTCTTTCAGGGAGATGCTGAGGAGTCCAATGTATTGACGACTACCGTTGATGTCACTCAGATGCTCGAGGTACGTTTCCAGACAGTTCCATCGATGGAGATCATCAGATCTTGCATTCTTGTAGCGTGATTGTTACACACAATGTTTCTTTCGTTTTTAGCCATTGATATGTCCTTCTGTCGTCGCCCTCCTATGTGTCTTCTTTTTTCAATATTGTGTTCATTACTAATGAAAGTCCTATGTTTCAGGGAGTCGATGGAGCATTAATCCAAGAAGAAGGGGGAGCATGCAGTTACGGGTCGGCGCAACAGCTTGCAGAAGTGTGCACCGCAGTTACATCGTCCCTTGATGTTCTTATGCATTTCGAGGTATGGATACTGACAGTTCGATCAAGCGAAATCATATGACGTGATTACATCCGCTATACTTCCTTCTTTATTAACGCAAGTACTATGTTTCAGGGAGATGACGGAGCTTCTTCTACAAGAACATCACCCCTAGTAGTTGATGCAGATCTCTGGGTGGTGACACTTCCAACGATCGAGCAAATCGAATCATATTTACATATCCATTATTTATTTTAGACAACTGATCATTTGTGCAGGTCTATTTAGATGAGCCGTTGACGCCTGCACAAAGTTTATGTTCTTTTTAACAAAATAGAAAACCATACTAATGCAATTACTGTGTTTCAGGGAGTTACTGAAGCATCATCTTCAATAATATCATCAATGGAAGTCTATGAGGAGCCCGAGGTATGGATCTTGACAGTTCCATCTAACTAGATCAACAATGCGTGAATAATTGTCGTTTGAATGTTCTACACAAAGCGTTCATTCGTGTTTTGCTATTGAGATGTACGTGGGTATTGGTCCCCAAGTACATTTTGTGTTTTCAATATTATTATACATACTAATGAAAGTTCTATGTTTCAGGGAGTCGATGGAGCGTCAGTGCGTGACGGATGTGCTTATCATGAAAATATAGTCGTAGCAGCGCAAGAGGAATTGGAGACATGCACACACGAGACGGAGCAACAGCGTCCTGATGTTGAAGTTCGAGGCAAGAAAGTTTCAAAGAAAAGAAAGCAAAAGAAGGTTAGTGTCCTGGTCACTATATTATGTTGTTTTCACTGTTAATAGTTCAATACTGTAAGTTGTGTTTAAACTGAACATCCCTTTTCCAATCTGTCCTCTAGTTGCGAGTGGGTGTACGAACTAGATCTACACAGACAGTGAAGCGAACGAGAGATGTTGCTTGTCAAACCTTTTGGCAGGGACTTGAGACTGGAGATGCATTGTGCCAATGGGAAGAATATGAAGTGATTGACAACGGAGCTATACCACCACCAGCCATTGATAGTGAATGTCCTCCTGGTAGTTCGGATGCAGTCGGAGATCAATTCACAGAATCCACACCCGCAAAAGCTAAGACCGCGAGAAAGTTGAAGAAATTGTCTTATTCACCCATCGCCGGAGAAGGAACAGATGTTGCAATGGAAGAGAATGAAGTGGATTACAATGAAACACCATCAATATCACTGAACATAGCGGAAGACGATATCAGAGATTCTACCTTTCATGTGAGTGACATGTCCTCAACGTTACAGGCTGAACCAGCTGGGATGCAGAGTGACAGTATAAGGAAAGAGGCCAAATTCATTGTATTCGATAGTTGTTTGATTGATACTATTATTCGGTTGAAATGTGGGCATTCGGTAGGTGGGGAAGTATGTGGGGAGCCATTGATTAATGTGACTCGTGCAATTCGAGGCACTAACCTTAAAATACATGCCACCTGTACAAAATATCATCCTTTCTCATGGTCTGCACAACCCATGCTGGGGCAACTGCCAGCAGGCAATCTACTTTGTGCAGCGGCTGCACTTTTTAGTGGTTCAAGTTTTAAAAAGTTAGAGTCTTTCTTTCAGTTTGTGGGAATCCATTTCATTGCGAAAACTCAGTTCTACAAATACCAAACCGATTATCTATTTCCAGCCATTAGCGAAGCTTGGAGAATGGAAAAAATGTCTATTGATAGTACATTCGCGGGCAAACGGTTCAGGCTAGCCGGTGATGGACAGTGCGACAGCCCAGGATTTTCAGCCAAGTACTGCACCTACCACTTTCAGGACATGGAAAGTAAGAAAATTGTGAGTTTGGTGGTCGTGCAGGTGTCACAAAGTACATCCTCAGTGGCAATGGAGAAAGTTGGCTTTGTAGCATCATTGCAAGAACTACAATCGCGGGGAATGGTGATCGACCTGATAGCCACGGACAGACACGTTTCAATTGCCAAGACAATGAGGGAAGAGTACAAAAATATAAATCACCAATTTGACGTTTGGCATCTTGCAAAAACAATCAATAAAAAAATGTCGGCTGCAGGTAAAAAAAAAGAAATGCAAGGTATTTCACAGTGGTCCAAGTCAATCAGCAACCATCTTTGGTGGAGCTCAAAAACATGTGGAGGGTCGTTGGAAATTCTACTGGAAAAATGGCGGTCAGTAATGCTACACTGTACCAACGTTCACCGTTGGAACACAAACCAACATTTCCACAATTGTGAACATGGCCATGTGGCCACAGAGGAGGCACGGAAGAAGAAGTGGTTGATTCCTTCATCACCCACTCACAAAGCCATTGAAAAGATTGTATTTGATAAAACTATAACAAGAGATTTGAGGGGACTCACGGAATTCTGCCACACAGGAGATTTGGAGGTGTTCCACAATATGTGCCTAAAGTACAGGCCAAAACGATTGCATTTTGGCATGGAGGGCATGATAAATCGGACTCTTCTAGCGGTCTTGGCACATAACCATAATGTTGGCCGTCAACAAAGTAGGAAGACCGGAACTTTAGGGACGCTTCGCTACAATAAGGCCTTCACTAAAAGAAGTAAACAATGGATTATCAAACCAGTGTTTGAGGATATGCAATATGACTTTATTGAGAGACTTATTGTTGATGTCCTAGATAGGCACATACATGGAGTTGTGAACGAACCTGTGCAGGGGACAACTGCATTGCCACCCAACATTGCCTCTGTTCCATGTCCACCTAAAGAAGAGCTCATTGAGAAATACACATCACGGTTTAAATGATTGTAATTTGATTGTCTGTTCTCTCGAGTCTCCTCATGTCGCAGGCCCATTGAATATGTGTATCTATGTAATGTGTAAATAAAAGTGATTGCTCAGTGTACATGCAATGTGTCTATCCAACCTTGTTCATTTGCGCATTAAATTAAACCAAACAGTAATATAAATCATTTTTCAAAAAATATAGAATGTCTCCGTATTTATGGTTCTCTGGGGCTGCAAAGCACGCAGACAAAATGCAAAGATAGAGTGTAAATTTCAAGTCCTGTGAGATGGCCTTACACTGAATGTAGCTAACTAGGAATGTGTGCTCGTTCAAAGTGAAGGTCAGCTGCTTTGATTTTTTGCTCGGGTGCCGGAATGGCCCACGACTCAGTATAAGGTTCTATTGTTATTTGACCTTGACAGGCCGGGACCATCCCGAAAGACTTCTTTTTGGGGGTGTGGGGCAATAACGTAAGAAACGATAATGAATATAATTTCAGAAACGAAGGCCATTTCATGTTCGTTCATTAGAAGAAATAACGTCGGCATAGAAGGAGTGGTATTTCGGGGCTGCCCTACGCACAGACACAATGGAAAATGCAAATATAATGTAAGTAACTCTTTAGATGAGTTTATACCGCAATTTAATTACTATACAGTAGCTTTAAAGACGGGTGAAGTTGTACTTGTTCGTTCTATGTGGCATATTGTTTTGTACCGCGCACTATCTTGAGGAGAACCATCTCCTTTTACGGAAGCACCTCAAAACCTTCCTCTTTGCTTCTGCTTTCTCTCTCCCTCTCCCCTGCTACAACTGGTCCACTGTCTGCGACCTCGGTCCTGGGCCCTTCCACTCTCCACCTGCACTGCCTCCCTGTCAACCCCTGCACTGGGGGACTGTCTCAGTATCCTACAGCCCCCCCTTGATGTATAATACCCAGTTGCACTGTCCTAGCTATGAAATAATTTCCCGACCTAATATATAAAATGAATAATTTTAATAAAGATCTGATGGTGAGACTAATTTCATTTTTTATGTTTTTCAAACAGGTACATCATCCATTATTGTCTGTGTCACGAGTACCAGACACCGGCGGATGGGTTTTTCAACCGCCAGTTGCTTCTCCGCGTGAACAACGTTACCACCCTGACCATTTTATGGGACGATCGCCAAGTACAAGTATGGCCTTACGCGGTACTAACGGCTAGATGCAACATACAGACCGTTGTGGTGGCCTAGTGCCTCGTTGTTGGAACAGCCATGCGATTATCAGTGCGACCGAAGAGCTTATTTTATCGTAAACCAACACCCTGTGTACTGCACACGAACATCGCTTGCCTCAAGACGAACTATTTTGGATCGAGAGCAAATAAAAATGCAAATCGCTGAATATTCTCAAAACATTTGATGTCAAATAAATGTACTTTACCAAATTTACAATCTTGCGGTTTAATTTAAAAGTACAGTTTCATATTCCCAATTGTGGCGCGCTGTGTTGTGTGAGCTCATCTGTGTTGATTTCCTGGTTCTGTGTGGAGTCGCGTAGAAGACGCCTGGGCGCGTTTGCCTACGCAGCTCAGTCACGTCACGGATAGAGGCGGGGAATATGAATGTTTTGATCAAGTCTGTTTCAGGGGCGGGGGATTTGATTTAGTGCCGCAAAAGCAGGTGAGCCAGGGCGATGGGGGGAAATGATAGGATTATCATAAAATGGCGGCTGTTTTCGAGTGCGTTAATGGACGAAAAGTCGGGTAAGGTCCATAGGAAAGTTTTCTACGATCTACCGATTTATGCTTAAAAACACATGGCCGAACCATAGGAACAATAAAAAAAAAGTCCTGGAACTATCCTTTAAACACTGGAGGCCTTAGAACGGATGCACACGATTGGAAAAATAATTTTTACCACGAGGCAGATTCAAAGATTGTATAGACAAAATGGTGTCAACTTGTGATCTTCTGTTAGTGGCGCCTGAGACGGTCACGTAGAATTTGGTTATTGTAGCACTGGCCTTCTCACAGTCTCACATTACTTGTTTGACAGCCGGCTATTTTTTGTCAACAGCCAGTTAGTGCACCAGGGATTCTAATTTAGTGGACTGACTGCAGCATGATCAGTAATAATACCCTCCCCTGTTGCGGACAACCACCATAGTTGCGATAGCCGGCCAGAGCTCTGCCTCACAGGAAAAGGATTGAAGGTCTTTGCAATGCCGTATGTTAATGAGTCTCCTAAAGCACAACATCTGCATTTAAATGGTTTCTTGGCACCTCATGATCTTCAAGAGGAGGGGTAGAGGACTAACATAAGAGCAGCAGGGGCAGGGCCTTTATTTCAGTGCTTCAGGCAGATCCGAAAAGATAGGGCTCTCATGGTATGTATATGTTAGAAATGTTGTGAGTTGTCTGGAGCAGTGGTTATTGTGCACTCTAGGTTGATAATGTAAAGTGTTGTATAGTTGTCTGTTGTGTCTAGGAGAGTAGTGGTTAAGGAGTGTGGTGTGTTGTCTTGATTTATGTGTGGTGGGTCGGTGAGGTACTTAGATATATTTAGTGTAGACACATCGGTCTTCGGTTGTGTACATTCTAGGATGCTTTTTCGGTGCAGGATTTATGGGTCCAGATTATTTATTTGTTTATATGCATGCAACACATTCTTTCTCCAGCCTTTATGCCTTGTTATGCGATCTTATGTGATGATAGGCTAAGTAATGCTAGGTCACGTTACACTATACCTGGGACCTCCCTTCTGACACATACCTCAAACATTCCAACCGTAGTGTCACTTCAGCTTAAGATGCACAATGAACTAGCAGCTGACAAAGCCAACCACACACCACATCACAGCCACAGCATTAACATGCTGTCAAGTACCAAAAGAAATGTGCATTTTGTCCTTCAATCATGTTTACGGACAGTGAGAGTGGGCTGATGTGCTTTAAATTGCACTATTTGCTGCCAACCTGACACTAGTTTCTACAAATAAACATTTCTTGCCAGTGAACGCCCCCACCAAGTAAGTTTGCCCCAACGCCACAGAGTCTTTCAAGGTAGCCCCTCCCTTACCATTTGAAGAGGTATCCACCTCAAGGTGTTGGTCTAGTTGTGTCCCTGATTCCTATGTACCTTCTCTTCTGGACACCACATATTGCTGCTGGAGCATTAGATTGCTGACTTTTTCATCACTGGATTGCTTCTGAGATCCAATAGGATTGAGAAAAACCCAACGTGATGAGGCAGATTACAAGGAATTTAAATGAACAACATATAAATGGCATACTCTATGGCTGGTCTCGTTCATTAGTATGTTTTTCTGGATAGTCAATATAATTATACAGTAAGACACATGACATGCAATACTTTTCAGTGGAAAGGATTTCCACATTTTCCTGGTTGTTCCGAAATCGACTTATCAGTGGACCGATCAGCCCCGCCCTGCTGTCAACCATGTTCTTTTTAATTGACCTTTGAGGGGTAATGGCAGAGCATTAGGTATCTTGCAAAGAAGAACAAGTTACTTACCCCGGGTAAAGTTCTTTCGACTGGATGTTCCTCCCACGTATTCCCCATCTTTGATTATCTCCAACATCCAGCTTCAGCTGCTTCAAAAAATATTTTCCAGCAGAGGGTACTGTGCATCGATGCAGTCGACTTGATGCCCCTCGAGGGCATCTGTCTCGGGGATGATGTCATCGAAGGTATATATAGAGCATGCAGCGCCCATTGGCTTCAGTTCTGTTTTTTTGTGTCATTCTTACAGTAGAACCACCAGCATTAATGTGGTTTAGACCATACTGGACTCTGAAGGAGCGTAAACTGCAATAACATTGAAATTCTACTGCAGGGTAGACTTGGAGGGGCGATGAGGAATACATGGGAGGGACATCCAGTCGAAAGAACGTTATTAGGGGTAAGTAACTTGTTCTATTAATGGATTGTGTCCTCCCACGTATTCCTCATCTTTGATAGACTCCCAAAGCAGTATTAGTTTGGGCGGAGGGTGTATGGATTTTGTCATCAAGGGTTGTGAACCGAATGAAGGACTGCTTTCCCAAAGCTTCCAACCGGACTTAAGGTGGAATCAAGGCAATAATGCTTTGTAAAAGTGCGAATGGTAGACCAAGTAGCTGCCTCACAAATATTTGTTATTGGAACACCTCTTTGCAGAGCAGAAGAAGTAGCCATGCCCTTAGTGGAATGGGCTCTCAAGTCTTCTGGGGGATCTTTCTCGGCCAGCCTGTAGAATTCAGTAATAGCTCAAATAATCCATTTGGACAAGGTTTGTTTAGTTACAGCCTGTCCCAGTCTATGACCCATGTATCCTATAAACAGTTGGTCATCTAAACAAAACTTTGACATCCTTGAAATGTAGAAACTCAGAGCGCTTCATGGGTCGAGTCTGTGTAGCCTCTCCTCTTCCTTGCCAGGATGTGGTGGAGGGTAAAAAGTAGGTAATACTATCTTTTGTTCCAAATGAAACTCTGATATAATCTTAGGTTTGACCTTAAGGACGGCCATGTCCTTATGAAAGACCGTAAAAGGTGGTTTTGAAGAAAGTGCCTGCAACTCACTCACCCTACAGGCTGATGTTAACCCTACTAACAAGATGGTTTTGAATGTTAGCAGTCTTAAGGGACATAAATGGGAGTGGTTCAAATGGTGCCCACATGAGAAACTTTAAAACAAGATTAAGGTCCCAAACCGGAACCTGAAAAGGAGATGAGGGTACACATTAGTGAGTCCCTTTAGAAATTGTATCACCAAAGGAATTTTAAAATATGACTTTCCTCAGACAAGCACTTGAAGGTGGAAACCACCACTAAATAACCTTTAATGGTTCCAACCTGGAGCCCCATATTGTTCCAAATGCAGCAGAAAAGAAAACACCTCTGCAGTTTTTTTTAGAAAAGGATCCACATTCTTATTCCTGCACCAGCTGCAGAAGTCCAATGGCCGCAGTACAAAGACTTTGTTCCTGGCTTTCTGGCCGAAAGCTAAATCTCCATTACATCATCCAGGAGGTCCCAATCCTTGTAGCTCAGCCTCTCATAAACCATGCGTGAAGGCTGAGTGTCTTGACCTCTGGATGGAGAACCACACACTCCTCTCGCAAGAGAAGGTCCTCCATTTGTGGAAGACATATTGGAGGGCAGATGGACATGTCCAGAAGGTCCAGGTATCACGTCCTCCTGGCCCAATCCAGGGTGATTCGGATCATGGATTTCCTGAACGCGTCTTCTAGAGCTCCTCTTGGGGGAAATTCCCTGGAGCAGTACATTTCGCACTTCCTTTTGAAACTTGTCGTGAACAGATCCACTTGAGGGGTTCCTCAAAGGGTGAAGATCTCTCGAAGGACTTCCTGAGCTAGTTCCCGCTCGTGGGAGACTGTGCTCTGCCTGCTCAGAGCATCCTCCGTCGTGTTCTCCTCTCCGGCTAGGTGAACTGCTGATAGTTTCCTTCTTGTATTGCCCAGAACCAGAGCTGCATTACCTCTCTGCACAGTGGTAGTGACCCTAGACCTCTCTTGTTGAGGTAGTACATGGCCACTATGTTGTCTGTCATTATCAGGACATTCTTTCCCTGAAATACCTTCAGCGCAAGTCTGATTGCTCTCAGCTCCAAAAGATTGATGTGTAGTTTGGACTCCGATGGAGACCAATGACCAATGATTGTCAAGATCATTGGCGTGGGCTCCCCATCCCGTGAGTGAGGCATCTTTCACTACCGTAATCTCCGGCCATGGTTGCCAAAAAGGTTCTCCCTTCAGGATGTTGTCCTTGCAGGCCCACCACACGAGATCCTGTGCGGCACGGTTTGGAACCTGAAGTAGGTCTAACATGCTGCCTGAGAATTGAGACCATTGTGTCTTGAGAGCCCATTGAAGGGATCCCATTCTCAGGCAAGCCTCTGGCACCAAGAAAATGCAGGATGCCATGAGGCCGAGAAACCTCAAGAATTTGAAAGCCGGGAGACGCTGGGCACTCTGAAATTCCGTCACCATCTGCAGTATGTCTGGAGCCCTTACCTCGGGTAGCAAGGTCTTTCCCAAGGATGTATCCAACACAGGCCAAATGAACTGGAGCTTTTGAGACAGTATTATATGGGACTTCTTGTAATTGAGGGAGAAGCCCAGTCTGTGGTGAGAGTGGCAGGTCACGTTGAGATGATCCAGGACTTGTTTGTGAGCATGCGCCCAGATCAGCCAATCGTCCAGGTAAGGGTAAGCCTGAATCCCCCCTCTCCTGAGTCTCGCTGCCACCACCGTCAGTTTGGTGAAAACCCTTGGGCGGAGGTCAGCCCAAATGGCAGAACTCAAAACTGATAATGAGAGCCGCCAACGGCAGCTCCCTAAGGTACTTTTTGTGCTTGAAGTGGATTGGCACATGAAAATAAGCATCCTGAAGGTCGAATGACACCATCCTATCCTGGAGCTCGAGGGCCTGAAGGATCTGAGAAAGTGTGACCATCTTGCACTTGTCTTTCCTGAGGAACTTGTTCAAGTATCTCAAGTCCAAGATGGATCTCAGTCCTCCGTCCTTCTTGGGGATCAGGAAATATGGAGAATACCATCCTTTGTTCCTCTCTGTTACATGTACTGGCTCTATAGCACCTTTCTCTAGCAGGCTCAAAGTTTCCTGCACCAGAAACGGATCTGGAACCTTTAACGAATGGCTTCCTGGTGGATGCTTCTGTGGTCTCTGAATGAAGGGGAGGCAGTAACCTTGGGCTGTGGTTTCTAATGTCCATTCATCTGAAGTAATAACCCGCCATTCTTTCAGATACTGAGACAGTCTGCCTCCTACATGGGTGACGTGATTCAAAACCTCAGAGAGGTTGAGGTGGCTGAAGGAGTGGCTGATGGTAAATGTGCCGCTGCGTGGCTGGGCTTTGCAGCTCTCCCTCGTCCACCATGAGGGAATCTTATTTGGCCTCTTTGACCAGCCATTCCTCTCGCTCTTCCAACTGAGGAGTAGTAGCGAAAGGATCTACCCCTCCAAGATGGTCCACTGGGGTGAAAGGGCTGATGCTGCCTAATAGCGGCACCTAGAGACTTGGCTGACACCTTCGAGGTCTGCAGCTTCTCAAGGCTTTCGTCAGCCTTGCTGCCAAAAAGATGAGACCAGAAAAATGGCATATTAAGGAGTCTAGACTGCACGACCAGTGCAAATCCAGACTTCCTTAACCACGCAAACCTGTGTATCACGTTGCTTGCTGCCATGTCTCTGCTGATACTGTCAGTATAATACAAACCTGA
Organism: Ambystoma mexicanum; assembly: GCF_040938575.1. Lineage (NCBI taxonomy): Eukaryota > Metazoa > Chordata > Amphibia > Caudata > Ambystomatidae > Ambystoma > Ambystoma mexicanum. Next base: position 979,290,087 of record NC_090927.1, read on the forward strand.
CTGTAGAGACTCACACATGGCCTCTTTGCCATCTTTTACAATGGCCAAGAAACTGTCTTTTTCTCTCCTTGAGGAATATGTTCAGCTGCCATGGATGCACAGTCCCATACGGTGTAGGTGAATTTTGCAAGTGCACACGTAGAGTTGGCAGATTTGAGAGCCATGTTCCCGGCAGAAAAGACTTACCTTGACCAGGCGTCTATACGCTGATCATCCCGATCTGGTGGAATGGTCGGATAGGCATCTTGCTTGGAGGTAGCGGTTGCTGCTTACACCACCAAGCTTTCTGGGCTAGAATGTTTAGACAAGTAGCAGGGGTCACTACTCGATGGCCTATATTTTTATTTCACATTTTTATTGACTGCCGGACTTGATTCGGTGCTTCACAGTTTGCCCTTACTCTCTTTTGTAGAGCAACATGAAAAGGTAGGATTGGATCCCTTCGAGGACCTTTGTCCAGTGTATCTCTAAGGGCATCCTTTTCGAACGGAAGGGCAGGCCTGCTCCATCCCATAAAATCAGTGACCCTGGTTATTAATTGTCTGTAAGATGCATCTGCATGATCATCTGGTTCTGGCTTGCCAAAATCCAACTGTGGTAAGGTGGCCACCCCACTGGCTGTTTGTAAATGTTCACGCAGGTCCTGCAACCTAGATTCCTCCAATATAAAGCTATCAGGAACATTAGGAGTGCCCTATTGCAATCCAAAAGATGGATCATTGTCATCTGTAGTCTCATTGTTTTCATAAATGGATGTGAGTGATTTAAAAAAATCCTTTCTAGGCAATGGTGGAAAGGATTTTTGAATTACTGGTAAAGGCGTTGATGGCTTCGAGCCAGATGCCGATGGAGTCGTCACTAAACTTGTTTTTTGGGTCGATGTCTTCGATGAAGACGTCTTGGGTGTCGATGGCACCAATGGCGTATATGGTGTCAACGTCAACTTGTCCGTGGACTTTGTCTGTGAAGAACTTCGATGGCTCAAAGGGTTCTTCGATGACTTTTCATCATGTCGAGGCATCAGCGGCTCTCGATGAGAAGCTGGCCTTTGTCCCGGGCTCGAGGGCATGCAGGATTTGGCTAGAGCCCTTTCCTTTCCAGTTTCAGAAGGTGCTGTAGGAGCATGCCCTGCTTGCTTCAAAGGGTTTGTGGATCTCGAAAGTTTTTAGCATTTCCTGCCTGAATGATTCGCATTCAGCCGGAGTAGAGGCCTTAGTGGGGCAAGATATACTCCTCTTAGGAGAAGAGTCGGACGAGGAAGACGAAGTAGGCGATTCATGATGCTTTTTTTCTTCGATTTCCTTGACGATGAATGGTGAGAGACACTCCGTGACCTAGACCTTTTAGTCTTCTTCCATCGAGGAGAGCCATCTCTCACTTCGTCGGGGGAATGTATTTTTTTATCGGGGTAGTCGAAGGGGATTTTTTGGAGAGTCTACATACCGCCAATTTCCCTTTTCACTCCTTCAGAGCTTTTCCGTTTATCGACTGACACTTCTGACAGGTCGAGGTCTTGGGCTCCACACGGAGACACCATAAGCACACCAGATGTGGGTCTGTCAGCGTCATTTTTGCATCGCAGTCTTGGCATTTTTAAACCATGGCTTCGGGGTTGTCAGAGCTGAAGACAAAGACATTATTGATAATTATTGAAATATATGAAGTGCACTGTAGTTGACAGAGCAAAAGCTTACTCCCAAAAATGGAACTGAAGCCAACAGATGCTGCGTGTTCTATATATACCTTCGATTACATCATCCTCGAGACAGAGGCCCTCAAGAGACATCGAGTCGACCGCATTGACGCATTGCGCCCCCTGCTGAAAAAAATATTCCGAAGGTGCTGAAGCTGGATATTGGAGATATCAAAGATGAGGAATACGTGGGAGTACACAATCCATTCAAAAGGGACTCTGAGAAAGAATGGGTCATTTTCTGGTATTGTTTTGAGGATGATGCAGAACTTTCAATGCTTAGGAGGAAGGTGTGATTCCTTTTTTTTGCCTTATTTCAAAAAACAATTCTGGGCAATGCTGCAGGGCCGCCCAAAGCGAGGCAGCGTAGCTGCTGTTACCATCAGCAGGCCAGGAGAGGGGCAGCCCAGCTTCGCCACCTGTCTGCTCCTCTCCTCCCCCCAGCTAGAGAGACACGCAGTCTATGCAACACAAAGCTGAGGAAGGGCGAGGCAAGGTGCTAAGCACTTAAGGCATGGTTACACAACATATGGCCCGTGGGCCAAGTGCGGCCCGTGATGCTACTGGATGCAGCACGGCAGGGTTGAAGACTTTCCTAATGGAAGGCGGCCCGCAAGCAGCAACGGTCGCCCTCCATTAAGAAAGTCTTTGTTTTCCTTGCCGGCCCGTGAACAAGACCGCCCCTCATTGGCTCAGTCAGCAGATACTACGTGACTCCTGTGAGTCACGTAGTGTGTGTGTATGCTGCACCAATTGGGGGCCAGCAGTGCGGCTGACGTGGCCAATAAGGCTTGATGCCAGAAGGCATTTCAGCCTTGCCACGCCAGCCGCACAAGAATTCATCCCCCCTGCCTGCCTGCACGTCTTCCTTCTGCCCTGCAGATCGCCCGCCCACCCGGTGAGTTCATAAAAAAATGCTTTGTGGATGACAGCCGGGTGGGCGGGCAGCAGCATGGCAGCTCGCCCCCCACTCCATGATTCATCCAGTGCTGGATCCCGTCCTGTCAGGCTTTACCGAACCCTCAGCTTCACCGAGGGAAGCTGGGGCTCAGTGACCTAATCTGCCCTGGCAGGGGCGCCGAGTACAGGGGGCTGCGGGGCCCAGCCCTCCCCGGCAGAGTGAAGTCGGGGCTGAGCCCCCCCCCCCCCGGGCCGGACAGAAGAAACACAGTATGGATAGCCCTTTGTTCCATCCATACTGTGTCTCTCTCTGGCGGCCTGGGTAAAAGCCAGGGAAAAACGATGTTTATAAATTGTGGGACAGATGCAAAGCAAGAGGCTCTTGCTTTGCATCTGTCCCTCAATTTCTAAAAATCGTTTTGGGTTAGGTATACTTCTACATCTGTGCACCGGGGTGCACAGATGTAGAGGTACACCCAACCCAAAACTATTTTTAGACATGGAGGCACAGATGCAAAACAAGTCTGTCCCTCAATTTCTAAAAATCGTTTTGGGTTGGGTGTATTTGTACATCTGTGCACCCCTTTTGGCAAGAGGGGTGAACAGATGTAGAGGTACACCCAACCCAGAAAGATTTTTAGAAATGGAGGTACAGATGCAAAGCGAGGGAGGGGGCAAGGAGCAGGGGCAGGGAGAGGGCAAATGAGACTGTTTGCATCCCTCTGAGTGTGCACGTGGTGAGGGTGAATGCTATGGGCGGGGAGTGGAGGCGTATGAGCCAGCACTTTCTAGTAGAGCTGCCATATTTGAAATGGGGCAATGTTGGTACTCCTCAGTTAGCTCGCTATACTCTTGATGGGATAGTACTGCTGTAACAGGGCTTCTATAATTGTTGAATGTTCTAAGCGATAATATTATGCTTTTGTTGAGGCAATGCTAGTTCATCTTAGTGGGGCTGCTATACTTTTGATGGGACAACATCAGCACCTCTCAGTTGAGCTGCTACACTCTTATTGACAAGGCTCCAGCACTTCTCAACAGATGTATTTCTTCTTATTTTAATTGGTTTCTAAGCGCGGACCGAGGGAGCGAATCAGTGTTGCGCGATACGAGGGAGTGAACTTGTGTTGCACGGACCGAGGGAGTGAACCTGTGTTTCTCGGAGCGAGGGATCGAACCTGTGTTGCTCTGTGTCGTCTTGCTTCCAAGGCGAGCACGTTGCCCCTGAGCTATCCTTCCGATACTCTAAAGATCTGAAGTACATTTAATGATACAGAACCAGAACTATTGAGCAAGTCTGCCATCATCAGAATAACTCAACACTGTCATGGTTATACAAGAGCTCATATATTTAAAGGGAGTGAATTACTCAGAATGTAGCAGCACTATTCAATAACCCAAAGTTCTTAAGCATAGTTAATGTGAAAATACTACACTTCTCACCGTTGGGCCACTTCTCACAGAGGCTCCCACACCTTTTATGGGGCAGCACTGATCCAGCCTACTGCTCACATGCTCAGAATTGTCATTTCTCAGCAGGACTGCAACACTATACTATTGTGTTCTGTATGTTGAGTGCTTCTTCACCACAAATGTGGATTCATGGCTCTCTCCCAGTATCTAAATAGTAGATCTGTCTACATTCAATTGGCAACAAGCATGCCTAGAGCTGCCTGCTGTCCATAAGGTGGGGTTTGCTTGAGGGGTGGGTGTCTTGGGGCATAGTGTTTGGTTGAGGGGTGGGGGCTATGGGGCATAGTGTCGCACTCCAAGAGTGAACCCAAAAATAAAGCTAAAACAGGCACAGTTCGGAGATGTACATCCTTTGCTTTTTGTGGAAACCTGACTCGACGAAGGCCATACTCCTCTTGGGCAATCCAAACAGAAAAGTATAGCAGTCCAAAATAATGGAATGTCCAATCAAGTGTCAATAAAATATATATAATTTAATTAAACAGACTATATGCAATAACTAAATAGAAATAAATAACAATGGAAAATGTGTAGTACAAAATATAAGTTTGAAATACAAATAAAAATAATTACACCTCAAAAACATATTCTTTTTCCATGTGTTTAATAAAAATTGGGGGTTGAAAAAGCCTCATGCGACGCTACGCCCCACCACGCCTACCGTCCCACCCACATTTACTTTTCGGCCCACTATAGCCATCATGTAAGGTACTTTCGGCCCTATATCAAAATCAGTTGTGCACCCCTGACCTAAGGAAACCAACAGTCAGGCAGGGCCCAGGTTCAAAGACCTGCCCCCCCCCCAGGGGGCCAGACAGTCGGCTATCCGGCCGGGAGCTGGAAAACAGCAGCACCCAATACTATACATATCAAAGACCCAGGGCTTCCCTGGGTCTTATAAATGAGAGCAGCATGCTCTGAGAAAACACAATCAGTTTGTGGCCCTGAACGGGGACCCAAACAAACAGGAGGTGCACCGTTTACTCACTGCCTTCCAACCTTTGCTTCTTTAGCAAACTCTGAAGTTTGTTGCATTCGCAGCGTCTTTGTTTCCCTTTGAAAATTGCACTGTTCATGAACCTCTGCAAGGCAGCGAGCGGCGAACACTGAACAAACAAAGAAAGTCTCCCGGGACGTACCGAAGGGAAGCAGTACTCCACTTACTAGCGCGAACGAAGGAAGGAGGAACCTGCAGAGCAGCCCGGCGTAGGCGATGGCTTCAGTCAAGCGTAAATTTCAGGTAAGCCGCCACGCCGGGCTGCGAGCATGAAATAGGACACTGTTTTTCTAACCACGTGCAACAAAGATAAACATCCGTGGGCAGCCATTCGCCGGCGGAACCGGAACACGTGGTGCGCGTCAATTTCAATAGAAATATTGCAAGTTTAAACACTGAGGCTGCGGGGAAACCCCTTTCCGGGAAATCTTATCGCAAAAGTACAACGAACATTGTAATTGAGGCAGTAGGCAGACAACTTTTGGTTCATACAGCATTTGCTGCATTTTTTAAGGCCCAGGCCAACAGGACACACGCATTTAATTGCAATGAACAACAAAGGCATAGTTTATACGCATAACTCGAACCTGGGCACAAGACATCATTTCAGCTCACCAAAGACCACTGCTGCAGTTTGTCTGAACATAAACCAAAATATTTTTGGCGGCAACACTCTACAGTTACCCAGCACGGGAAACAGCAATTTTTGCAAGCCCACAAATAATACAACAAGCATTATAATGTTTATGATAGACGGTGCTATTGCACAACGAGTAGAGAGCTCATTTTGACATGACATCTGTGCAGAGACTGCTGACACGGGTTCATATCCCTGCAGGGCCAAACACAGCCTTTTTCATATTTCTTTCTTTTAATCAAACAGGCTGAAAGGAAACATGGGTCCCAAACGAAAATCACAGAAACCCACAACACCGGCACAGAAACCCAAATCACCCCATCTTATGGCAGCCATCGAGGCAGGGGAACACTACGGTTAGGCATGGGTCAGGGAGAATATGTACGGCCTACCAAGGGAAGGGACACACACCACCAAATCAAGATGACGTCACAACACCACCGAAGAGACAGAAAGTGACAGATGTCCCTAAAAAAGGTAACACAAAACTGGTGAAATTGTGCGAGGACATGTCAGAAATGAAACAATTGTTGTGCGAAATGAGGGGGAAACAATTACCTCAAACAGGGGAGCAGGGACCCACAAACCCCAACATACCCTTAGAACCTACCATAACGGTTACCCCCTCCAGCAACGATCCAAACAACAGCAGCCCCAGCCACACCACTGCCACAGGTGCCAGCAATACCAACAGCTGCAAGCACAATTGCGGCAACTGCAGCCACAGCAGACCCAACAGGTGCTTTAAAGCATGGGCAACCCGAGTACAGAACCACTGGGACTGACAGGGCAAAGCAACAGCAACCCAACAGACATAGCAATGATCTGCAATGCCCAATTAGAATTAAAATTGAAATCCTTCCAGACTTAAATACTGAATAGATATAAAAGATGCCTAGCATGGAATATTGACACCACAAACAAAGAGGCCATATGGGCCAAAGAGTTAATAGAAATCTTTTCACTTATAGAATACCAACGCAAAGGGAAAGATGCTTTTAAGGATCCCAAAAAGATAGAAGAGAAAGCCATAGCCAGAAATGCGCAGGTAGAACAGAATTGGGACAACTGGCTACAGGCCTTCGCCATCTTGGCAACAATACACGAAGAGACATTCCCCAATGATGGCAGAAAACTATGGGCTTACATGGATAAAATAAGAGAAGTAAAAATCACTCCAAAAGGGAAGACCTGGCTAGCATATGATATCAGATTTAGGAGAAGCATGTCAGGGAGGCAGCCATAGAATGGGACGAGGTCAAAAATGACTTATACATGTTAAACGCTGAGCCCCCATCGGAGGAAGAGGCCTCACAGAACATCTCCAAAAATAGCAAAAATGCACAGGGTCCCAGAAATAATGATAATGAGAAACATAAAAAGGGGGAACCGCCCTTTTGGAAGAACCAGCCATGGGCGGCTAAGTCTAATACCCACAGGCAGAACAAAAACCACTCTCCAAAAGCCAACATTCCATGCAGGAATTTTGGAAAAAACCTTTGCACTTGGGGTAAGGAATGCTGGTACAAACACACTTGCACAAACTGCAACAGTGACCACGCAGCAAGCAACTGCACCACAATGCCAGCCAAAAATTCTAAAGACTAGCACCAACAACCCCCCTTACATCCCCAACCCCAGGCTTAGCATCAGGCAGAACCCCCATCAACCCAAACAATTTTAGGGAAGCACTCATGAATTATCCGGACAAGGAAACCAGCGAAGCAATCAGGCAAGGTTTCACCAAGGGTTTCATCATCCCTTTCAAGGGCACACGGTCACAGATCATCCCAATGAACCTGAAGTCAGCCAGGGACAACCCCCAAGTGGTGGAGAGCAAAATCAAGAAGGAATTAGTATTAGGCAGGATTGCAGGACCCTGGGACCACATGCCCCTCAAAGATTACATAATAGCACCATTAGGGCTGGTCCCCAAAATAGAACCAGGGAAAATGAGGTTGATTCATCACTTATCCCATCGAAAAGGCCAATCACTAAACGACGGCCTTCCACACACAGAATCTGCAGTATCCTACACACACTTCCAGGTGGCGGTAAGACTCATACAGGAATGTGGTAGGAACGCCCTGATGGCCAAACTAGACATCGAATCCGCTTTCGGACTACTGCCAGTCCTCCCAGATTCCCAACAATGGCTAGGTTTTTTACTTTTAACAACAAATTCTATGTAGACAGATTCCTCCCCATGGGGTGTGCAGTATCCTGCGCCATATTCGAGCAATTCAGCTCCTTTTTTCAATGGCTTTCCAAAAACAGAGACCAGGTACCAAAATAGTACACTACTTCGATGACTTCATGGTAATGGGACCAGCAAATTCTGAAGAATGTAACAGGGCCCTGGCAAAACTAGAAGGAATGGCCGCACAGTGGGGCATACCTCTAGCAAGGGAAAAAACGACCAAACCGACCACCAACATCATTTTCCTGGGCATTGAAAACGACTCGGCACAGGGCTTATGCAAGATCAGGAAAACAAAAATAGCAGAACTCCTGGAGAAAATCCAAAGCCTAACAACAAAAGACAAAGGCACAGTAAAAGAAATTCAGTCATTAGCGGGAAGTCTCAACTTCGCAGCCAGAATTATCCCTCAAGGGAGGGCATTCTCCAGAAGTCTGGAACGAATAATCAAATCTTACACCAAACCCCACCTGCACATCCAACTAGGCACAGATGTGAAACTGGACCTGGAAATTTGGGGGAATTTCCTTAAAGATTTTAACGGGACATCACTTTGGCGTACGCCATTGAACACTTTAACAAAAAGGGTCCTTTTCTCCGATGCAGCCGGGAGCAGGGGGTTTGGAGCCATACTAGACTCAGAATGGGTGGCAGGACACTGGCCCATAACATGGCAAGCTGCAGGGTGGACAAAAAATATCCCCCTCCTAGAAATATTTCCCATCTGGCTTACTTTACACATCTGGGGCAGGCAGCTAGCGAACACGGAACTCTTGGTCTGGTGTGACAACATGGCCGTGGTAGGATCCATAAACAGAAGACCCACTAAATGCCCTTTAGTGCTGAAAGTCCTACGAGCCATTACAGCAGTCACACGACAAGGAAAGATTGTGATCAAAGCAAAGCACATCGCTGGAGCAGACAATAATATTGCAGATGCTTTATCTTGCTTTCAGTGGCCAAGATTCCGGGAGCTAGCACAGCACGCCCGCGAACAGATGACGCCAATACCAGCAGAATGCTGGACAATAATGGGAATACAAAAATAACGGCATCAACGCCTGCGCCAGAGAGCCCGGGCCGAGATGACCAACAAGAACCAGGCACCTGAAAAACGGGTGCCAACAAAATACCAACATCAACACCAGCGCCAGAGAGCCCAGGCCGGGATGTCCAACATGATACAGGCACCTTTAAAACGGGTGATAACAACTTGCTGCCCATAGAAAATACAAACCCTGGCTCAGGTTTCTTAATAGAGATGGCAGAGAAAGCCCTAGCAAGCACTACAGCAGCTCAGTACAGTAAGTGTTTGCAAACAGTATTTAGAGCCACAGAGTTAAACCATGTCGAGTTAATACTGATTAAAGACATAGAAACATTCTTAAAATCGGCGCATGAGCGGGGCTTTAAGAGAGACTGGGCAAAAAGACACCTAGCAATCTCATATTTTTATAAATACGGGGTGACTCAGATCCCACTCAGAACACCCTCATTTCCTACGCTGTGAAAGGATGGGCCAGAGTGGAAGGGCCCCAGGTAGACACCCGCCTCCCTCTTGATTTCAGCAAACTGGTAAAAATAGCTGACCAGTTAGAAGCCATATGCTGGCACCCATATGAGATCATATTATTCAAAAAAGCATTTTTTCTGGCCTACTTCGGGGCTTTCCGGGTGGGAGAGCTCATCGCCTCCAGCACCAAGGCCACAAACGGTTTAGGCGTTATGGAGATCAGGGTCAGACAAGACAGCGTCAACATAGAAATCCAACAGTCAAAAAACTGGGGCCAAAAGAACCATTAACATTTGCTGTATTGATGAGGTAACAAACTGCCCAGTATGTATTACCAACCTTTATTACGCACAAAGGCCCAAGGTAGGGGGGAGGTTTCTAATCCACAAGGACGCCTCGGCACTAAGCCGTTACCAATTCAAAGGGGTGCTGATGAAAGCAATCAGCAAAGCAAGGTAGGACCCCAAGGGCATTGGCACCCACTCCTTCAGAATAGGTGCCGCCACCTCAGCATGGCAAGGAGGCCTAGCACCCAAACAACTAAAAAACATAAGGGGATGGAAGTCTGATTGCTACAAAAGATATATCAGACCACAGCTGATATAGCCATCCGCCCCCATTTTTCTTTCTCCCACCCTCCCTTCAGTAATAACAGGCGAAGGGAGAACCTCTCTCCAATCAGCATGGATAGTTGGCCACTCATTTATCTTCAGGACGGGCCGATGGGCATAGGAGACCAAAGAAAGGCAACCTTCAGAAACACCATTGCTTTGTGGTGGGGATACAGAGGCCTACGATGGGCCGATATCCACGAAACACTAGCTGTGCTGGTCACATACAGAGACCCGCCAGAATTTCTGGTCATACACCTAGGTGGCAATGATCTGGTTGACATTGGAAGGAGAAATTTATTCGAAGACATTTGCTCCTCCCTAGCAGGCATTTCACACAATTGGAGGGAAACAGAAATAAACTTCTTGGCCATTCTAGCCAGAAGGAAATGGCAAGGGGCCAACTGCTTCAAATCTATAGACATTCCCAGAAGAAAATTCAACAGGGGGCTAGAGAAATTCTGTACAGCGAGAGGACTGGGCTTCATAAAGCACCCGCTCATTACACTGGGTGACCCGGACCTTTTTCTCAAAGACAGCACCCATTTATCTAACCAGGGCATGGAACATTTCTTTCAAGAAATTACAGCAACTCTAGCCTCCAGGGGGGGTCACTAGGAGATACTTTCGGGGAAACGCGGTCAGTCGCCAACCTGCCCACGTGTGGCGGCACAGGCCAGAGGGGGTAACCCCAGGACCCGGTGCCCAAAGGTATGTTACTATTATGATATGTGATTATTGTTATCTCCATAACCATATCTGTACAATAAAAACCTACGCCCTTTTATTGCCAACACTTGACAAACACTGTGAGCCAAATTATTCTGGGTGAGGGTATGGGGTCGACCAATAATTATGCATGCATATCGGTTCAGCAGTTATGGGCAATGCTGAAGGGCCGCCCAAAGCAAGGCAAGGTAACTGCTGTTACCATCAGCAGGCCAGGAGAGGGGCATCCCAGCTTCGCCCCCCGTCTGCTCCTCTCCTCCCCCGAGCTAGAGAGCCACACAGTCTATGCAACACAAAGCTGAGGAAGGGCGAGATGTGAACAATCACCTCACCCTTTTCTCCAGGCACCAAGCTGCTAAGCACCTAAGGAAACCAACAGTCAGGCAGTGCCCAGGTTCAAAGACCTGCCCCCACAGGGGGCCAGACAGTCGACTATCCGGCCGGGGGCTCGACCACAGCAGCCCCCACTACTATACATATCAAAGACCCAGGGCTTCCCTTATAAATGAGAGCAGCATGCTCTGAGAAAACACAGTCAGTTTGTAGCCCTGAACGGGGACCCAAACAAACAGGAGGTGCACTGTTTACTCAGTGCCTTCCAACCTTTGCTTCTTTACCACAGAACCCTCCCACCCTACAAACAAGGGAGAAGAACAAAGGAAAAGAGGTACAAGGCACTGTACAGTGACCACAACAAATCATGGGACATGAGAAGGCGGGCACGGGCCAGGGGGAGTAACCCCAGGACTCGGTGCTCAAAAGTATGTTACTATTATGATATGTGATTATTGTTATCTCCATAACCATATCTGTACAATAAAAACCTACGGCCTTTTATTGCCCATACTTGACAAACACTGTGTGAGCCAAATTATTCTGGGTGAGGGTATGGGGTCGGCCAATAATTTGCATGCATATGGGTTCAGCAGTTACTCCATCGCAACCATCCGTTTATGTTTTCAAAGAAGTTAATTTAACTCTTTATTAAGATGGTGTGTGCAAAATACAGGAACCACAAACCACAGGAACATTTGACTTAAAATGCAATATATACTTTTATTCTGTGTAAAGACGATGAGTACGACTCTTAAATTCACAACTTCGTTAATTCACTGTATACAAGAAAATATTTACTCATGTTGCGATAGGCCAAGTGCTGATTTGTTTCTTCTTCTGAGCTAGTACCTAAAACGAAACCAAACCTTACAGCAGCTATTGTAAAGGTTTGTGACTACGTGTTCCTTAAGTACATTCCAGTAATAAAGAAGCAGGTATTAAGGTTTTTTGTGATCAAGGATTCCATGTAAAACCGATGGTTTGGCATTTATTAGCCTGTCTGTCTGTAGTCTGTCGGCTTTTCTCCCTTCAATGTACATTGGGAAGTTTGTGAGGAGTCTGGCATCACTTTTTTCACATCTCGATGGCTGAAGGATGGGACCCTCTGGCCTTTGGTTTCAGCACTAGTCCAGTGGGCAGCATACCACTCACTGAATGCAGTCCTTTCAGTCGATTTGGTTGTATTATTACCTTTCCTTTGAGGGATTCATGTTGCCTTTTTTTAAGGAGATCTATCTTTGAAATGCTGACCAAAGTGCTAGTTTTACTGACAAAAATCACGAACAACAAATTGAATGGTTACAAGCTGTCTTTAAAAAAGTCTCCAAATGCTACTTTCAACATAGCAGCAGAGGGCATTAGTGGCAGCTATTTTGATTTTGTGTTTGCCAAAAATCAAAACGATTATTACAAATGTTGATCAAAAAATGTCCAAAGCACCTTTTTGTGTCTTTTGGGTCAATCAGTATCATTAACTGAATGAAGGAAAAGCACATCAAGTAATAAATGCACCTCCTATGGACCTTCCGAAGTGAAAATGACCTCTCTCTTGTGGCAAAATCATCTTGTCCAAAGCAGTGAACACCACTGAGTTCTGTAAATATATCCCTGCTAGAAAGGATAACATTCCAACCTCCAAGATGGTCACAGATTGCGCTGATAGTGGCTCCATTCCCATAGGCACCGTTCTTCCAAATGTCCATCCTCACATAGGATTGAACGGTGAGGTTGATTATATGTCACTGGATTTGTACATGTCTGAAAGGAGTCTTGTGATTGGCACATTGCCAATGGTCTTCTTGAAGAACACTTCTTCTATGGTTGATGGGCTAATGGAACGCAGAGCTGGCAAAAGCAATAAGAGCTTTCCGAAACGACATGGCTGTGTGGGGTACCTTGGGAGACAGAAAATTGAATAATTTAATTATTATGTTTCAGATTCCTGCCATTAGGGAAAAACAATACATATGATATGATTGTTTATTTATATAGCGCCTATACACAATGTGTTTCAAAGCGCTACACGACAAGGGAGGGAACCAGGGAAAATACAAAACATTCTTACAGGCCATGAACAACAAGAATGTGAAATAACTATTGTACTCGGCCTAGCGACATTTTAAGTGCTAAGCCACAGATAGGAAGGAAATGGGAACAGACAGGTGACTACAGTATTAGGCCTGGTGATATTTCCGGTACAGCTGGAGAATTACACGAGGTGAGGGAGAGGGGAGGAGAAGGAGGGAGAGGAACAAAACAAGCGAAAATCGTACTAGGCCTGACGACATTTCAGATAGTGCTGGAGAGGGAGGGGGGGGGAATAAACAGTAAGGGGGGGAGACAAACATTTGTTTACTGTCATACTAGGTCCAGGGACAATTCTGATAGAGTAAGTGCATAGAAAAAAGTAAGGGAGGGGGAGGAGAGAGAGAGAGAGGATGGGGGAGAGGAGAAGAGAACAGAATAAGAACAGTGAAAATAGCAGAGAGGCAGAGCGAAAAACAGTGGCAGGGGTCAGTAAAACACACAACGTTGCAAGGGAACAGAAAATGTAGGCAAGGATTCATGGTGACAATATGCACAGCATGATTTAGGGCCAACCTGAGTGCGAGATCCAGGGGAGGTCCAACATGAGAGTTGAGGGGTGGAGCACCCAGAGTCTGTGTGTTCAAAAGTGAAATCCAAGCATTGGCAAAAGTCATTGATGGTGAACCCTTTGTGAATCAAGACAACTCCTGCAATGAATGGGAGGAGCGGGAATGGAAGAAAGGAAAAAGGGGAGGGGGAGGAGGAAGAAGAGAACAGGGAAGGCAAGAGGGGGGGGCATGCACGGGGGCAAGAAGCGGGGCACACAGCGACATCACAGGGGACCAGAGGGGGTGGGGGGCACACAACGACATCACAGGGGTGCAGAGGGGGTGAAAGGCACACAGCCACATCACAGGGGACCACAGGAGGGTGGGGGCAAGCAGCGACATCACAGGGGACCAGAGGGGGTTGGGGGGCACACAGCAACATCACGGGGGACCAGAGAGGTGTGGGGGGCACATAGTGACATCACTGGGGACCAGAGGTTGGTGGGGGCACACAGCGACAACACAGGGGACGAGATGGGGGTGGGGGCACACGACAACATCACAGGGGTCCAGAGGGGGGTGAAAGGCACACAGCCACATCACAGGGGACCAGAGGAGGGTGGGAGCAAGCAGCGACATCACAGAGGTCCAGAGAGGGGTGGGGGGGAAACAGCAACATCACGGGGGACCAGAGAGGGGTGGGGGGAACATAGTGACATCACTGGGGACCAGAGGGTGGTGGGGGCACACAGCAACAACACGGGGGACCATAAGGGGGTGGGGGCACAAAGCGACATCACAGGGGACCAGAGGGGGGTGGGGGCATACAGCGACATCACAGGGAACCAGAGGGGGTTGGGGGCACACAGCGACATCACAGGGGACCAGAGCGGGTGGGGGCACACAGTGGCATCACAGGGGACCAGAGGGGGGTGGAAGCATACCTGAAGCGGACAGGCAGCAGACAGGGGCCTTCGTTGAGGGCCTTGTTTGAATGGGCCGGCTCCCGCCTCCCGGTTGCAGTGATTGGCTTAAACAAGCCATGAACAACCAATGGGGAGGGGGAGCAGGCCAAGCCAGGAAGCACTGTCTGATGGACAATAAGGCAGCCATAATGGAGTGCAAAAGACAAAGGGCAAAGGCTGCAGGAGTACTGGCACAGTCATTTAAATGGTCACAAAGGACAGGCAATGTCCTAAAGAGGCATCTTCGCTGGGCACTTTTCATTCAGGTATATGGGTAATATCTTTTGTCGAAAGGCCTGAGATTTAAAATGTGTTACCCCCAGATTCTCTACCCAAGTTGCATGCTTGACACCCTTCTACCTCAGATTCCCTGATGCATATCATGATAACCAGCCGTGAAGAAATCCCCTCACTAGTTCTGGGGACATCTAGTGGTATGACCTAGTTGGTAGGGTGCCTGCGGACTAGCGAGTAGTATGGGGAGTATCCCCTGGTCACCATCACTTAGTACCCCATCTCAAGGCAGAGGACAGTCACACAAGGCCAATTAAGGACGCTGCCTCTGCAAGGATAACAGTTCCCAACTCTGAGAATCTGAAACAATATGGAACTGGTAATAGATGCCTCTGACTATTCCTAAAGGGGAGCTCTTTGTTTATTCATGCAGTAGGGATGTTTACAAACACTGCAACACAAAGATTATAGCAAAGGAAATACAATTCTTCATTACAGGTAGTAAGCACTCACACAGACATCAATGCCATAGCACACTCTTCTGTGGTACTAATGCAGCACGTCTGTTGCAGATACAGCATTCACTTCCCCGCAGTGCGAGCACAGAGCTCCTGCAGGGGGATGGCAGCACATTCAATAATTCTTTTCCTCTGTCCACCTTCAAGTAAAACACCTGCTAAGCCCAGGCACACCTTACATAATCTTTCTGTGCTAGAGGGACGATATGAGGGACGATGTGAGGAGCCTGGGGCAGTGCAGGAGAGGGATGATAAATCCAAAATGGCTGGTTGGCATTTTAAAGGTTTTGCCATTCCTATGCACAAGTGTTCTTATGCCTGCCTATGGGTGACGGAGAGATGGAGAGATTTGTGTGGGCATTTTGCAGGCAAGAGGTTGCACGGTCACATCCATGAATACGCTTTGTTTTGCGCATTTGAGAGTGTGCTATGGACTGCCTACGGCCCGTCCCTCGTTAACACCCACTTTCCCCCTTGTTCTTCCTCATTTTCCGAGTTCCGCCCCCTACTCCACCCTCTGCGCAGGCCTCGCCCACACTCTGCGTTTTGTCTTGCGCAAGGCCATTGACCGCTCGCAGAGACATTCCACGCAAATAATTCCATGAATCGGGCCCACAATCTGACAAGTAAACACAGTTGGAGAGCTTCATTGTAAAATGTATTGCTTCAAAGGCACATTGCAGTGTGTTTTTGGGGCCAGATAAGAAAGTACAAAATTAATGTAAGACCAACAAGGGTAGGCAGAGAGAGAAGCGCCAGATCTCTGTCCTCCTTTATGTAGTGAAAGTCTGTTTTTATGTTATTGTTATGCTTTGACTGTTACCATAAGGTTATGACACTCTTTACTGCCTGTAGAAGCACGTTATGCCAATGTAAGGCAAGCTCACAAGACTGAGGAGCAGGGAGGGTATTTTTCTGGTTGCAAGCCAACAATGTGAACATCAGTGCATTCATAGATCAGGACTGGGGAACACTTGAGCCAGCGGGGAGAGAAGGGGTGTGAAACAGAAGGGAATGCGCTCCAAAACAGACTCCCAGGCAAGAGTAATGATGATCTAAGCAGCTTGTATACTTGGAAACCCTTTTAATGACCACATTTGAGAGGTCCCCCACCAACCCAACCACCACTCTCTCTACCCTCACCCACCCTACCACCACCCTCTCTACCCCCACCCACCACCACTCTCTATTGCCACCCATCTTACCACCACTCTCTACTCACACCCTACCACCACCCACTCACTCCCATCCCCCAAACCTCACTCTCTCTCTACCCCCACCCTACCCCAACTACCCCCATTCTCTCTACCCCACACCTCTGCCCTAACCCCACTCCCTCTCTACCGCCACCCTACCCCTACACTCTACCCCATTATCCCACTTGCTTTATTTCTTACCCTCTCACTCTCAAACGTTGTCACTCATATTTCCTCTTGCTCATCAATGATGGCATCCTCTCTCATCGGTGGTCAAAGTGAGTGGGAACAGTCGGGGACGGTGCTCCACTACTTTTATTTGTTACTGTTAACAGCTCCACTACTTTCTGTAACCATTTTCACCATTCCAGAACTGTTCTTTGCGAAGTTACATCACACATAGCCATTTTAGCACGCATATCGGTTACAGGTAATCGCAAATCTGCTTCAACTCAATTGGATGTCCACCAGCATAACTACAACCCTGGAAAAACGTGTTGCACTTTGCTACTTACCTTCATACTCTGTCCCCTGCCAGAGTCACAGTTCACCTACTTTTTTGATACACTTCTATCACTGCTCTTAATCATGTCCTCCCTTGCTCTATTCTCCTTCCTTCTCATTCTCTTGCACACCCGTGCCCCTTGTCGCATCCTCCTTTAAAACTTTGCACGCTCCTCCTTGCACCCTGATGACTATAAATGCATAATGCAAAGAACAACATTAAAAACGCCAAAACTGTTAGCATTTCCAATGCTTGTTTAGGGTGTCGGCGTGTTCATTTGAAGTTTGCAGAGTGACAGAACAAAACAACATGGCTGCTGAAAGCAATGCCTCTCCAAATTTCGGAAGACAGATTCTCTCCAAAAAAAGCTGCGTCTCTGTGACTATTCAAAGACGCCACCTCAAAAAATATGACCGCTTCCAAGAAAAGTAACCCTTGGATTATCTAAGAACCGAGAATGATTACTGGTAATAAAGAAAAAGGCTGATCTATAAGAAACCAACCTCAGAGATGCTGGTATTGTAAAGGCATGCACTGGAAACCCAGGCAGAATCCGTGTTGCTCACCTGCTGTGGATGTAACTGTTGAGGGTAAGTTGTGCTTCGTCTTGCAGAGCTGCAATCGCAGCAGCATTCCGAAAACTTCTCAGGTCCGCCCCGCTGTGTGTTGGCACTAAAAGACACATTCATTCCCGTTAAGTAACCTGGCAACTGTATTTTTTCACACAATAACTCTTAGGGCCCAGTGGCCAGTTCACAACGATATGATTGTACACAGGTCAATGTGCCAATATACTCCACCCACATGTGCCAGTGCAAATTACGCTTTTCCATTAAGGTCATAAAGACTCATGTGGCACATGTGCGTAAATTATGCCGCCATGAGTAATGTTTGCATGGAGTTGGACTTCACAATGATTGTGCATTTACACCTACATCAGTAACTATGTGTGCATGCGGGATGCAATACCTACATGATGCGTGGCGTGGGTGGGGATAAAAAATGACTTTCGGTGTACTAACTTTGGATTTTGCTTTTTCGGGGCCTGACGAAACACATGCTGAGAAAACCAACACCATTTGGGTCACTGTTGTACACGTGCAGCACTACTAATGACCACATTGTGTATGCGCACGTTAAGTACACGGATACATACGTGTGCCCAGACCATGCACAGGCATGGTTGTGAATACTCATGCAGTTTACGACTGTGTGGGTGGTCGGCAGCATTTTCATTCACCTCCCCCAACGCCCCCACCCTGACACTCAACTGGAAACAGACACATAGGCAGATCAGGTAACAGATGACATGCACATAATGTATGCATTCCTTCATACATGCATGAATTACTCACATCTAATTTATACTGGCGCATTTGAAAAACACTTCTTTTGAATTGTATGTTATTTGCGAGTGCGTAATGTGCAGTATGTCCCTTTGTGCTTGCAAAACCACACATTACAAGTTATCCTGCTTGTGAAAATAAATGCTTGTTGTTTTCTTGTGATTTGAAAAGGCACAGGGGGTTAATTTTTAATGAGCCGTACTGTAAAGAAAATGCGTAAAAGCCTTTTGCGCATTTTCCTTACAGTATGGCTCATTTGCATTCATTTGTATGGTGGAGAGGAGGGGCAGGACGCAACCTGCGTTTCTGTCGCCTCCCTTCCTCCCCGTCATACAAATTACATCCTGGGCATGTACGCCATCATGCATTTTCACGCTGGCACAAATGCCGGGGAACACCTATGGAGTCTGCTGACTTTGGGCATGGCAGACAGCATGTACAATTAAACACTACCTACCAAGCTCACATGTCAAGCAGCGTTTACAATTAATGCTGCCTGTCATGCTCGCATGGTAGCCAGCGTTTACTCATTTGCAAATGACCAAATTACAAAAATGTGCAGCAGGGACCTGGATACGCCTGTGAGAAAACATACTAGGTACCCAACAACAAATTATGATTTAATATAAAATGAGCTCCACAGTGCCACACTAGTGTCATCACTATGATCACTTTTTAAAATAAAGAAAATGCCAGTTTGACAAACACTTCGACAAAAAGCTAGAATTACGCCTTTAGTAAGCAGAAAGTAAAAGAAAATATACACTTTTTTTTTTAAAGGCAGAGGAAGGTGGCATAGTGTGAGCTGTAGGGTTAGGATTATGGTCAGAGGGTATCAGGTAATAATGTCCCCCATACATAGTGTCCCCATACATAATGTCACTGGGAAAAGCCATTGGCAACATTATATATGGTGACATTATGTATGGGGCGGGTTGCGGGGATGTCCCCTGCTCCCCTTGTAAAAAAAAATCCAAACAAATATCAGGGGTTGCAGGGGTGTACCCCACATGTTCAATGTAACAATGTCTCCGGGACATTATTACATGGAACCGGTCAGAGATAGTGATGAAGGGAAAACATGTAAAATGTGGAAGAAAGGGATGGGCGGATAAGGATCAGGGTTAATATTAGGGAGAGTTAGGGTTTGAGGTTTTTTGTTTAAAGTCGTTACAAGATTAACTCGTCAAAAGGGCACACGTCACCACAGGATTCAGAAAAGGCTGTGCATTGCCAACTGGGAATCCTCGCCCTGTCCTTAATTCACAACCCCATTTAGTGATGGTTTGCTGGCCCACATCTCCCACACACCGAACAGCAGCAGATCGCACACAAAGGCCTGAGCTTCTTACCAGCTTTAAAGGTGACAATGCACTTGAGGCAGGCAAATTCCGTGGCATCTAGCCGAAGCTGCCGAAATCTGGCCACAACCTCTTGCAGTGCTTGGATTTCTGAAAGGATCTTGTTCAGTTTCTGCGAGTCTGTGTTGTCGCTATTCATGCCTAAGACACAAGTATGAAGCGCAGGTTAAAAGATGAACCCAGGTCACAGTTGAAGCACTACCCCCTGACAAGGTCCTTGGGGTTCAGTGTCTATTAAACTGTCACTCTGGGATATCAGACTCCAGGTCGCCTGGCAGTGTTTTATGACAGCTAATATCAAATCTTTGCTTGGGATGGTAACAAACACAGCAATTTGCATTTGAATCATAATGCAAGCAGTCATGAATACAACAAGACAACATTATTTGCATATAAATGTGTATCTATAAATGACAGGTATACTCCATTGTTTGGAGGGGATTTGTTATTCTTCGCGTGTTGTTCTTTCTTCCCTGTAATGTATTTTAATGGTAATTCCTAGAACAAAATCATCAAATTGAGCAATTCTTACCCGATACAGCGAGTAGAGTGTTAGCGTCAACTGGAATGGCCCATTGTGCGATGCCCAGAACAAACAGCTCCCTCCAAGCATCTTCCAAAAGCATCAGCTGTCAGAAAATAGATCAATTACAGATTTATAGCCAACATGAGCCTGTGCACGTCCATTATTATGAATACTGCGGCAGATCTTCTCCATTTAATTGTTGTTTTAGATCCTGAACATTTTGCTTCTTACTCTATTTCTGTCAGTGATTACATTGGAGAGAAGAGTGGGTCAACCACACAAAGAACTATTAAGATGACACTCAACAGCTTTGTTGCTTGTGATGCATTCTAATTAAAGCGTCGGCTTCCAGTCCCTCAGCGATCGTTAATAAAACAAAAACATCCGAGAATGGGCACGGACGCGAAAACTGAGTGGCTCCAGAAAAGTGGTGCCATTTCCATTCTAAGAACTTTTCGGGTATGTCTGCTTTGGAAGTGAACAAAACCAAGGCACACTCCAAATATCCTGCATTTGGAGCACAATGTATTAGAGGAAAATCCTGTAGCCCCGCATATGCATCTAGATGTGTAGGCACATTAGTGGTGATTGGGATGTCTTTTGGGATCTTTTCTACATGGAACAAGAAGAGGTGCTCTCTTATACTTCCGTATCCGTTCTTGCGGCGCCAAGATTTGGAGCAAGGTTGGTGCCAGATACACACTGGACTGAAATGATTATGAAAATAGATGCATTCAATATGTATTTTGGCCATTGCAAAATGACAATCACCTGGAACCATCATGAAACTGACAAACCACAATGTCAGTTCAACGAGGTAGTTGGTGGCTTCTTTCTCTAACAAATGGTTGCCTTCTGTATCATACTTGGAGAAGTAACTCATTAATGCACCTTGGGCTTCTTTAATCAAAATAATTTAGAAAAAGTATTTTGAGTCTGTATGTGTGTGCTTGGTCTTAGATTCTGAGCCAAAGCATATACATGGAGAGGCTATGTCCACGCACGAATGCCACCAGAGGTCTTCCAGAAATACCACTTGAAATCATTCATTTTAGATAGTTCCCAATATATTTGTAATAGCAAAATTTGGACTTTCAAGGCTGAATACTATCTTGCAATACTGTGGTATTTTTTATTGCTGTGGTATTCACTTAGAATAATGCCAGAGATCAACACCTCCATAGCTGTAATGAGGTCGGTGCTAAAACTGTCAAATTGCAAATACAGCATGTTTTTGCGTTACCTCAAAACTCCTAATGAGGCCCAAAGTATGAGCCCAATGAGCAGCACATTAAAAGTGTCACTTTGTCTCTTGGCTGAAATAGGTCAGGGAACAGCCGAGTGTCTATCTGAAAGTAGTTCATTTTAACATTTTCTGACTCTGATGCCTTTGTGTAGAAATTAGGGGATATTTCCTCAACACCAACATAACAATAAAAGATAACCAGCTACGTGCAATAGAATACCACAAACCAACTGATCGGGACAGCTATTTGAAGAGTGACAGTTTCCACCCAGTGCACACAAAGCATGCCACAATATTCAGCCAAGAACTAAGATACCAGCTCAGACACAAGAGACCGGGAAAAAAATATACACAGTTTGAGATCAGATAAACTATGGATTCAGCCACAAAATTGTGGACAGCCAGATGCCTAGGGCAACAATGATCCCCAGGAGCAACCTCCAGCAATACAGAGCAAAAGAGACCCAAACCCTGGTGCAACTAGTAGTCACGTACAATCCAAAGTTGGACGCCCTCCACAAGATTGCTCAGGACCTACAACCCACTCTGCAACAAGATGAATGAAAAACGTTTTCCCTGAGATGACCCACCTTGCTTTCCGCCAATCGGCCAATCTCAGAGAATTTATGGTAAGAAGCAAATGACTGCAAATAGCACAGAAAATGGAACCATGCCTTTCCAAAACAAAAGATGCCTACTCTGTCTGCATACCTGAAGTTCATTAACAATCATGCTACCTCACACGGGGCAGGATTGCAATGTTCTAGGGTGATTTACATGTGCATTCAACAATGTTGTGTACTTGAATGTGTGCATGAAATGGCTAGGGGGCTACTGTGTGGGTGCAAACAGACAAAACCTACATAGGAACATGCATCCCGACTGGCAAAGTATCAATAAACAGATATAGTACAGCCAAATTAGTTAACATTTCTTGGAGCTAAATCATACCCTTGATGATGTTAACATTGTTATTCAAAGATAATTTCATGGCTGGCAAAGCCAGGAAGGCCTATGAATTCAATGAATTAAGATTTTAAATACACTGACAGGGTACTTGAAAAGACGTGGCTTCATGGGCTCCCATTCTAATTAACTGGCCCACTCTTTCCACCCTTACAGATGCGGGGGCTATGACATCTCCGACACCTCACATCAATTCCTACAAGGCCCTTCACCAGAATTTGGCTGACACTGCACCAGCCTCACAAGTTGTTCTGAGGCAAAGGTTTGTTGCTGGACTCCCTCCATATCCTACCTATCACACCCCACAAGCTTCCCAGAGTCCAGCGAGTGCTCTCATCTCATGCCAGACTCTGCCATTTCCTTTTTCGGTGTAGAGCAAAACAATATGTGAAAATGCTTTTTGAACCCCACATTGCCACACTTGACTACACAAATTAAAGGCCTAATAGATGATCAGCCTTCTAGAGACAAGTGCATTATGTGGATGAATGTGCAATCAAACATCTGGCAAAGGGACCATCCTGACATATTCAGGACTGCCCTTATTGTGATGGACACTACACCATCCCCTCGTAATTCCAGGGTGTGTTTTTCTCTCACCCCCGCCCCAGTAGAGTGTGCAATTCAGACCTTAAAGATTGCAATGTGTGGTGGATTTAACATCTGAAGTGAATACCTTAATGAAACGACAATTCAGGCACACAGACAGAATGGTCTGGCTAAGTTGTAAACATTTTTGAATCTTTCATTCCATCTCAGCCTGAGGAGGTGATCACAAGATCATAAAAGTTTGCATCGAAGCCCTATAGTTAAGATAAATGGGCTGATTCACGGAATTATTTGCGCCGAAAAACGGGGATTTCTGCGCCATTCTGCCTGCAAATCCCCATTTGTTAAACAGGGATTTGCGGGCAGAAAGGCGCACAAATCCCCGTTTTTCGTCGCAAATAATTCCATGAACCAGCCCCAAAATCTTTTCCCAAAATTATATTGCAAATAACCTTTGCTCCTCCAAACTGGAATTATTTTGGGAAAATTCGCTAAACAGTTCAAAAGTTATTAAGTGAAAAAAAGCAGACTTGGGCCAACTGCCATTCATTTTCCCATAGAGAAAGGGTGTTTCCATTGAACTCCTGTAGCTTCAGTTGAAAATCACTGGATGAATTACCACCAAATAAGAAATAAATTAGGCACGAGGCATCACAAAGGTGCCCTTTTTGGTTTGATTTATCTCAGTACAGTATTATATTTTCCCGTTATTTTAAATCGATGTAGAGGAGGGTGTCCTTGATATAAAATGCCATTCAGACTTGGATGGCTAATAACGGAATGAGTCTCAATGCAGCAAAACCGAACTGCTTTTTTTTGGCTCACCTCAGGCCCAAGGGAAACTTGGAAACTGCTATTCGGGTTTCATTATAGATAATCATTCCATTCAAGCTGTTGCTAAGGTTAAAACATTGGGAGTCATCTTCGAAGCACCAATGAGCTCAGATGATCGCATTCTAAACGTGGTTCATAAAAACCTATACCATAGACTATTGCAATAAAAAAAAAACGACGTCTCAGAAACCAACTGTACTACCCTGGTGAGACCATTGATTGTGCCTAGGATAGACTACTGCAGTGCATTACATCTTGGTCCCACTAAGGGTGGTTTAGGATGCCCTCATATGCTACAAAACAATGCTGTCGGTATCGTGAAAAAAGTGTGCAGACACACACCAGTTTCGGCACACAGAAAGAGCCTTCATTGGCTTCCAGTTGAAGCCAGGACCCGTTTTAAGGCACTCACCATTGTCCAGAAGTGTCATTATGGACATGCCCCAGTTTATCTAAAAACTTGTATAAAAGCCCACACTCCCAAGAGAACCACTAGATCTAGTAAGGGCATCTGTATGATGGTTCCTAGAAGTAACCGGTCTAGAGGCTTGGGAAGATCTTTTCCTGTTCAGGCTACTCGATCTTGGAACAACCTGCCCAAAGAGCTTCCAGTCATCACCTCTTGTTTTGCGTAAGTCACCCCGAGTGGCACACGTATGCCCAGAAGTGGGTCTTGTGCCTGCTGGGCTTAGAGACCCAAGTTAGTACTCACTGATGAGGCCCAACGAGGCTGAAACATGTTTGGGGATGCTTGTGATCTTGTGCAGCAAGTATGTGACCAAGAGGTTCAGGCTGGACTGCCCCCTTTGGGGGGGGGGCAAACCTGATTTGCATGCCAGCCTGACCAAGCCTCCCTGTTGTGTCCCCCCTTGTGCCTCCCTCCTGTCTGCCCCCAGTGTTACCCCCCACCTCCTGCTTGGGCTTCCCCCTCTTTCCGCCTGCACCCTCTATGGTGCTCTTGGTCCCCCCTATTTTCTCTAACTGCTATTCTATCGACTATCCTATCCCTCTCACTAAGTATGACAAGAAGCTCAAAAGGGACATCCTGGTCTCCAACCCATGCCTCCCTATTGCTGATACCTGCACCAGTGCTTCCTCCAGACAGACCCTTACCGACACCCTCTTTGTTGTTCCCTCTCCAGACCTATGCACCCCCCATATGGTCTCTGGTCTCTCTCCTTTTTTCTCTTCTCTCTTTAATGGTGGCACCGAGTTGGAGGCCCTCCTGGCCCCTTTGCACTCATCTAAGACCATCATTAATGTTTACTTAAATGACACCGTCTTGGTCCAGGGTCCTCAGGCCAGTCTCCTCCTTTTTGACAGACACTTCCGGCACCTTGTCAACTTACTTTCTTCTCCTGCTATCCCTACTTATCCCTCTCTGGCTCCTCTGCCACCTCCTTCTTCCGCCGCTTCTCCGGCACCCTCTGCTGCTTCCTTGGCCACCCTGTTACCTCCTTCCTGTGCCACCTCTCTGGCTCTCTCTTCTTCCTCTCCGACTACTCTGCCATCTCTTCCTTCCTCCCCTGCCCATTCCTGGGCACCTCCAAAATGTGTGCAGGGCGTACCTCTGGCCTTTACCACTCCACGGAACACTTTCAAAGGTGGCAACCTGTTCCACATCGCTACTCTCAACACTCACTCTGCTGTCAAACATTCCTCTGACATCTGCCGTCTCCTGGAAGAGCTTGATTTGGATGTACTCGGTCTCCTCCTTCCTGATAGGTACGAGATCCTCTCCGAACCCAGAACCAACCATCTCGGAGGGGGTGTAGCCCTGATTTTCCCAGAGTGAATCCCTGCTCTGTCATTTCAACACAGCACTTCTCCTTTGAATGCCTGGTCTGCAGGCCGTCTATCTCTCCAGGCCTCTCTCTCACTGTGGCCACTATCTACAGGCCGCCTGCCCAGGTCACCCTCTTCCTCTCTGAGTGCCTGACCTCTCCTCCTCTCTCCTTGCCTCTACCTCTCAACTTCTCCTTCTTGGAGACCTGAACATCCACCTGGATGCTACTAGCCCCTCTCCGGGGCTCTTTCGCAACCTCTGTGACTCTGTCTCTCTCCCTATTCTTCCCTCTGGCCTGACTCACACTGCAGGGCACACCCTGGATGTTCTGATCTCTTCAGACCCCCCCCTCTCTTACCCTCTCATCACTCCTCTCTCTTGTAGCGACCACTTTCTTCTTTCCTCTAACCTCTCTCTCTCTCGCTCTCCCTCTACCCCTCAGGTCAAGCCGACTCCAGCACTGACACCCACCTTCCCGGTCAACCAGCCCATGAAGCTTATGTCAGTTGAGGCTTTACTCGCTACTTTTGCTTGTCCTCCTACACCTTCGGCTGACTCACACTCTTACACAGCTCTCTCTAAGCTTCATCTCTCTATCTCCAACACTCTTGACGTCCTTGCTCCTGTCACGAGGATCCATTTGAAGCCCACATCCAAGTGCAACTCTTGGCATGATTCCGACCTCGCCACCATTAAAAGCAACTGTAGGGTGGCTGTGAGGAAGGAAAGGGCATCAGGCGCACCCCCTGGCAAACTGGCCTACCGCCTGCTCCAAAGGCAGTACAGACTCTCTGTTCTCTCTAAGAAGAGAGCCTACATCCAAGCTCTTGTCCAGGGGCGTTGCTAGGGGGGGGGGCTAAGGGGGATATAGCCCCTGATATTTTGGTGTAGCCCCGGATAGAATCTCAGGAGCTACAGCCAAAAGACTAGCTAGCCCCCAGTCCCAACAGTACCGACATCAGCGTTGCCCCGGGTCTTTTCCAGACCTAGCAACTCCCCTGCTCTCATCCCTGCAGCATCTAACAACTCGGCTGAAATGTTTAAAATCTGCAAGGAGCTGGCCAATCCTGTTGCAGTCTCTACCTCTACTGTTCCCTCCCAAGCCCTCTGCTTGGCCATGGCTTCTCATTTCACCACTAAAACTCAGGACATCCTGTCCACTCTCTCTTCCTCTACCTCATCTTCCTCCTCCTCTACAACCCTTGACCCCTCTTCTGACATTTCTCCTCCTCCTTTCCCCTGTTCACCCCGGACGATGTTTCTAGACAAGTCCAATCTATGAAAGTCTCATCAAAGCAGGTTCTCCCCTGCTCATCAGAACCATCAAGGACCATATATACAACTTGCTCCAGCCATGGGCAATTTCTGCAATCACTCTTTTGCCACTGGAACCTTCCCCTCTTCCCTTAAGCACTCCCTTTTGAGCCTCTTCTAAAGAAGACCTCTGCCGATCCTTCCTCTCCGGCTAACTATCGCCCAATCTCCATCACTCTTTTCATGGGCAAACTCCTGGAAAAGCTGGCCATCTCCCCGCTTAATCTGCATACTGAATCTGTTGGTTGGCTCCACGACCACCAATCTGGACAGAACTGCCAGGAGCACAGAAATTGCTCTCCTGAACACCCATGAAAACTTGCTCTCTAATCTTGACTCTAACCTTCCTTCTGTCCTCATTCTCCTGGATCTATCCTCTGCTTTCGGCACGGTCAACCACAGCATCCTGCTCAATTGCGTCTGCGACAACCTGAGTATCAGTGGTCCGGCCCTGGTCTGGTTGACCTCCTTTCTGACTGACCGACCCTCCCAGGTCCAACTTGGGTATTTCCACTCTTCTATCTCTCTCTCTCTACATGTGATGTTTCCCAGGGGTCTAACCTTTCACCCTGGTTGTTCAACCACTACCTGGCACCTCTTGCCCACCGCATCGCTACATCCTGCTCTAACATTCAGTGTTATGTGGCTCTCCTTCAGGCTCCCCTCAGACACCTCTGCTCCTTCTCTGTCTGGCCGCAATTCAGGAATGGTGTGCCGACAATGATCTCTGCCTTAATGCCAGTAACACTGAGATCCTCCTCTTCAAAACACCAGCTCCTTCCTTTCCTCTCTCTGGCCGCCCACTCTGGGCCCTCTTCCTGCTCCTTCCCGTGAGGCTAAGAACCTTGGTGTCATCTTCGACTCCACCCTCGCCTTATCTCCTCACATCTGACGGCTCTAAGAAGTCACACTATCAGCTGCACCTGCTCAGAGGTATTCTGCCTTTGCTCACTTTTCCCCAGAAGCTCACTGTCTTCAGTGCCCACGTCGTCTCTAGGTTGGACTATTGCAACAGCCTCTTTCTAAATCTGCCTGTCTCTACTCTTCGCCCTTTACAAATTATCCAGAATAGGACTGCAACACTTGTCTTGGCCCCAAGCCCAGGGATTGTATCTCTCCAGCTCTGAAATCCCTCCACGGGCTCCCTGTGGCTGCAAGGATCAAGTTCAAGACCCTTTGCATTGTCCACAAGGATTTCTGGGGCCTGGGACCACACTCCCTCCAACGTTCTCTTCCTAAAGACCTTCCTTCTCGAGCCCTCCGCTTATCCACCTCCAACTCTCTGAGTGTCAGACGCTTCTCCAAGCAGAGAGCGGGGGGTAGATCTCTTTCCCCAGCTGGGGCCTCCCTCTGGAACCACCTCTCCGCCTCTCTCAAACTTGTGCAGAACCATCTCCGGTTCCGGAAGCAAGATCTTCCTTTTCACTTCTGCTTTCTCTCTTCCTATCCCTTGCTGATGCCCCTGACTGCTCCGCACACAGGTCACCTGGCCACCCACTGGACCTCGGGCCCAGGCTCCTCCATGTCCAGTTGCCCTTGCACTGCCTCCAGGCTCCCCAGCACGTAAGTGCCTGTATCTGCAGCCCTACAGTCCCTTGTCTCTCTGCACTTATGAGCCACCCTCTGACAGCACTTATTGGGTTACCTGCACTTCTCCCTTCCCCCCACCCCCAGCTCCTCTACCCTCCCCCATCCATCTGGATGATACAAGGCCTAGGAAGATCACCGTTTTGTACTCCTGTCCCCCCTCCTTGTCTTATTGTGCCTAGAAACACTTGTGTACAGGCTTATCATATCATATTATAAGGTTTTTACCCTTTTGTAATGGCTTTGCAGGCGAAGAGCAACGCCAGAGGTTAAGATTAATTCTTAACCTTCCAGCCATCATCTCTTTTGTTTTGCATAAAGCACCCAAACTTAATTACATTTTTACCATACTTCCCATTGCCCTCAATTAATCGTGGTGGGCAACGTTGACAAGGGCATCAGCTCTTTTAAATGGGGAGGAGCCAAATCATGGCTCAATAAGAACAAAATATAGGCAAGAATAACTTCAGCAAGCTTACATTGCCCGAATATGCAAATGTACGTCTTAGCATCTCAAATATATCAGGTAGTCCATCTCCAAGCCACTGAATATAATTGCCCCTATTGGGTCAGTATAGAAGAACAAGTTACTGACCCCTGGTAATGTTCTTTCAACTGGATGTTCCTAACATGTATTCCGCATCTTTAGATTTCAACCCTTTCAGCGTCAGCTGCTTCGGAATGTTTTTTTTCGGCAGAGAGCACTGTGCGTCAATGCGGTCGACTCAATGTCCCTCGAGGCCTCTGTCTCGAGGTCGACCTCATCATGGGTATATATAACACGCGCATCACCGTTAGTTTCAGTCTGTTTTTGCACCTTCTTCCCACAGTATTACCGACATAAGCATATCCAAGACCGTATCAGACAAAGAAGGAGAGTAAGGTGTAATTCACAAAAATTCTACTGCGGGGTAGGCTGGGAGGGTCGATGAAAAATATGTGGGAGGCACATCAAGTCGAAAGAATGTTACCAGGTGGAAGTAACTTGTTCTTCAAGTGGATTGTGTCCTTCCACATATTCCTCATCTTTAGATAGATAGACTCCTAAAGCAGTGTCAGGTTTTGAGGCGAGAGTATGAATTTTTATGAATTATGAATTTCTTTCTCAAGTTTTGTCATGGACAGAATGCAAAAACGCCTTTCCAAATCCTGCTTCCTGGCCTAAAGACGAATCCAGGCAGTAGTGTTTTGTGAAGATATGAATGGTAGACTAGGTGGCTGTTGCACAAATGTCATTTATCAGCACCCCTCTTTTCAAGGCAGAAGATGTAGCCATGCCCCTTGTGGAGTGAGCCCTCAGGCCTTCTGGGGAATCCTTTTTCTGCAAGCCTGTGGCATTCTGTAATGCATAGGGTTATACATCTGGGTAATGTTTGCTTTGTGACCGCCAGACCCAATTTGTGTCCGGTGTACTCCATACAGAGTTGGTCATCTTGAGGTGGATAGAATGTTGGCAAAGCAATCTTATGAGAGATGTTAAATCAGATACAATCTCCGGAAGAAATGTAGGATTAAACCTTAGAACAACTTTGTCCTTATAACGAGTTGTAAACAGTGGTTTACTGGACAAGGCCTGTAACTCCCTCACCCTGCGGGCGGATGTCAAAGTGACTAATAAGATGGTTTTAAAAGTCATCAGTCTCAATGGACATCAGTGAAGCGACTCAAATGGAGCACACATAAGACATTTTAGCACAAGATTCAAATCCCAAACTGGGACCAGAAAGGGGGTAGGAGGGAACACATTTGTGAGCTTTTTAAGAAACTGGATACTCAATGGCATCTTGGAATATGAGGTTTCTTCCGACGTGCTCCTATAGATTGAAAGCACCGCCAAGTATCCCTTGATGGTTCCAATCTGGAGCCCCAGATTTGACAGATGTAATAAGAAAGACTGCTCTTGGAGGGAAATTCTGGAGCAGAACAGTTTTCACTTTCTGTTGACACAGGTCGCTAACACATCCACTTCAGGGGTCCCCCAAAGCGCAAAGATCTCTTGAAGGACATCCTGAGCTAGTTCCCACTCGTGGGAGACTGTGGTCTGCCTGCTCAGAGCGTCCGCTGCTGTGTTCTGCTCCCCGGCCAGGAAAACTGCTGCTAGGCAGATTCCTTCTTGAATTGCCATGAACCAGAGCTGCATTGCCTTTCTGCACAGTGGGAGTGACCCTACACCTACTCTCTTGTTGAGAGTAGAGGGCCACTGTATTGTCAGTCATTATCAGGACATTCTTTCCGCGTATAGAGGACAGAAAGGCCTTCAGCGCTAGTCTGATCGCCCTCAGCTCCAAAAGGTTGATGTGTAGTTTGGACTCTAAAGACCAATGACTGCTGACTGTCAGATCATTGGCCTGTGCTCCCTAAACCGTGAGTGAGGTGTCCATAACTACTATTATCTCCGGCAATGGGTGCAAAAAAGGTTCTCCCTTCAGAATGCTGTCCTTGCAGGCCCACTGTTACGCTCACCTGGTATCCACGGGGACGCCACCCAGCCCTGGTTGGATGATTTGCACTCTCGAACCCTCTCCCGGTCCCTTTGTAATGCCTCTGGTTAAAGATGGATCTGCAATATAGGAGAGCTGAATTCAATACCAGATTGTCTTTATGTTTTCCCACCTCCCTTAATATTGTAAAAGGTGGATTCTCCACCCTGCTCCTCGTGGCAGGGGCGCATAGATGTGGGGGTGAGCAGCGACCAGGTCACTTCACTGGTGCAAGCCCCCCTGTGGGAATGCAGGCCTGCTGCGACTCTGTAGGTTTGCTGCTTTACAGTCTTTATATGCAGTTCTTATGTTCCTCTTAGTTCGAATAATAATGTCTTGCTTATTTCCTTTTAGGTATGGAAAGGTATTTTGGTGCTGTCATGCAGTTTGAAGATGAGCATGGGCCGGTAGGCGAAAGCACGGTGTGCGTGATGCTGTTTGGTGAGTAATGCGTGATGCGCGGCGCTGTTTCGCCTTTTATATTGCTAACCTGTGTCTTTTCTCTCCTTGCAGGTTGCGATGTTCCTTGCCGAGCGCCGTAATGTTCCAGCAATGATACTGACCAGGAGATGACTACCCAGGTAAGAATTGTGTGGCTTTCTTCATTCAGGAGGAAACGTGGTAAACGCTTACTAATGATGTCTTTCTTTCTCCTCTTTCCAGGTTATGGTATTCCAGGATGCATGTGGTGCCGGATGATGGAGTTCGTACCTTCAGGTGAGTGGAAATGAAGTCAGTGATGGATTGAAGACAGGATACTATTCCAGGTAGGTTTTGTAGTGTTCTTTCTCTCTCTGCAGGTCCATGGTTTCAGGTAAGCTGGCATCAAAGAACTGGACATGGTGAGCGTTACACTGCCCATAGCAGAATAACGCAAAGCATGTTCTGCTGTTTGGGTGTGGTTTAAATAGTCTCAGGTAAAGTAGTCCAGGTAAAATAGTCCCAGGCCTGCCGCACCCAAAGTAGTCCAGGTAAAGTAGTCCCAGGCCTGCCACACCCAAAAGACTAGACCGCATAACTCAGTTCCTTGTAACTGAGCTATGTGTGTGGTTCCATGTTTGCTGAACCCCCCAAGTTAAATAGTACCAAGTAAATAGTCTCATTCTAATGTTGGTCTTCATGATGGTTATGAGCCTGGCGCCAAGACTGACTCCAAGAGAGTCTTGGATGAGGTCTTAATGCCTTTGACCTGGACCTAACTGGAAGGCTGACTTGCCAGTGAGGGCCAGGGGCAAGGGTCATGACACCCACCACAGGAGATCCTGTGTGACCCTGCTCGTAGCCTGAAGCCGATCTGACATCTTGCCCAAGAACTGAGACCTCTGAGTTTTGAGTGCCCATTAGATAGGTCTCATTCTCAGGTGAGCCTCTGGCACCAGGAAAATGCAGGATGCCATGAGACCTAGCAACCTCAGAAAATTCAAGGCTGGAAAATGCTGGCCACTCTGGAATTTTGTGATCATATGCAGAATGGGTTTAGCCCTCACCTCGGGTGGCAATACCTTTCCCAAGGATGGATCCAGGACTGCTCAGATGAACTGGAGCCTTTGAGATAGTAGCATGTGGGACTTCTTGAAATTTAGGCATATTATGCTGAGATGTTCCAAGACCTGTTCAGGAGAACAGGCCCTGATCAGCCAATCGTCTAGGTTGGGGTAGTGGTGAATCCCCCCTCTCCTGAGAATTGCTGCCACCACCGCCATCAACTTGGTGAAAACCCTTGGGCGGAGTTCAGCCCAAAGGCAGAACTCAAAATTGATCATTAGAACCGCAAATGACAAACCTCAGGTACTTTCTGTGCTTGTGATGGATCGGAACATGAAAGTAAGCATCTGAAGGTCCAATGACACCACCCAATGCTGAAGCTGGAGGGCCTGAAGGATCTGCAAAAGAGTTACCATCTTGAACTTGTCCTTTGTGAGGAACTTGTTCAAGCATCTCAAGTCCAAGATAGGTCTCAATCCTCCGTCCTTCTTGGGGATTAGGAAATAGGGAGAGTATCACCAATTGTTCCTCTTCACCACAGGTACTGTTTCTATAGCACCTTTCTCTAGCAGGCTTCACATTTCCTGCAAAAGGAACGGATCCAGAACTTTGAACAAGTGGCTCCCAGGCGGATGATCCCAAGGCCTTCTTAAAAAGCAAAGGCAGTACTGAGCTACTATTTCCAGCGCTCATGCATCTGAAGTAATGCCCCACTATGCTTGGATGGACTTGGAACCTCTTCCCCATCCACCACGAGGGAATTTTGTTTGGCCCGTTTGACTGGCCAGTCCTCTCGCTCTACCAAAAGAGGAGTAGTATTTTTATTTGTATCTTATTAGATATTTATAAGGCGCTTATACAGCGAAACAGTGTTTCAAAGAGCCGCAAGACATAGGAGAAGGGAACAAGGGAGCAAATAGACAATGAAAATGACAATGAGTAAATAGAAAGGAAAGCGGTACTACTAGGCCTTGTGACATTCAGAGCATGGAAGTGCAGTGAGAGACAAAGGGGGCGGGGGTAAGAAGTGCTATTAGGGAAACCCTAGGGGAGGAAGAGCCAGAGGTGCCTGTTGGGGAGGCAACAAGTAAGTGCATGGGCAGAGACATCCCAGGCAAGGGAGGTCTACTGCCCAAATGTAAGTGCAGAGCAGAGGCAACCACCAGACAGGCGGGCATGGCTCCAGAGGGACGTGCGGGGGGAGGGTTGCTGGGGACGAATGGGCAGAAGGCTAGGACCCTACTGGACTCTTGAGGGACCAGGCTGCCAATCTCAGTGATAGAGGGGATGGTTAGTACGGGAGCGGGAGAGGAAAGGAGGAGGAGAAGAGAAAAGTCTTCAGTTGCTTGCAGAACCTGAGGTGGTCCTGGAGGTGTCTGGCACTAAGCACCTTATGTTAACACTTACATACTGACCTTTGAGCACTGCCTTAGACACAAATATGGCCATTTCTATGCGTAACAGTGCACAAAAGGTCAGCTTTTAGAACTGTTTATGCTCATATACATTTTATGATGTTATTGTGTACATTATTTTTATTCTATTGTAATTTTTGATACTAATAAAATATGCTTCTATTAATTTAATTGCCTGACTGAGCCTATTCTCCCTTCCACTGTTTTGAGGCGATGGTACTGTATCAAATTGTGTATTTCCCTGTGTGACCATCCCTTTTTCGCTTTCTGAACCTATTTGCTCCCCTGGTCCACGGTTTAGAGGACACCCATCCGTTTGAACTTTATTGGCGGATTTTAGCACCATGTTTCAGGCTGAAAACACCTTTTCGCCATTGCGTCGAAATGCTTATTGTCCCTATCTGGCGGTAAGGTAGGGTATGCTGCTTGCTTGGACTTGGAAGTTGCTGCATGGACTAACAAGCTTTCTGGTGTCGAGCATCTGGATAAGTACTCCAGATCACTACTTGAAGGTCTTTATTTTCGGTAGGGGTCTTGTTGACAGCCAAACTTGTATCTGGTGCCTCCCAATTTGCCTTAACCTTCTTCTGGAGGGCAATGTGAAAGGGTAATACAGGATCCTTTTGTGGTCCCTTATTCAAAGTATCAGTAAGGTAGTCCTGTTCAAATGGAGAAGCCGGCTGCCGCATGCCAGAAATTTAATTACCTTAGAGATTAAGGGCCTGATTCACAGAGCATATTCCTATGGGATTGTTCCATTATGAAACACATCTGTGAATCAGGCCCTAACTGTCTATAGTAAGCATCTGCGTTCTGTGCTGGGTCTGGCTTGCCAAAATCTAGCGGTGGCGATGTATCAATGAAACTTGCTGACTGTACATTTTCATAGAGGTCCTTCATTCTGGATTCCTCCGAAATGAGGGCCTCAGGAACATTGGGTGTTCTAAATTCTAGTCCGAAGGGCTGTGTGTCCTGGTCAGATGGCTCATGTTCCTCATATATGGAGGACAAGGACTTAAAGAAGTCCTTTCTGGGCGGTAGTTTAAAGGTCTTCTCTATTTCCTTCGATGGACTTGCAGGTTTTGACGCTAACAGCGCTGATGACTTCACCGCTGAAGGCGTTGATGATTCCGCTGCTGATGGAATTGATGATTTCGACGCTGATGGTGTCAAAGACTTCAACGCTTTTGGCATCACAGGATTCGACACTATCAGCGTTGATGGAGTCCTCGAAGAACTCGACCCCCGACTCGATGGAGTCTTCATCGTGTCGTCGAGTCGAGACCTCAACGGTTCCCAGTGGGAGGGGGGGTCAATGGTGGTCTCCCAGGCTCGAAGTCTTGCAGGATTTGGCCTTAGATTTCTCCTTGTCGGCTTTTGACAGTGCAAAAGGAACATTACTTTTTGTCTTCTCCTTCAACAGGGATGGGGCCGCCTTCTCAAAGATGGCAAGCATTTGCTGCCTGAATACCTCCCATTTGGCCTGAATCACGACTTACTTGGGCAGGTTATTTTCCTTTCCGGCGTGGAATCAGAGGATGTGAAATGAGACCTATGGCGTCTTTTCTTCATCTTTCTAGAGGAAGATGAGGAGTGGTGTGAACCGCTTCTGGAATTAGAGCGTTTCTTCGACCTCTTCCTCCATGTAGAGTTGCCTCTCGACTCATCCGACGAGCGCCTTTTCAACGTTGTTGGCGAAGGGGATTTCGTAGGGGGCCTTCCAGCTGCTAACTTCCACTTACGCATCTTCAATGCCTTACCTGTCATGGACGGGCATGACCCACAGTTTGCTGTCCAGTGCTCGACACCAAGGCACCAGAGCAGACCCCATGGGGATCTATAATGGACATATTGGCGCCACAGTCATGACACTTCTTAAAATCGGTCTTCGGGGTTGATGAAGCCGATGATGCTGCCATTTTCTCGATGTCGCAGTTTCTGAGTAAACTGAAAGCGTGCTGTAATCTTCGAAGCGCAAGCTATCGCAGAAAAATGGAACTGAAGCTAAGGGGTGCTGTGCTTCTTATGTATACCTGTGATGATGTTGACCTCGAGGCGGCGGCCCTCGAGGGTCTTAGAGTCAACGGCATCGACGCACAGTGCCCTCTGCCAGAAAATTAATTCCAAAGCAACTGACTCTGGAAGGGATGAGATCAAAGATGAGGAATACGTGGGAGGACACAATCCACTCGAAAAGGCAGCTTTTGGCAGGAGTATTTAGAAATAGTATCTTTAGTACTCCATCACACAAACTAATGCAATTATCTTGAAATGAGGGTATTCATGTGTACATCCGTTTCTGCACACAGTCTCCGATATAGCATACCTGTTCCCTTTAAAATAGACTCTAAACTACTATACTGGAAGACATGAATGGATTGTAGCATTACAAACTGCAACAACGTTCTGATAATGGGCCTCATCACGAGTTGGGCGGTAACGCCATGCGCTAATAGCACTGGCGCTATCTGCCCTACCGCCAACCCCCCCGGCGCTATTAGCGCTGGATCACGGGTTTGGCGGTAATGGAAGTCCCCATTCCCCACTGAGCTCATTCGGGAATGCCCCACTCCCCATTGGGCTCAATGGGGAATTTTCACGCTCATACCGCCGGCGGATTTCCCGCCGGTAGTATGAGCGCGAATTTTCGTCGGATTTCCCCCCAGCTTATAGCTGGGGAGAAATCTGCCGAAGCCCTGATTTGGCGGACCCTTAAATCCGGCGGTAATAGCGCTACCGCCGGATTTAAGGGTTACCGCCAAACTCGTGATGAGGCCCAATGTGATGGTAACATTTAAAGATTTGATGTCTCAATTTTGAGTTGCTGATCACGGAACATGGAGATTCCTTCAATTAAGGCACGATGTCTCATCTACATTACAGACAGTTCAAACAGATTTGTACTCCTCCCCCTTCCGCTCCATGTTTCCAAAGGCCAAAGTTTGTGCAACATCTCTGTCGACCTTATACTTGACACTGATCACAAGGTACTATCTACAATATTACGGGAATAATCATGCAAAAAAAAAAAAATAGGAAGATAAACTACAATTACACAAATTCATAGTGGTCACTATGGTGGTGACTTCCCATAATCAGTGCATCTGGAAAGCCAAGTTAAAGCTCACACAATTTAAAATTCTTTATGAATTGTATTTGACTCCAGATAAACTAAAATTCCACGACTTGTGTGTTACCAATAACTGTTGGAGAAATGGGTTAGTGTGAGGGGTGGTATTGGACATGTCATGACAGTGCACTAAAGTAGATCATTGTTGTCTGCAACATGACTGAATTGGTTACAGGATTACAACTGCCTAAAACTGCTAATGTGGCATTATTGCATGATATCGGAGGGACGCCATCAGATGGATAAGTGTAGCAATAATGAATATCAAATTATGTAACCTAAGGTTATGGAAAAGAAATCTCCTCTAAAATGAAGCCTGGCTAAATGACATGGCAACGACTGGACATTATGAAAAGATTATGTATAGGCTTAATGATCAGGGGGCTCTCTTTCTTATTTTATTTATTCTGTATTTAAAATGTGCCTGTACACAAGGTGTTTCAAGTAGCAACACGACAGGGGGGTGGGGGGTGGGCTGAAGAAAAACAAAGGCCTTGTGAAATACGGATCCTGCAAGTGGCAGGGGAGAGCAGAAGTGCCAGTCAGGGCGGAAGGGCATGCGGGTTAAACGAGTGCCAAGGTGGGCCAAGTGGACAGAGCAAGGAGAATGCAGAGAGTGCAGGGGAGAGAAGGTCCACGTGCTAAGTGCGAGGGAAGGGGCTGGAAGGACTCAAAGGGTGCAGGCCCAGCTAGGCTAGTGCAGGGGAAGGGATACCTAGAAGGGCAAGTGCAGGTAGGGGGGAGTAGGAGTCAAGGGAGATGAAGAGCAGGAGTAGACTGGTCGAGGAGGGCCTGGTGCCCTGTAAGAATCTGAAGGAACTAGGCAGCCAGTCAAAAGAGGCAGAGGGGGCAATTAGCCCGGGAGAGGGAAGGAGGAAGAGAAAAGGATGGTTTTGAGAAGCTTCCGGGAACTAAAGGAGATCTGGTTCAAGTCTGAGAGGGGCAGGGAGGCCATTCCAGAGGGAGGCACCTGCGGAGGAGAGAGATGTACCTCTCCACTCTCTGCTTGGAAAAGCATCTGATCTGCAGAGAGTTGGAGCTAGAAGACCGAAGGGCTCTAGCAGGGAGGTAGTTAGGGAAAGAAAGCTGGTTGTAGCAGGCGCCCAGGCCCCGGACAACCTTATGGATGATGCAGAGGGTCTTCATCTTGATGCTCGCAACCAGAAGCCAGTGGAGAGATTTTAGGGCTGGAGAGATGCGGTCCCTGGGGTTGAGGCCAAGGATAAGTCTTGCAGTCCTATTCTGGGTTAGTTGAAGGGGGCGAAGGGAGGAGTTAGGAAGATTGAGGAAGAGGATGTTTCAGAGGTCCAGTCTGGATAGGACCAGAGATCTGTAGACATTGAGTTTCTGGGGTAAGGTGAGGAAAGGAAGAATGCCTCTGAGGAGGTGCACCTGAAATTGGGCCTTCTTGGCAAGGTCAGTGATGTGAGGATAAAAGGAGAGAGAGGAGTCGAAGATGACACCAAGGTTTTTTTGCCTCACAGGAGGGTGAGGGGAGGCGGCCCATGGAGGGCGGCCATAGTGTAGGAGGGAAGGAGGGAGCTGGGGTCCCAATGAGAAGGATATCAGTTTTATTGGCATTAAAGCAGAGATCGTTAGCAGTGCACCATGCCTGAATAGCTTACAGACAGTCAGGAATGGGAGAGGAAGAGGATGAGGCAGAGGAGGGAAGCTTGACGGAGAGTTGTGTGTGGTACGCCTAACACTGGAAGTTAGGAGAGAAGGCAGAGATCAAGTGGGCTAGAGGGGCAAGGTAGATGTTGAAAAGCCATGGCAAGAGGATAGAACCCTGAGGGACACGACAGGTGGAGAGTGAGATGGAGGAGAGAAAATGGCCCAGTTGAACCTGGGAAGGTCGGTCAGAGAGGAAGGAGCTCAATCAGTTCAGAGCTGGTATTACCCAAATTGATCATTTACAAACAATTGTATGGTAAATGTAGCCAAATTCGGCCTGTACCATTTGATCGTTTCTAAATAATAATTTTGGGTAATCACTACCAAACATAGGGAGCGGGGGTTGCGAGGGTGTCCCCCGCTCCCCATGTTTGGTATTGATGGCTTTTGGAGGTAGCAGGGGTGTCCCCCACTTCTGGACGTTTGGAGGCGGGGCACAGGAAAAAAATAAAATAGAAAAGCGGACCCTGCAGCGTTGCATCCAACCCGCGTAGGAGGGACGGATCCAACGCTGAAGGGTTACAAGATGAGCAGATGGCGAAAAGGTAAGTAGGGAGTGGGTGGGGATTTCAATGTGGGTGGATTTGGCCGCGGCAAAATTGGATTTGCAGCTGAATTGACCGCGGTCAATTTGACCGTGAATATTTGTGCCACAGCCGAACCGTATACATCTTCAGAGCCAGGTCAGTGATGCCACGGGTATCACAGAGCCATTTTATAAGGATGGCATGATTGACTGTATCAAAAGGCAGAGGAAAGGCTTGAGACATGGAGCCCATTCTAACATCGTCCATCTGGAGCCCAATACGGAAGGAGCCTATTAAAGCTAACTCTTTGCCCCATGACATGAGTTCAGCATGAAATATAGTCATTTATGCAGGAAAATAGACCAAGTTGGACGTGTGTGAATGTGAAATTTACAGTTGAGTTCAGGCCTTTTTATTGTTGCTCTGTTTTATTTATGTTTCCAGTTAATCCATGTTTTGGATTATGTGGTCTTGGCCATTACATAAAAATATAATTGCAGTAAAGAGTTAATGAATGGCTCAATTGCAGTTGTAAATATGCTACTTGTGTAATAAAAATGTCTTAACCAAGAGTGCCTCCAGCTACTTGATTGAGATATGTTCCTTGGATTGATGTCCTGTTAACAAACAGTTTTGGTTTGTGTATAGGTATTGAATAGTAATTGCCAGGCACTGCTATCATATGCCCAGGTAATCACATAATTTTCCAGCTGTTACCATATTATGGCCCGGAAGCACAATTATGACAGTGTGGAAAATTCCGATCCCATGCCCACACAGAAGCCGAAACTATTGCCCTGGATAATGCTTGTTAACTTTCTGTCTCATATCATCATTGATTACATTTTCACTTGCCAAAGGAGGTAAAACATCAGCATTTGTCACCAGAACTCACTGAGACACAGGAAACTGAATTGTTTTATATTGTCCAAGTCACATTCTTTTGCACATACCTGATCTTGTAGCGATAATGTGGAAAAGGCAGGGACACTCTTGGCCCACTTGATGCTCATAAAGAGAAGCCTTGCCGCTGATTCACAGACTGACTCCGTCGCCACTTCATATAGGTACATAGCAGGTGCT
Source organism: Ambystoma mexicanum (assembly GCF_040938575.1). Classification (NCBI taxonomy): domain Eukaryota; kingdom Metazoa; phylum Chordata; class Amphibia; order Caudata; family Ambystomatidae; genus Ambystoma; species Ambystoma mexicanum. The sequence continues at coordinate 979,330,479 of NC_090927.1, forward strand.
CCGCTAACTTCGTGAGGATACTGCACAGGAAGAGACAAGAACAGATGTAGGGCCAGTCTTCCTGCTTCCTGCTACAGTATTAAAACATGTTTGGGACATCTGATTTTTAGAAGCACCGATATTGCATTGCTGTATTCATTTAACAGTGTTGAGTGCCCATCCAGTGCTTACAGCTATTATTTGTGATGACATTGGGGGTCATTCCGAGTATGGAGGTAACCATGCCGCCATTAGCGGCATGGCTACCCCCATACCGGGTACCGGATCCGGGTTCCTTGAATGAAGAATTACCGGGCCATTCCGACCCTGGAGGGCCCGGTAATTCCTCATTCAAGGAACCCATCCCCATTCCCATTTGAGGCCCCATAGGGCTCAATGGGGAGCATGCTAACAACGGGCCCGTTAATGACGGGCCCGTTGTTAGCATGCTGGTCTGCTCGCGGGGACCCGCTAAGGATGCCTGGTAAAACCAGGCGTCCTTAGCGGGTCCCCGCGAGCAGACTCGTAATGGGGCGGTAAGGGGTTGACGGCTCCGGCACCTTTACCGGCGCCGTTAATCCCTTACCGCCAAGGTCGTAATGACCTCCATTATCAGGATCCACCTTACACACTGTAGGACCATGAACAATGTTACCTCCCCCCATGACTAATTATCTATCAGTACACAGCTGAAGCGTGATTTCCAGGTCCAGCAGCCTTTTGTGGTAGTGGGTCATTATTTGCGACTGTGATTCATTGGACCTTGTTTCCCCACACAAGTAGGAAATATGGGATGGGATGGGATTGTCCCCGTAAAAGGACGCCTTCTTCATCTACCAAGCACAACGGACATGGCCCCTGCATTGCGGGAAGAAAGAGAAAAGGGGACAGGAAGACCTGGGACCAGTGAAGGGCAGCAAGGTTAAAGCAAAGGTTATTACGTGGCTAGACAGGGCTACATTCAATGTAGGACAGTTTAACTAGGTTTAAAGGCTTGCCATGTTGGCTTTACCCTTGATGAACAGTTACTGTGTAGTACATTTCAGTAACTGTGCATGATGGGTAAAGTCATTATGACAAGCGTCATTAACTGGTTATACTGTCTTACATTGAATGTAGGCCAGTCTAGCCATGTAATAAAACTTATCATTACACTTAGCATTTACTTTCTTAATGTGGTATGACATTTCTTACTTGGCATCAAGGGTAAAGCCAACATGATATGTGCTATTGCGTCGCTAGTTTGCCATATGCCAGTCTGCATTTACTTTCTTACTGTGGCATGGCACTTGTTACTTTTAACTTGACATCAAGGGTAACGCAAATATGATGAGTGTTGTTATGTAGCTGGACTGGCTTACAATGGTGGCTCCTGTCTAGCCATATATTCTTTGTGTGTGTCACAGCACGTTTGTACTTTCCATTAACAGTAACAACAAACATAAGTGTGAGTACTTGGTACACTGGAGCATCTTGGTGTGGCCAATCTACATATACTTTCTGTCGCCTGGCATTTTTTTCGACCTAGGAGTCCTTATATGATACTAGCATATATTGGTGCAGCATGCATGGGCGTACATGGGCACAGACAGCATGAAGATGTTTTATGTACTGTCATATGGTGTGGCCAAAGCATCATGAAAATGCATTGGAAAATGGTCTTGTGCATTGTTGGTGACTTGCATCTATTGTTTTTTTTACATGTGCTACCATACAAAATTAAATGCAAACTGTGTGTCTTTTTACCCAGCCTTTCACAGAAAGTGCTGTAAAATGCACCATGTTAGCGCTTTTTTAAAAAAAAAAAAGGTCGTGGGAGGAGAATGTACCCTGAACCCCGCTGTTTGGTTTCGGATCCCCTCCTGCACTCGGTTGCTCCTGCATATTAGACAAATACATTTACGTCCCTCAAATTCACAAATCCACCAGCCACTGCTGCTTTTGTATCTAGCAAGTTTATTCAAACAGTATGAAGCTTTAGGCAACATTCAACTAGCTGGCCACCAGCCCGTGCCACAAAGTTTTGTCTTGTCCCACATGTGGACTTATGGATGATCTCTGGCAAGCAGGATCTGGGCATACATTTTTACATCTGTGCAGTGATATAAAAATCCACTGCACATTTTTAAAGCCACACGAAACGCACCTAATTGGAGGCATTCTAGAAACGGTCTCAAGGCAGCTATTTGGTTAGATGTGGTCCTTCTCTGTAGAGAAGGACTACATCTCCCATAGCACCCTCTCTATTTTCAGTCTCTGCAATTGATTGAAAACAGATATTAGTGTTCTTCATGAGTAAAACAAACGTGTGTGTGTATCTATCCAACTTTGGTTTGCTGGCATCTGCTTGCACAAAAATAGGCTTAGTCTGCATTTCACACTGGTCTGTTCCTGCGTGCTCGCTGCAGGTTACAATGCAGACTGAAAAGGCCTCTTACAGGGTGGATAAAGAATTTGGATGAGTGCCCTAATCATTGTTCTCGTATTTGGTATCCAGTTTCTTAACAATACACACAAGTATGCCTGGTTGATCCATTAAATTCCCTTAAATTATGCTCTGCTTGCCATACCTCCGAACGTGTTGAGTCTGCAGGAATGCTTCTGTCCGAGGTTTTAGGTGGGTGATCTCATAGAAATCAGCAGAGGGGAAACGTTTTTAAAGGTTGATACAGTTTCGCCTGTACAGCGAGGCCATGAAAGTGTGTGGGGGGCATGTGGCCATGGCATTTAGGACAAGCTGATTGGAAGTGCAGATCAAGTCAATACGGCCAGGAGACAGGTTTATCTCACTGTTAGGGTGATGGCTGGATGAAAGGCATGGCACTGCTTGTAATTGTGTAATCAATGTACAGATTCTTGCCCAGGCCATTAAAGGGTGAATGCTTGGATGCAGTGTGTCATGAGTTGCAATAAACGATGCAATGTTACGTACTTTATGGACGAATTATAATAGTTAACATTGGGTTCCCTGAAGCTATCAGTCCTACGGAAGTCGGGTTGAGCCAGCAAATTCGTTTTTTAGGGTCTAAGAAAGGCTATAGTGCGTGAATTCTCTTTCTTATTCAGAGTATGGTTTTCAGCTTGTCCAAGACTCTAAGGGGATGAAGATACATCAAATGTGCTTTTTAATAAACAAGTGAGTGTGTTAGTGAGTGAAGAGAAATTGAACTTATGTGGTACCCACTGTGGGCTGAACAGCTCAAAGACACTTCATCCATTTACCTAGCAACCACGCTCCCCGTGACTAGTTGAGCCGCTTTGTACTTGTCTCCTTCTCAAGTGGAGGGTATTCTAGAGCAATGGTCCTTTCAATGAGAATTCGCAAACCTCACAGAGATTGACACTTGACCCTCTGGCAGGTGCAAATGAATGAGCTTGGGAAACATAGGCTCCAGGTTGGAGCCATATTGAACCGCAGTGTAATCGGGTTAGAGCAGGCCTTGTTGGTAGTCCTGTTATAATAGCCAATGAAGATGTGCTGGGGTTGGTGAGATGCACCAGGTGATCGAGCAGCCCAGCAGCCTGGCAGCTGTATCCTGCGCTCAACATAGGCTGACATATTGTATGCTTGGATGGATAAGGTAGAGCCTGTTACCTTAGTCCAGCCAGCGGGAAGGATAACTGTAGAGAAATCCCACCTGGATGGGTGAGAAGGCAGCGACAAAGAAGAAGCCGGTGCTCGTCACTCTGATCCTCCTGGCTCTTTCTCATTAGTTGTGAGGAAGGGGCCTCTGTAGCCAGAGAAGGAAGGCGGTGTGTGGAGGTGTTGCAAAACGCTGATTTGCCTTACATACAAGTGAGAATATTTGCAACGAAAAAAACATTGCAATCATATTTAAAATGATAGGTTAGGATTGTTGAGAATATTAACCTAGAATAAAAACGGATAATGCTATAGACAAAAACGTCTTGCTGCATACTGCATTAGAAAGAAAATATGCAGGCAATGTTTATGACATCGCTAGAAAAGTATGTTGTGTGGAATTAACACGAGCATGTGTCACTTGGCATAAGCGTTGCACACAGGTATCATCAGCTGCTTGAGTTATACAGGTGATATGCCGGCCCCTAAATAGCTTTGTGTGGCCTGACAGTGCTCTGTTAATCTCGAGGAGGGGTCTGCAACCTTTGGGCCTCCAGATGTTTTGGACTATAACTTCCATCAGCCCTAGCCATGATAGTCAATCGTGAGAGATCATGGGAATTGTAGTCCAAAACATCTAGAGATCCAAAGGCTGCAGACCCTTGATCACAGGTGTCCTGGCAACGCTCACATCCAGCGTGTCTGCTGGCCTTTTTCGGAGCCTTTTACCAGGCCAGCCAACACGCCCCAAAAGCTCTATAAAACACATTGGCCCTCATTACGACCCTGGCGGAGATCGTGGTGCAATATGCACCATGGAGCACGGCGGAAAGCTGCCGATACCGCCATGGGGGTTGGCGGATTTACCGCCCCATTCCGACCTTGGCGGGGCGGTAAATCCCCATTCCCCATTTTACCCTTCCCCGTTCCCATTTTTGCCCCATAGGGTATAATGGGAGTGGGGAAGGCGTTAATTACGCCACCGTAAAATACGGTGGCGTAATTAACAACAAGGTCCCGTAGCGCCATGGATTTCTCCGCCCGGAAAAACCAGGCGGAAACCGCTCCATGGCGCTACGGGAACTCGTAGTAGGGCGGACGGGTCCGCCGCGAATACCGCTGGCGTAAACCCACTCCGCCAGGGTCGTAATGAGGGCCATTGTGTCACCCTCAACTACCATCCTACCATCAGAAACACATGTGCAAACCAACGTCCGCCCTGCCCTGAACCAGGGTTTATAGTGAAAGGTTCGAATACAAAAGGATCGAACGTAAAACTTGCGAATCAAAAGGATCTGAAAAAAAAAATCGAATGCACTTTTGGGGGGGGTCATCCCCCAAAACCCTTGTTCTTTGGGGGAAAACTAATATTTTTATATTTAATATTTTTTCCTATACGAAGGCAAAAAAAATACATTTAAAAAAAGGCATTCAAATTGTTTTTTTTCGGTCCTTCAAAACTATTGCAGTTCGAAACAATGTATTCGACCCTTTGACTGGACACCCTTAACCAGTCGGTAAACTGGAAATATATAATCTGGTAGCAGTTAGGGTTTGAAAGAGCCACTTCACCGTATGCCACTGCATGCCTTAGGGGGCATTTTGCAACGGGCGTTCATGAGGGAGGTTTACTCCGCACAATCCTGCTGTGAAACAAACGGGCTGGGAAGGGCAGCACACGGGGAGTAATATAGTTTTAGGGATATGGGGAAGCAAGCACTGCGGGCGCCACAAATCCAGAGCTAAAAACCTGCTGTTTCGAAGGGTCCCAAGACTTGGAGGATGAATACTCAGGGGCAAGGTGTCTAGACATCCTCCACTCCTTCTCAAGAGGTGACTGGAGACAACATTCGCTTGTTTGTTGAACTGTGGTGACAGTGAAAGTGCGTCTTACCTTCGGCGTGGGCTGGGCCAGCCCCACCAGTGTCTGTCGGTCGGGAGTGCTGGAAACGGCAGCGAGCTCCAGGTTGTGCGGCTCCAGCTGGGTCACCGCGGTGAAGAACGTGGGGGGCGGCAAGACTGACGAGGAGAAGTGAGGAGTCCCTCCGTGCGCTTCCTTGTGGCCTCGGAAGTACAGCGCCACTTGCTTCCTAATCGTGGACGTCCTCGGCCCCCTTTCGTGCTGAACAGCTGCAAAACAGTGGCTTTCGGTGAGTGGGACACGATGAGGAACTGATCACTGGTCTTGCTGGGTCAATGGCTAGAGTAACACAGGGGTAACATCACGCAGGGCCACCAAGGTCTACATAAAGTACTTGGAAACAGGAGGTTTCGGGCGCAAAATGGGGGTGCAGATCTTACTCCAAATAATATTTAACTGGAAAAAGACATTCTCATTCCTCCCGAAATTGAAAGTATGACAGTTCCAATGTTTTAGAAGTGTATAAACAGCATCTATTTTAGAATTCGGAATGGTTTAGTTTCAGGAATGAAATGTCGAATGTGGTAAACAGGCATTGTATAAGTAACTAAAGCACGTGCTGTGATACTTCCATTCCGATTCTGAATAGAATAAAGTAGGCAATTCAAATAATTCGGCCACGCAATACATAACAGGGCCAGCAAGCAAATAAAAGATTACAATTTGAAAACGCAACTTTCGGATCTTTAGTCTGAAATCAGAATTTGATGATAACATTTTGCCTTCCAATAGGTAGGCAAAAAGGTCAAGACACACAAACACTGAACATCACGTAAATCAGTGTTATCTCCTTGATTTCAACGGACAAATATTAATTATAAAAGGTATGTGGGTGTAATTTCGGTCGCCCAGCAATCTAAATAATAACGTACAATTTTAGTAAAGTAGAATAGGCCAACAAATATGCTGAACTTTCTCAAGGCCGATTGTTTGAAGATGAGTGTGGCCTAAATTCCAATCATAAACGGAAACTTAAATGTGCTTACACCACCTTAATAGTCATATTGTAATCAACAAAAGCTTTTTGTTGCTTCAAAATATATATTTTGTGAAAATTACAGACCACAGTCATCTCACTATGCGAGTATTTCAAAAACAATTCGCCCAAAACAAAAACAGGGCCAACATTTGGGCACACACAGTGGCAGGAAGAGCTAATCCCATGTTACTGCTTTGAAGCCTTGTGATTTAACCACTCTGATCACCAATGTTTTTAAAATTAGGAACATCTCCAGCTTGTTCTCGTTTTCTGAAAGGGCGTTTGTGCTTGTTAGCAATTGTTATTTACTACCGTAATTCAGTCTCATGTTTTCATAGGATAGCATTTGAAAACATACTATATAATGGTTCATCCTCATGGTCATGGGATGTCACTGAGGGGGTTTGAAGTGGTCCCCTGCCTGTCTCTTCGGGTAGTGGGTGCAGTGGCCACGGGGGCTGCCACCAGTGTAGGTAGTGCGGGTTCCATCACCTGGCCTATTCCACCCTGCCGCAGTCTTTTGGCAAGGGCTTATCACACTGTGTAGAGACATGCCCCTGTCTCTTTAAGAGGAACTCCAAGCACAGATAATAACATCCACATTTCGAGCATCTCTGTGCTACAACCACGCCGAATGGTTGTTACTTACAGCAGGTAGATTAGGGGACCCCTAAGCCCCACAATGTATCTTTACATGCCATTCAAAAACCTTGACAAGATAGCTCCGAGGTCGGCTGGGAGGAAGGGTTTGCCAAGACCTGGCCATGTAGATAAGACAGTATCAGAAGCAGCAAAATCTACAAACACATGGCCCACTGTAAGAATATGTCTCCCAAATATTCAAGCAGCGTCTGCAGGAAAGTCCACTGTTGGTTTCTGGTCCTGACGGGACAAGCGCCTGCAAAGACGACAGGCATCCTGGTGTCTACCGTAGCGCTTATCCTGGCTTCATGGCCGAAACCTCTTTCCCAGAACTACACAGCTCCTGTTCCTGACATCATCATAACTAATGGAATGGTCTGCAAACGACGAAAAATGCCTGGGACTATTCAGTGCATGCAGAAGAGGAGATGGCGCTTCTCAACAACTACAAGTATCTAGTATTTCTTTCTTGGTGTGCTTGGAGTGATCTCCGACCTTCTGGCTTGTTATTAGGAATGCCTCCTGGATCATCCCTTGAACGTGCTACCGACTGCTCCCTATTGGATATTGAACTCTGGGTGTGATTTGGATTGCCTCTAGGATTACCCCTATACTTGCTACCTGACTGCTCCCTATTAGTTTTTGGGAACTTTGCCTGAAGAGTGAACTATCTGCCATTTATCTAAGTCCTGACCAGATTGACTTTTCTTCTACCCTGACCTCATTTAGTTTTGTCCTTGAGCCGTTCAGGTGAGCCCCCTTATGGACTCTATTGAACTGCTTCAGCCGTCCTCTTGGCAACTATCGTTGAGCGGGATCCTCTGACCTATGGACTCTTTATTTTCTTCTGGACAGGAACTAGCTTTATAAGTTCATGGTTTTCTCTGGAAACTCCATGACGTAGGGGTCATCCCCCTTTTTGTTATAATATTTTTACTTTGAGCACGAGTAAATGTATAGATGGTGACATGTTCTCTTGCAGGTTTTGGTAAGATTGTCCTGCTTCACATAGGCCATGAACAAGTGTATGTAAATGCAGGATGTGGAACTTCACTACAGCAGACCCGCTCTCGGTGTTAAGGAAGTGATGTTCCAAAATGGTGTTGGCCTTCATATCGGCTTGAACCGCAGGCCCACGTGGTGGATGAAGACACAGAGGCTGCAGAGAAGCCACTAATAATTACCTCTTAAACAATCCAGTTCAAAGATTAGAAAAGATAATCACCTGAATGTGATTAAGCAAGGGCGGTATGAGTCCACTATATAAGCTTCATGCTATTTGCCAGTCAGATGCGCGTTTCGAGGTGGAGGAAGAGCTTTGGAGAGAGTTGGAGGTGCAAGGATAAGGAGATTGAGTTGAAGAAGCAAGGAGGCATTTCTCGAGAGGTGGCCAGAGGAGAAAGAGTAGAAGTGATAGAAGAGTAGGGGGGTGGTGAAGAGGAACATCTGCAGGAGTGAGGTGGTTGGAGGGAGAGCTAAAGGAGAAACAGATAGGAGGAGGTAGAGTAAGGAGGTGGGGGAAGATCATCAGAATGAGTGAGGTGGGGAAAGAGCAAAGGGAGGAGGGGAAGGAGGGAGTACAGAGAAGGTTGGAGGTGACATCTATGGAGGAGAGGAGGAGTATATCAAAGAGGTTAGAGGTGATGTTAAGAAAGAGGAGGAGTGTATTCAAGAGAAGGTCAGTTGTGGCACTGAGGAGAGGGAGGAGCATGTTAATGAGAAGCTCAGGGGAAGAATTCAGGAGGAGGCATAGACTATCAGAGAGGTGGTCACAGCAGAAGACCAGAAGAAAGTGAAAGTGGAGCAGAACACCCTGATACTCAGGTGAGTGGAGGAATGAAGGTACAAGTAAAAAGTGAAGCGTCAAGGAGGCAAGAGCAAGAGAGAACGAAGAGGAAAAGAGGGGAGGTGCAGGAAACGTATCTTTGGACACAACACCAATATGACTGGAAAGGGGGTGGAGAAGGTTCCCTGGCCCAAACTGGAGAGGAGTTCAGCTGGCTAACCTCTTGGCAGAAGCTTTGAGACTTCTCACAGTGTCGCCCAGGCCTAAACTGCTGGCGCTGTCCAGGCCTAGCATGCAGGCGCATTTGGTGTCTGAAGACCCAGGCAAAACGTCTCCCAGAAGTTGAGGATGAGAAGCAGAGGACCCGAATCTTCAGAAAAAAAGAGCCACGAAAGAAGTGTGGGAACACCCTAATCTGCAAAACTGTGTGAATGAAATGAGGGAATATATCTGGGAAGGGATCCTCGGATTCATGATTACAAAACCAAGAGACTTTGTTAGTTGAACCCCAAGGAGAAGGCACCCTGTTGTTAAGTTATATTTTCCTTAGTTGGCACACTTATGTAAGTGTCCCTAATAAATCTGTACTTTTTAACCCCAAACCTCTGCCTTTTCGCTTGTGTTGAACAGACTTGGCTTTGTGACAAGTGGTTAATAGGTGTGTGAGGTCAATTTGGCTATTCTCTATGGTATTACTGAAATGATACTACTGGCCAAGGGATTGGTAGATTACTGCGCTGCAGATTTGGTCGCAATTTAGGGATATAATTAATGTAGGGAGGTAAAGGGGGAGGAGATGCGGGGGTTCTCCACCCGCATAAATATGTGGCACAATGAACCTGATCAAAAAGAATTCTACCAATTCTCCAACGATCAAATTGATTTGATGAAATCAAACTAAACCCTGGCCAAACTTCTCGATTTTGGCTGTACAGCCATTAGATGCTAACCACAAAGAAGTGCTCACATAGTAATCTTATAAAAAATATATTTCATTCAAGTGCTGACTTGACTTGCATGGCTGAACAGCTAGCCATTTCCATGGGCTATCACAATTCCAAAAGCTGCACCATCACAAGACTTAAAAAACTGTCAAATACGGAAAGAGAAGACCCGAAAAGGCTCCATTGCTACTGTGAGCCAACACACCAGTGGACATCCAAAAAGCTCCACTACTATAAATATTTATGAAATCACTGACACCCCTCTAGTTCAAAAAGATATGTTCAGAGAGTCATGGCCCTTAAAATGCCTCCCAGTCATCCTCCGACACTGCCTTGACAAGCTTGTATTTAGCTTTTTACACTGTTCTGTTGCTTCCAAACTAAATGTGCGCTCTATCAATGACATGAATGCCTGCATGTTTTGCCTGCACACGCAGAAATATTTGATTAATTCACACATTGGGAAATGTGTCTGTCCGGGCTGCATACACTTGGTACTGCAAAGCACAGCATGAACTTCTAATAAGTTCACACCAGAAACATAAGTATATTTATTGTAGGGAGAACCTGTATATTGTTATGCGGCCACTTGGAGGAATGCCTCGAAGGGCAGAGGTGGATAACAAAATGGGGCCTGACATTTAGTCTTCTTCCAAAGAGCCAAGTCTTTCAAACTACCAAGGGGGGTGTTAAGGGGGGGGGGGGGGTACTAATTGGAAGAAAAGGGCAAAGACTGCTAATGGACAAACATATCCGGCTTACAAAAATACCCAATACAGTACATGACTAAAGCAACAAAGTGTCCAGAGGCCCGCTGCAAAACAGGAGTTTGGGGTCTACCTTAAGGTAATTGTCTATGGGCATGCCAAAATGTGGTTCTCCTGATGAAGTTAAATGGAAAACAACAATATTATATAAGTGAACGACATCTAAATAAAGTACTAATTACCATCCAAAAAAGTACTACTTACCATCTTTGTTCATATTGACCTCCAGACATTTCTTCAGTCGACACGCCCTGCATTGGTTCCTGTGGGTCTTGTCGACCGGGCAGCCACCCTGCAACAGAGAATGGCCCTTTCCATTAACACATAGTACATAAAACCTACAGCAGCAACATAAGGAAAATAATGTGTCCTGCGCAGCCCTTTGCTCTCTGACATGTCAATAGGGCGCGATCGCATTTATAGGTTGATGCAGAACATGCTTTTTCCTGCATTCTCGATGCACCCCCTGCTCTCAAACCCCTGACCTTATCTGAACTCCCCTCGCTCTTCATTGAAGCTGTAATTGTGCGTCTATTTGTGTTCAGAAATGGCGTCGGGTAGCATGCAGCACAGTACAACCCCCATGCTAACAAGTAATAGGCATATGCCCGCAGTTAGACCCGCCCCTATATGCACACACTCCTCAGGAGGCCTGCTGAACAGGGAGCAGAACACAGCTGCTCCACAGGCTGGGCATCTATCTACTCAGATGGACTGAACAACAGTGGAGCTCTATGAGTGCCAAAGGTATTTGTCAAAGTATTGCTTATTGTGAGACTGAGCAAGCATATTGCCATACATTACAGTTCCCTCCTTTTTATGTATGGCTTGTGCTAGCCTTGCTCACTGCCAGAACTAATGAAGATAGATAACATAGAGCATCCCTGGTGTTAGTCAGCTGCCATCCATGACCAGAGCCACCTGCTGCAAGCTCTGTAACAGTAACAGCCATTTTGAAGGAAAAAGTGAAGAAGCAGTCTGTGTTGCAGAGATAGATTTGCTGATAGTTGATTTTAAGTGCTTGTTTGTTTCCCTTCTGCTTGGTACACTGATGTGTTTTCACTTTTGTGCTGCATTACATTAGATAGAGTGACCAGACGTCCGGGTTTTCCAGAGACAGTGCGGGGAAATAACCCTCCGTCCCGGGGTCCCAGAAGTTTTTTCATTTTTGAAACCGCGTCCGGGGTTTGCATGTTTTGGGGGCTACGGTAATTAAACCCGTAATTATTTTTCACAACACTATCAGAATTCTTAACTTGGAGGTTTAGCTCGAACCCCCAACCTCTCCGGTACCAGTCAGAACACTTCCTGACTATGCCACAGAGACTGGCTTGGAAATTATTGCAAGCCATGTTATATCAATTCGAACTAAACCTCGTTTTGAATTAACATGCCAAACTGCACAAATGAGATTATATACTGTTTATAGAAAGGAGAAGTGCTGGAAATCTGGTTGGGGGGTGGTTGTGGGGGCGTGTTGAGGGAGGGGCTGTAATTGGTGGGCTGCGATGGGGTTGTCCCTCTTTTATGTTGTTGGCCGTCCCGTTTTTTTGTTTTGAAAATCTGGTCACCGTACATTAGAGCCTCTCGCCAACTCGGTGAAGTGATTTCAGGTTCTCACAACATGCCTGATTTTTTCTGCCCGTTTCATGTGCTCACGATCATTCATATTTCTTTCGTTTAATCATTAAATATGTATTTACTGTAGCGTTAATTCCACTTGGAATGTTTTGCTTAAAATAGGAAGAGCAGAATATGCTTAGAGTCATTCGGGAACGCATCAGTTAAAACAGGACACAGGCAGTTTGTGACGGACTGGAAGCAGAGAAGATCAGGCTTTTGTATGTAGCTCTCCGATGGTTATATACTAATATCCTTCCCACCTTGCAAATAAACCATTCGAAGATGCTACTAGGGATTGCTGGAAGAAGCTATGAGAAGTGGCGCAGAGAAGATACTGGTCGCCAGAATGAGAAGTGCCTATAGGAGGGCTGAAGAACAGAGGAGCACTATGAGACTCAGAGGCATTAGTAGATGTGCCAATAACAGCAGATTTAACATTGTGCTTAAACGCTGTGATAACATGTGCTGTAGGATTCTAGGATCTTTGGGGCAAAACAAAGGAAATTGTCCAAAAATATAGTTTAGAATGTTGCGAAATTGCTGTGAAAAAGGACACACTGGGAAAATACAGGACATCACTGCACCATGTATTGGTCACATGCTGGGCCCCTTTTGCAGTTTTATTCGTTTCTTAGATCTAAAAACCCCATGTCATTCAAGCTGTTTCTTACAAAGTAAAGAGATCCTTTGACCAACAACCCGCTTTGCAAAAATACAGACTTCACAGGGAAGTGAAAATTAAAGGGCAAGACCATACTGAAATAAGTTTCCATGATTTGCTGGCACCCCCTGCTGGAAGTGTATAAACAGCAGAGTTCGAAATTGGGGGGAGCTGAGAGCTGTTTAGCTCCTGCTTCTTTCCTAGGAGAGTCTGGTTAGCTTGACACCAACAGCTACCAGGTGACACTTTTGGCTTCCCAGGCCAGCTGATGTCAAACAAACACACCTACGTGTATTTAACTCCGTTTTTATTAGAACAAAGTATAAATAAACATTAGGACATCTTTATACGACATTTAAAGCAAGATGGGTAATAAATAAGGGACAAAATGAAACGTTTGCATTTTATGTGGAAGTTAGATTTGTGGAATACTTTGCACTAGCTCTTTGTTCTTCAGTGGTAGCTCCTGGTCACTGGTTACTGCTACCAGGAGCTGGTTTTAGCTCCTGCTTATCCAATCTCAAATTTGGTCCCTGAAACACGTGTCAATGATTTGCAATAAAAGAGCGAGGAGGGTGCCTAACGGTTTCGTCTATCAATGTCAGAAAGAGAAATTAATAAGTCAGTGTTCATGTCCAAACTAAATTCTACGAACCTCTGATATTCATATGTGCACATCATGATGACAAGATACACTCTGAAGTTGATGCAATGTTACAAACCATAGTGATGCAAGAAGGGATGGCTAGCACTATCAGTAGGGGTTCAGCTAACGCTGCATGGGAGACAGTATGATGGGGTGCAATTAGAAGAGGTGGGAAGTGGCATTACTTGCTCGTGTCAAAACGAGAAACGATAACAGAGGGGAAGAAGCACAAGTGTAGAGCTGTACTGCTGAAACCTGTTTTAATCAAGGCCTTTCCCTCAGAGATCTTAAGCTCTTTAACCATTCTTCGTGTTTCTCCACACCTACAATTAGACCCATAGATACTATGTCACAGCTCCACCAATTGACACAACCAGATCCACCCATCCACATAATCACACCAATGTATTTATCCAATCAATCATCCTCAGCCATTAATTAACACTCATCCAATCCCACCAAATACACACATATCTACCCATTGATCAGTCCACACAGCCACACTCATTCATCCAATCCCACACATCCTTGTAACCTATCCCTATAGATACATCCACATAATCACACCCCTCTACACAAGGTCATCTTTCATCCATCCACACAATCCCACGTATCCATTCTTCCAACCATAAATAACACGTACCTATAAAAAGACAGACCTATTGGCTTTGCCAATGCTTGTTAAAGAAGTCATGGGGCACTTACATCTTTATTATAAAGTGAAAATGGAGATGTATTAACAGATGTATTGTGTCAATGTGATTTGAACAGCGGCAACATAGGCCATATGGCCACTCTCACTAAATAAACTGGAAACATGAAAGCCACATTCCAAATATACAGACAGTCAAACTGGAGAGTAGAAGCCTTGCACATTAAAGTTATAAGGAAGGCAGAGTGGTGATTGGGAAAGAGCCTAGTACATGGTGATGCAGACAATCTGCATGGAGTCATAGAAAGTGAAGGCAAACAGGCCGCCAGGCATATTCAGTTAGCCTACTTTAACCCCATAACACCCTCCCCCGAGAAGTAAACGGTATCCCGTTGCTTTCTCGACAGTAATTACTTTGTAGTGATTAACCACGAAGTAATTACTTCGAAATCACTTTGACAAATAAGGTTATTTATGGGTTAAGGGATAAAAAGAGCGCGAGGAGGGTTTTGGGTAGGGGTAGTAATAAAGGGGAGGCACGGGGGTACCACCAAAAAAAAAATGTTCGGTGGCTTCAAAAGCCCAGCCCCAATAAATTCTTATATAAAAGAAAGACGTCTCCAGTTCCACCGGAATAAGGAGTGGAAGTTATGTCAATTCGGAACCTGAGACTGAAATAAAAGGAGTGCATTCCTCATCCTCAAATTGCCTATTCCTATATAAAATTGAAACTGCTGTTGTAAAAAAAGAAAATATCAACATGACACTGCCGCGCCCTGTGCTTTTTTATTTGGCCATTTTTAGGTATGCTATGCTGTTTTACACACCAAAAACCATAAGAATCCTTTCTCCATCTAATTGATATTTCATTCTCCTAAAGACCTCGCCTTCATTTACAACTTTGGTGAAAAGGATGTTACCACAGACAAAATCATAGGGTCCCAGGAGGATGGACGTGTTCACCCGTGAGGGTGACTCTGAATATCTGGTGGCAGACAACAAGGTGCAGTTCTGTTCAGATATGATGCAACCATTTTTGAAGAAAATGGGTATCGCACATTTTCAGACCTCCACATACCACCGCGATTCCAATGAACTGGTGGGTCACACGATCCGGTTGATCAAAGAGTATATATGCAAGTGGCCTTGGTCAATGGACTCGATTAGAATGAAGCCACCCGAGAAACAATGGGGGCTTACGGGGTGACACCCCATTCAGCTAAAGGGGGACTCTCTTCATGTTGATGTGGGGGAGAAAGGCATGTGATAGACTAGGCCCACACTGAATGACTGGAGGCATTGGCGTGGAGCAGGGGTAAAGGTGAAACAAGAGAAATACTAACAAGTACTTTGACAGGCAAAAGAGTTCTAAAGAATTTCTCTTTGAGATATCGGATGCAGTCGGGGTGAGAAACCGGAGCTGGGTGCACAAAGGACTTCTGGTCTACATGGTGCCCCAAAAGTAACCAGGGAAGGCGGTGCCTACCTGGTGTTAGAGGGTGGCAAACGATGGATGTAATATAGCACCAGCTGTCTGTCAAGGAATGTAGGGGTCACCAGCCTGCAGGGATGGACTGGGAACTAAAAGAGGCCCTGGAAATAATTACTGGGAACCAAAAGAGGCCCTGGAAATGATGTTCGAAGTGGCCCCATATGGCACATTTTCAGCAAGCCCAATGCCTTTCCTATGAGAACATTTCGAAATACCACACAAAAGAGGTCCAGGGTGAAGAGGCCTACCGGGAAGTCTCTAGAGTTTCCTATAGGCCAGTCCACCCCGGCCAGCCTGTTGTGGAGAGTCTCGCCTCTGAGAAGGGAAAAGGTGAAGTGAAGAGAAGAGAAGAGAGATGTCAGGATGGCCGGTGTGTGTGGGCCATGTACAAGAAAAGTAAAAAGATTAAGCTCCTGGGTGATTTATGTACAGACCTTGGAAGTGCTTGTGGGACTGCTGGATTCCTAGTGCTGTTCTGAAACTGTTTTATCATGTTGTCCTCATAGCCTGTTCTTTTTCTGTACCTTTTCGTTATTGTTAGTCTTATCATTTGTATGAGTGTAGCTATTGAACGCAGGTTTATGTTGGGATGTGCAGCCTGAACCCTTTCCATGTAACCAGGATCTAGTGCAGAATTAATACCTCTCATTGTGTTCCATCAGCGACACTAGGCCCATGATGGTGGGTGCAGTGGAAGAGAACCCTTATCCTCGTTTTGCTAATAATCTCTAATTCTTTCTCGTGAAGCCCAATCTTCTTTTGCAACATAGACCTGAGGTCCAATCCTGGCCTTCCACACTTGGCCAAACTACAATCCTTGACAAACCACATTCGCTTCCTGTGCCCCAGTCCCCTCATCTAGGAAATATATGTGCCCTCAGAAACAGGCTAGACATCTGTAATAGACACTATTAAAAAAAAAACAGAGCATTTACATTTGCTCACAAACCCATCTGGATGGCGCACGATTTATGGTTGAAATCAGCAATTGTTTGTGAAGAATTTGTGACATTTAAGCAGATTCACAAAGTTTGAGGGAAATTTGAGTAACTTACTCCAGGCATAATGTGCATTACTCCTCGGAGTAGGCCCTACATTTTTAGTGATTCCCATTAATTGCTTTAAATGACATGTGTGTAAAGTGGTGTAACAGTCATGGTCTAAAGTGTTCACACAAATGTAGTCATACACAGAAACAAACAACATTTTGGATAGCAATTCTGCCACAAGTCCTGAACAGAAACGTGATTTGCTGAACTTATAAACGTTCATTTGAATAGGGCAAGAGATCCTTTTTTTTAACCTTTCTTTATTGGTGTATGGTCTGACATAAAACAACAATCAATCATTACTGGTCATACATGTATACAAAGGTCTCGCCAAACCTCTGTCAACCCTGACAAGTCAGTACATACACCATATTTTTAACAATAGAAAAATCATAACCCAAAACAGACTACAAACAGTGTGGCATGGGCTATTCCTTTCATACAATCATAGCTGTGTTCTACACCTATTATGGCGCTTTCATTACAATACCGAAAAGTGCTTTAGTATAGAGGGTCTCTAATAATGATGTTCCCTATCCATTACCCACACGTGGAACGCATGCCACACCTGCAGCGCACCTATCTTTTCCATAGCCATAACATTCCATATTCTCAGCCACCATAGAGCCACTTCTGGCCGCTTTCCATTGGTGCGCCACACCCATTCCAGCAACAGTAAGCATGTGCGTAATCAAGTTGCTCATGGCCCGCTCGCCACATAAACTCCCGCCTCAACCTTCCCCAGAAAAATCACAATCAGTGCATGAGGCAGTTGCACCCCTACAATGTCTTTGATGTGCCCCAGGATCTCCTTCCATAAAAACTCTTGCCTTAAGGCAGGATCACCACATGTGAAACAAATCCCCGACCTCCCCACAGTTCCTCCAACATAGAGGCGAGTAGTGACTATGAATATTGTGGAGCCTCTGTGGCGTTAAGTACCATCGAAAACAGAATTTATATGCTGCCTCTTTGATTGTGGAACACCTCAATGTCGTGCGGGCTCTCCTCCAAATCTGCTCCCACACTTCCAAAGAGATCTCCTTTCCCCATGTCCTTTTCTCATTTCTCCATTTATGACAGTTTGTCTTCCAGGCCCGCTATATCTAATAACCAGTAGGTTCTAGGTACCCTCTTTTGATTAACTCCCTCCCTCATAGATATTTCCAACCCTATCGGGTGTCTAGCTCCCGCTGCTCTGACTTCCTTATGCGAGATCCTGTGTCAGAGTTGTATGTAATGGAACCACTCCCCTTTGCCTATCTGAAATTTCGCTTTCATATCTTCAAATGTGAGGGGGGATCCCTCCTTATACAGATCCGCAAGCGTCAGTGTAGAGGACTTGCGCCAATTTCCCCAAAATCTACCAGAGTAACTGGGATTCAAGTCTGAATAATCCCTCACAGGCGTGTAAGGACCCAAACCAGGGGTCAGGCCACTGCGTCACAAATCCTGCGTCCAGCAGCACAGCGCACATTTGGTGGCCTCCAATGGGACCCTCCCCTTCACTTGTGCTAAGTTTACTGAAACGGTAAACCCTGAGTGGTATGGACGTCGCACCCTGTTCCAAGCCGTGCCATCCCTTCCCACCACCGCCCCCTGCCCACACCATCATGGGAACTATTTGCACCGCCATAATATATCTTTCAATGTCAGGGACACCCATCACTCCCAAAAACGTGTCTCACATTATTACTTGCCTAGGGACCCTGGGCTTCTTCTTTTGCCGTATAAAGGTGCAGATCTCCTTTTGTATTGACTGCACCATGGCTGCTGGTATGGGAATCGGCAAACCATTCACCACATATAAGAGCCTGGGAAGGAGTGTCATTTTGAGAGCTGTTATGCGGGCGAACCATGACAGGCCAAGTTTATACCATTTCTAGAGGTCATCCACTAGTTTGCCCCACAATGGAGTTATAATGGCCTTATAAAGGCTACGGTAATCCGCGGTCAGTTTTGTCCCCAGGTAATCTATGTCCATTGTCGACCATTTCATCAGGAAATTGCTCACCATTCACTCATTTCACCGATACCTTGGATAGATTATGTGCCTTAGACTTTGCATAATTGATCCAGAAACCTGATGCCCCTGCAAAATCCTCCCACATTAATTTTGGTAAAGAGTGAGCGGTGTCATGCAGAAACAGCAGCACATTGTCCGCATATAAGGCAAGCTTGTGCGATTGTCCTTCCTCCCGTACCTCAAGTATCCCCTCTTTGCTATGTACCACGGCCGCTGGGGGTTCCACTGCCAGGGCAGAAATCAGCAGGGAGAGGGGGCGACTTGCGAGAAACATCCTGACAAAGGCCGGCCCACAGCCAAATGCTTCCAAAGCCTTTAGCAGGTAGCCCCAGTCGATGCAGTGAAAGGCCTGCGAGACATCCAGGGCTGTGAGTGAAAATCTCTGCCCCATTCTCTGGACTGCAGCAGGCACATTCTTTAAACCAAAGGGCATGGCCTTAAACTGTTACAAGCCTTCTGGGGTTGAGAATGCTGTCTTCTCCTTGGACTGGTCAGTCATGGCAATCTGCAACATATGTGGGAAGAGACGACTTTCTTAAATTGGAGCCACCCGTTACTGTGTCCATGAAAACATAAATAAGGTCACACCAAGCATCACAATGAGAGCAAAATTGACGTCAAGGGTGACATCTATGAGGGTGACTCTGACTTAAGATTGTCACATCGCAACAAAACCTATGAAATTCGGTTGGTTGTTGGAGAAGTTGCTTCATCTTAACTCTCTCTTAACATAGGTTTTTTCAATGAACATATATCTGCCATGGGGCCACACACTTAATAGTGTGAGCAGTTTTCAAAATCCTGTTGATTTCAAGTTAATAACATCTCAACCTGCTAATCAAAGTACTTTATTGTATTTCGTGTATGCTATGCAATACAGTCAAAGAAGGTGTTCACGCCTGGCATCTGGGATGCACTTCCAGCACTGGCACAAATCGCTTAAAGCCAGTTAATGTCATCAAGTGTACTTTCTAAGGTGTGCATTAAGGTCGGGGGCAACTGGTGGTTACCTGGGTTCCAGACTTGCAGACGTAGGTTCTGTTCCTCCGGATGCTTCGCTTGAAGAATCCTGAACACCCATCACAGGCGTAAACTCCATAATGCTTCCCAGAGCTTCGGTCCCCACACACCTTGCAGGGAATGTCCAAGATTCGACCTGGAACCGGGGGAGATATGTGGAAAGCGGGAGGTGGTGTTGGGGGTGGGTGAATTATGGCAAGATAGAATTGAGTTTATGGCAGAGAGAGGGAAAAGTTATGGAAATATGCACAGAAACAGGAATATTGAGAAAGGGTGAAATAAGAGAGTTTGGTGGGGTTGGAGATAAAAAGGGGAAAGCACAGAAAAGGAGTTGGATAGAAAAGAGCAAATGATGTGATGGATTAAAATATGAAAAGTGGTGTCCAGTGAGAAAGAATGGTTGGGGTGAGAGAAGAGATGGGATAATTGAGACATGGGTTATGGTGGATTGAAAGGAGAGAGAGGTGATATTGCAAAAGAGGGGTGTTGTGAAAGATTGAAGGGAGAGGGCAGGGAGGGAGGAAAAGAGAGAGAAATGTAATCCATCAGCAATCTGACTCCCAAGGTTTTAGAACCCACTCTGCAACATACACATATAATTGACTAGAGACATTTTGGGACCAAAAGCAACCCCCATTTTCCTTAAACAAGTGTCAGATACTATTAGTAGTGAGCTTTACTAATGCAATACTGTGTTCCTTCAGAGGCCCTCTCCTCGTGCGGAGCCCATGGTGAAATACAAGACGCTGTCAACAACAGATTTTCACCCATATCCTTTTCAGACAACAGTACAAACCAGAACAGGCCCAGACATCATATACATAGGAAGTACTATAATCTGTCAAGTAGTGACAGAAATGTTTTCGGGTTCTCCTTTGCCAGGTATTGCCATTATATACCAGGTAATGACATCAAAGACCCAGATAGTCAGACCATATCAAGGTTTTGGTATGAAATTCCCAAGGACTCCCACCATTGCCAAGTAATGCCATTGTCAAGGATATGTGTAGATAGCAGAGCAGCACCAGGTTCCACTGTTCCCAGTTAGAATAGCAGTGTCAGGTTCTGTCATGTCCAGTTAGCTAAGAACAGCCAGGATCAGCTATGCCTACTGTGGTGAACTCCACAAGTTGGATGAATGTCACATCTTGTTATGTGAGGAGGGCGAGAAGCTAGGTACTGGGTTGGTCCGGCTGTTACCCAATATGTCACCCAGACGGCAGAAGTAGATACTGCAGCTTAACCACCCCCACCAAGGAGCGGTATCACCTGCTCAACAGTGTTAAAGAGCCCTCAACCAAATACAACCCCATGTATACCATCAGGTTGGGGCATACACTCTAACATGCTCTTATCCAGGATTTCTAAAATAAACTCTAGACAACTCTCTCAAAGATAGACCTCACCATTCAGCGCAAAGACGCACACATAGTTTGTCAATGCAAGTGCAAAGTCCGAGAAGCATGATGACAGAAGTTCCCAAACTCACAAAATGAGGGAATACAGCAACCACGAGTCTTGCAGGTGCAAGGCGATGCAGAAATAATCTAAGTGTCACTTTCCTGCAGCTACGGAACACTGAGAATGGACAAAGAGTTGCAGTCAGGCTCGGTCTGGCCGATAGGGCAATAGGCCCATGGCCAAAACCAAAAACAAAATGTTGGTGTGCGCCAATTTTCTGGGTCAAAGTGGGCCATGTTTTTAGCCAATTTGGACCAGTTTGATGAGTTAATTCACTCTGCGGCTAGTAGTTTTGACTAGTGTTGCTGAATACATATTCTTTTAAATGCACAATTTGTATCACACTTTATCAAAAACTCCCCCTTAGTTACTATTCAAACGGTGCACAGAAGGAATGAAGAGCCATTTGCAACTGTGGGCCCCTTTTTTATCGGTGTCCGAGACAATTCTATGTCCCTGCTTGCAGAGATAACTCCAACATGGGGGTAACATTACGTGGCAATTATAAAGGAGCAGAACAAATGAAGTGAGAAAAAAATCTCCTTATTACCCATGCAACAAGACTCATTTAGACAGATTTCAAATCTGTTAAGAGAAACAGAAAGCAGAAATCAATCCAAAACTCAGACAAACGGCCAGCGGCCCCAACCAACCCTGAGATCTAAAACAATTACTAAAATCTCCGGGGAGCTATTAAAGGGAATGGATAAACCCGAAAATGGCAGACGACTGGGAAAATTCGACAGACTTTCCAATGTTCCCTGTATACACTAGGAACCCACTAGCTGGGGCAAGATAGTACACTTTTTAGCAGACATAGAGCTACTAGGGAAAGTCTGCTCCAAAGACCCGACTCACAAGAGGGTATGCCGTATAGTAGAAAGAACCTAGAAAGAGGTCCCAGAGCCAAACAGTGAATCTTGAAGGAAGCTTCAAAGATACCTCTAAGATGAGAGATCACTGCCAGGAGGGTGAATAATATTGTCTGTCTGAAAACGAATCTGAATGAGAGGGGAGAAAGTCACATTGATATGATATGATATTTTATTTGCATCACGCCCATACACAAGTGTTTCAGAGTGCGACAAGGCAAGGGAGGGGAAACAAGGGAGGACAAAACAACGATCTTACTAGTCCCAGTGACATTGAGAACGTGCAAGTGCAGGGGAGAGTGAAGGGGGAAAGTGTGAGCGGTAGGGGGAGTGGAAAGTGCTGAACATGTGATAGAACAAAACAGGTAACGTGGCCAGCGGGTGGTAAGTGCGAGAATAAGGTGTAGACAACAGGTTTCTGATAAGTGCTGGAAGGGGACTGCAGGGTTGCAGGGGTTACCAGGAGGCAGTGCAGGTGTGTGGCTTGGAGGGCAGGTATCTGGGCCCCGAAATCAGAGGGTAGCCAGGTGCCCGGTTACAACATTGTAACATCGTTGTTGAAATGTAATGCTGAGAAACCCAATGTCAGAGAGAGGCTCAATGTGAATGCTGAGATCCAAGAGATCTGTTGGGCATCCAGAGTGAATGCTGTGAAACTCAAGATCTGGGAGTGGCCCAAAGTGAATGATAAGAATTCCAAGGTCTGTGCGGAAACCCAAAGTGAATGCTAAGAAACCCAATATCTGAGGAAGACCCAAAGTGAATGCTCTGAAACCCAAGGTCTGGAAGAGACCTGAATTGGTAAAAGCTAAGTACCTGAACCCAAGATCTGAGAACAATCCTCAGAACTTATCTAAAGGGTAAGAAGATACAAAGCAGGTCAGCCAGGCGCACTGCAGGAAACCCACGTGCAAGCGAACCTTGCAAACTGGGAGAGTTCTTTAAGGCATTGTGAATGCAGGAAGACTGCAGATGTATGCAGACTGGGGGAAACCCCTGGAAGTGCCTCATCAGGACAATGTTTTGTTAAACTTAGGATAGTAATTTAGGAGTAGGCTTTGTGAACTCTTATAGTGTAGCCCAGAAGCTAAGGACTTAAGTAGTAGCTTGGAACTTTCTCTTGTCTATATCCTTGTAATACTGTATTATAGATTACTGTGTCCCAGGATGGACAAGGGCATATTTGAAAAGGCTGAAATCTATGATATGATTTAGACTTGCACCATGGGTGGTGCTGGACACTGGTAGCATGTTTTACTTGTATGTTGGCCCTTTCATGACACTGTTTAAATATAGATGTCCCAGTTTAGCTGTAGAAACTCCCTGAGCACCTATATGCGTCTGGTACAATCCCTACACTGAAAAACCTATCAATAAAGCCACTTGCCTAACTTACAAACTATTTGTAGTTACTTCTATCATTGCTTGGCCAGCTCCACATGAATTTAGCATCGCACAGCCAGATTCCATTATGGCCAATTAGGAAATCAATCACGTTTCACTTTGCTCACTTAGTTCAATATGGCCAGATATTATTATGCCCAATTACAAGAGCGCTAGATTATAAGGTGACTAGTAAATACAGCAAGGTCCCATTCCAATATTCATAGGTATCACAAACCAGCCTGAAATGATTGTCTCGAACGAATAGTAATCCTTGATTCCAGTACACTCAGTTAGCACTTCAAGGCCTGATTCCATTGTGGATATATGCTTGCATGATGCTGGGGTATTGTATGTGCAGTACTGTGGACAGTGTGTGTGCAGTGCTATTGGCAGTGTATGGTGCAGTGCTAGGGAAGTCATGGGTATGTTAAGTGCTTTGGGTACTGTGAATGCATTGTTAGGGATAGTCTGTGTGTGAACAGTCTGTGTGTGCAATGCTGGTGGTGGTGATATGTGTGTCAGTCTGCAGTGCTGGGGTGTTGTATGTGCAATGTGGTGCTGAGGTCTGTGTGTGTGCGCGCACACACAAACATATGCAATGCTAGGATTGTATGCATGAGAAGCATAGGACAAGGTCAGAGTGTTTGTACAGTGATATGAACAGTGCATCTGCAGTGCTGGAGGTGGTATGTGGGTTTGGGTGTAGTGCTATTGGTGTGTGCACAGTGCTGGGGCAGAGGGTGTGTGTGCGCTGTTCAGTGTTGGAGACCGTGGGTGTGAGTGTACATTTGTGTGTGCAGGTGTCACTGCACCTTATATTAGGATAAGTAAAATAAATAATGATCTTGAAAAAAGAACTGTGTTTGATGCTTCACAATAGAGAAGCACTAATTGGATTAGGCTGGGAAAGTTTCCATTCCAGCATGGTTGTTCTTACACCAAACACCAGCTGGCTGTATGCCTCCTCCTATTCATCTCCCCTCTAATGCCAATCGTTTTACCATCCTAGGCGTCACGTAGGGACATTTATGAGCCAACACTAACAAACAGGAGAACCGCCAAGGTGTAAGGATCTATTAGTTGCTGTCTAAACTCTACATTTCTAAAGTAATCTATAGGCTGGAGTGGAAAGGATAGAGGCAGCATAGCACAGCTACTGCTAATTCTGCAAGCAAAGCAAAAACACACCCGGGGTACAAATGGAACAACAGATGAGCCTGATCCTGGAAACGTACGTATAAACTTGTAGAAATTATGGAAGAGTCGTAGTTGTCTTTATGGGGTGAGGGATAATCACACTCCATGTACAACCCGATGTTCATGAGGCGGGGGGAGTCTTTAGGAAAATACATAGAGCCATTGTGTCAGGTGAAATTTGCAGGTCATAACTAAAAGGTAAGTTGTTTCTTTACATCTGGATTAAGCCACTTTGGCATGTTACCGTTAACAAAGGCAGCAGCAATGCAAATCTAATCCCTCCTGGTGCAATGTAATCTGAAGGCAACAAACACACCAAAATGGACAAGCACCACATGACAAGGGTTTAACGATGTTGGTCACAGTATCAGCTGTCGTCATTCGCACAGTACACAACTCAACAAAACTAAGAGAGTGCCGCTCATCTTTCTTGTCGTCTTCACCTTGCAGATGGAGTCTAGCGCACTCGATAAGCGATATAAGCATGGATCCACACAGCTGCACAACTTTAACTGTCCCGCACTGACATGTGCGATGAAGATGGATTGCACACTTCTGCACCACTTTAATACCGCCCTCCCAAAAGACCATATGGTCCGCAAGCATCGGAATACCTTCAATTCACCGGATGCCTCTGGGGAAAAAGGAGAATATGAGAACCATCGCCGTCAACCGCTATCATATTCCGCTCCCATAAAACCACAAAATGTTTCCTTTAAGAACGTGAAAAAAAGGACCATCACAGCCTACCTGGCAAAGCAAACTAAATCTTAATGATCGATTATCACCTTGCTGCTTGCATTCCAGTGGAGATTGGCCTTGGTTTCATCCTGTCATGATGATCTGCCTGAAGCCTGCCACCAAATGCAACTCTTGGTATGACTCTGATCGGTCCGTTCTTAAATATAAGTGCAGAGTAGCTGAACGGAAGTGGGGAGCTTCGGGTGCACCCTCTGAAATGCTGCCTGCACCAAAGGCAACACAGACTCTCCATCTTCTCTAAGAAGAAGGTCCTTATTCAAGCCTGCATCTCTGCGGCCTCTAACAAAACAGCTGAACTTTTTAAAATCTGCAAGCAGCTGGCCAATCCTACTGCAGTATCTACCTCTTCTACACCTGCCCAAGCCCTCTGCACAGCTTTGGCTCCTAATTTCACCACTAATACCTAGGACATCCTGTCCACATTCTCCTCCTCTTCTCCTCTCTCTCCCTCTACCTCTCTGAGCGCCCCCTTGCCAGCCCCCCTCATCTCCTTCTCTCCTCCCTCTCTCCTGTAACACCTGATGTTTCCAGACAAATCCGGTCTATGAAAGTCTCATCCAAACAGGTGACCCCCTGCTCCTCTAGAACCATTAAGGATAATATTGGTTATCTCAATCCAGTCTTGGCCAATTTCTGTAATCACTCCTTCACCACTGGATCTTTCCCCCCTCTTCTCAAGCACACAGTTGTGTGCCCCCTATTAAAAAGGCCTTCTGCCGACCCATCCATTCCGGCAAACTATCGCCAATCTCTATCACTCCATTCCTGAGCAAACTCCTGAAGAAGTTGGCTATCTCCCAGCTAACCCTCCACACTGAATCTGTTGGTTATCTCCATGGACATCAGTCTGGCTTCAGAGGAGCCAAAGGCATGGAAACTGCACTCCTGAATACCCGTGAAGATCTGCTCTCTAATCTTGACTCTGGCTCTCCCTCTGTCCTCATTCTCCTCAATCTTTCCTCTGCATTTGACACAGCCATCCACAACATCCTAATTACTCATCTCCGCGAGACCCTGGGCATCAAGGATCAGGCGCTTGTGTGGCTGACCTCCTTCCTCCTGGACCGACCTTCCCAGGTTCAGCTTGGGACCTTCTCTCCACCACCTCTCTCACCACATGTGGCGTCCCCCAGTGCTCTATCTGGCCCCTTTGGCCTTCCTGATCTCTACCTTTTACTCTAACTTTCAGTGTTATGCGGATGACATGCAGCTCTCTTGCAGGCTACCCTCGGTCTCCTCCTTGCTCATCCCTGAATGTCCACTATTCAGGCATGGTGTGCCTCTAATTAATGCTCGCTTTTACTCTCACTCTGGCCGCCCTCCTTGGGCCCTGTGCCTTCACCCTCTTGTGATGCAAGAAACCGTGGGGTCATCTTCGACTCCACTCTCCTGCTCTCCACACATCAGGGACATTTCCAGAAAGGCCCTTTTCCAGCTGCACCTCCTCAGAGGTATTCTCCCTTTTCTCGCCTTTCCCCAGAAGCTCACTGTCTCCAGAGCCCTGGTTCCCTCTAGGCTGGACTACTACAACGGCCTCTTTCTCAATCTGCCTGACTCTACTCTTCACCCTCTTCAACTCATCCACATCAGGGCCATGAGACGTATCCTTGGCCTCAAGCCCAAGGAATGCATCTCTCCTGCCCTGAAATCCCTCCACTGGCTCCCGGTGGCTGCAAGGATCAAGTTTAAGGCCTTCTGCGTTGTCCACGAGGCTTTCTTGGGCTGTGGCCCTCACTACCTTCAACTCTCTCTTCCAAGGTACCTTCCTCCTAGAGCCCTCTGCTTGTCTACTTCTAATTCTCTGTGGGTGAGCCGCTTCTCCAAGCAGAGAATGGGGGGTAGATCTCTCTCCTCTGCAGGTGCCTCACTCCGGAACGGCCTCCCTGCCTATCTCCGCCTTGAGCCGGATCTCCTTAAGTTCGGGAAGCTCCTCAAGACCTTCCTTTTCTCCTCTTCTTTCTCGCTCCCACTCCCCTGCTAAACCTCCCTGCTCCTGCTGTGTCTACTGACCGGCTGCTCAGTGTCCTCTGAATCGTACAGGACACCAGGCCCACCCCTGACCAGTCCCCCTGCATTTTCTGCCTGGCCCACCTTGCACTGCTGCCTGGCTAACCTTGCACTACCAGCCTGGGAATACCCTCTGTAGTCCCAGCCTTCTTTGCACGTAACTCAGGGTCCTGCTGCCCTGGGTGCACTTCTCCTTGTACCCTCCCCTCTGCACTTCTTGTTGCGCACTTGCATGATCTAAATGACACTACGCCTAGTAAGATCGCTGTCTTGTCCTCCCTTTGTTGCCCTCCCCTTGTCTGGTTGCGCCTTGAAACACACAGAGGCATAATAAATAACAAATCAATCAAACCAATCAATCCTGTCCTGGCACAGTTCGTGAATATAATGCTACCCATCGGAATGTCTGTGGTTAAGGAGACCTACATCAAACATTTCCACCCATCTCTTTTTCTGCACTGCATGCACGAAAAATTGGAACACATAAAATATATGCCTATAAAATCAATTTTAATCACCAAGGTAGCTGATCACCTTGAGGACGTTTTCCCCAAACAAAACTTCCAATCACCAGAATGCCATCCCCCACCTTCTCCGATCAGTCCTTCAGCCCATCATGGACAAAACATATACCATCTGAACCTCTGCCATACCCAGCTTACCTCATTCCAATTTCCTACCCAGGTTAACACCCAAGATATCATACCTCATGTTCCCTCCATCTCATATCTAAACAAACATTAAAAATGACTAAACCCTCCTGTATCATGCTCAGCCATGCATTTTTGTCCTCTGGTTCTCCAAACGCAATCCCTTCTGTATGCAGCGCCGCTGCCAATATTTCTTCTATCTGCTGAAAATGCTGACCCTTCTGGTGTAAACCTCCCAAGACCCATAACACCCTGAACCCCACTGATCATTCTCCAAACCACCACTAACTGAACCAGATAATTGAGAAACGTACATGTGGTGTGCATCTTGCCTGACCATCTATACTTGAATGGCCTACTTTGTCTCCACCAATCAGGTGCCTAGCACTATTGTTACTCAGGGACAAGCCCTTTAACAATTCTGAGAGTCCTACTTACCTGAGTGGAGAGAGGACACTAAGTTGCTGGTTCTTGATGACTTCTCAATGTTCTTCAATACTACAGGCCACAGGTCCTCCAACATTGGCACTTGTGCTGGGCAGGATCATACCTGTCCTATACAATCCGATCCAGTTCATCCACCACCCATAAGGTAACGCTAGCCGATCATGGGTCCAGTGCAAATTGTCAAGGATTTGCTACTATCCATCAGGATCTTCAAAATCTACATCGAGCATCGGGCAACCTCAGGGCAAATTAAATATATCCATCCACTAATATGAAGATGAGCTATCTGCCCCTCTCACCAAAGCTAAAATCTCAGATAGATTATGTGAAATGATCTAGAAATTGGAATGTCCTTTGCGTGTCTGAAAGCAAATGTATCAAGTTTTCTGCAAGCTCTAGGAAATGCAACATGTGGCCACTAGGGGACCAAATATATAGATCATATATTGGGCATAAAAAACGTAGACTATTTATGAGCATTGCATTCAACCACGTCACTCCTTTAAACTTTATGAAAGAATTGGGAAGTAGCAAAGTAGTGATGTGTCCTCTCAAGAAGCAATTTTCTTGACCATCGGGTAAACACTTAAAGTTGGCTCATGTACACATGAGAGGAAACTAATCTCCTTAATTCCTTCATGGTCGATTGCTGCTTGTCCACAAAACAAACTGAAACTTGATTTACAATTTTACAACAGCTGGACTAGTCAGTGGGTTTTATTGGTGTATTTAAAGCATAAAGAACATATCCACTGAAACCGAGTTTCGGTGGTTGGTAGGCTACAAAATACGTGTTGTATTTGTAATGCTGGTAATTGTGCAAATCAGAACGTGTGGAAAACAAAATGTATTATGACGTGAATATGCATCGTTATAGTGTTTGTAGTTTGCACTGGTATTAGAAAAGCATGTCTGTGCCAAGCTCAATAAAGTATATTTAATGGGAACATAAAGCAACCGACCATTCCTTCTCGACAGTTAAACAGACATCATAACCTGCGAGATTTAACTCTAGCAAGGCAGAAGAAGATCGAGATTTGAAGCATAGTTCAAACTTTAACTTTTATTGGGTCCTCCTAGAGTTTTCGCCCTGAAGAAAAATAAAGGCAGTCTGTAGAAAATGGATTAAAAAAAGACTTTGGGAAAAACACGAGCATGCGTTGGCATCATAAACACACACACACATCTTCCCTTTCACGGGACTTAGGGATAGCAGCAGGGGCGTTGCTAGGGGGGGGCTAAGGGGGCTATAGCCCCTGATCTTTTGGTTGTAGCCCCAGATAGAATCTCAGGAGCTACAGCCAAAAGACTAGCTAGCCCCCAGTCCCAACAGTTCCGACATCAACTTAGCCCCGGGTCTTTTCCAGACCTAGCAACTCCCCTGGATAGCAGCACAGCCCATCGTACTGTTGCATTGACACAATGACTGTGCTTTCTTATACAGGCAAGCCCAGACCATGCTGGCCTTGATGACTTTGGAGCTTTAACCACCTTGTCTCCCTGTGCAAGTCAATGCTGCTCCAATAGATGGCTGTATCGCCGACAGTGCTATTTCCACTAAAAAGCCTTATATAACTGCTCTTTGAACGACACACAAGCAAAGTGTACTCACCAACAAGTGAAGAATGGAAAGGTTTGAACACATCTTGATCACTGACATTGCTCTAGGCAGCTTGCATTTCATTGTTTGAGCCTGCCTGTGATCCCTCACACAAGGGCACAAGCCACATGCATATTAGTCTTGTTCTCATCATCAATGGGAGCAGTGCAGATCAAACTGCTAGAACACCACCCCTCTGCATGTCAATGCAAGGAATGTAAGGCCTGTTTCTAGCTTGTACTTCACAGTGAGATGCAGCTTGATTCTTCAGGCACCGTAAGCAGGGACCCATGTCTGAGCACACCCCACAAGCCCCGATGTGACGTGGGCTCCATGCTTCCTGTGCCTTGAGACACAGCCCAAACTACTAGGTCACATCTGCTCTGCACAGTGATATTGTATACTCCAGTCCCTTGCACCTGCACACTCTCCTGACCACCTCTCAGCACCCATCCACATGGCTGACCATCATGGGTAGCTTATTGGGGCACGGCCAGCCCACCCAAACCCCTATCTCAGCCTAATGCACACACACAATCTAATCTTCAGACAATTTTCCCATACACTGGACTCCGGTCCCCCGAGGACGTTCACCACCACAAGCGCGTTGAGGCCATACTAATGGGATAAAGGCGCTATATAAATGACAAACTACTTCTACTACTACTAGTACTACTAGTAGAATTAGCAGTGGCACAGTGCTAAACAGTCCCCGACACACAATTGGAGAATGTGCTGCTGGGTGCTTTTGTGCAGTGCATCTTCGTAGACTACACTGTATTACCCTTCTTGCAGGTAGTACATGCTGGCGATTCTATATCACACAACAGTTGAGATGTGTGGTACTCTTCTAAAGAATGCATGCGATTTATTCAAATATATTTCTCCTACTGGAGATTTCACCGAATCCATTTTACTGAAAAACCAAATCTTCTTTTTTCTTTTTTTCTTTTTTTAATGCGGGGGGCGACCCCCGCAGCCCCTCTCACCCCTCCCTACCTTAACTTATACCCTTACCCCAAACCGCACCGATTATGCATTATACATATACCATTTCACCTACCTTTTTCAGTGAAATATATTTGGTGAAATCAGATATGGGGAAATGGTATTCGAAGAAATCTACAGTAACGCTTCACCACTCTTCGGGTGCTGCCGCCATTTACTTTCTGAAGAAAAAGGTCACCGTTTAACATGACCTGGCTAGAATTCTTTATACATACATACTGTTTTCTTTATATAGGTTCCTACACATCCCATTACAGTTTTGCCCCACACTCCCCTGTCTTTTACCATCCTTACACATTGCCTTGGAATGATTGCTTGGGACACTGTTTTTGCACGCACTTCTCACTTCACGCCACATTGGCCTCTCTGGATTCTACACAGTTGTTCACCAGGTTTTCTTCAATTTCCTTAACCCCGAGATCCACAAACATACCATCCACGGGTGGGCCTTGTTTTTATATCAAAAACCTCCCATTACG
This sequence comes from Ambystoma mexicanum, assembly GCF_040938575.1. Classification (NCBI taxonomy): domain Eukaryota; kingdom Metazoa; phylum Chordata; class Amphibia; order Caudata; family Ambystomatidae; genus Ambystoma; species Ambystoma mexicanum. The sequence continues at coordinate 979,362,118 of NC_090927.1, forward strand.
ACTGCATGGCGTCTACTCCATCCATATCCACCAGTGGAGCATTGACATGGAGCTGTTCCCTATTCGCATTCCTCTCAGCTGCTACCCGCCACCCACCCGCAGTATGTTCCCCCATAATTCCATGATGCACCCTAAGACCGCCATGAATCCCATCATGAATTTCATTTCTTTGGAAGCCTTGAACCAACTCACAGTGGTGCTGGAGAAAACACCAACATCCCATCCAACAATGGTAGCTCCGCCAACACCCAAACCAACAATGGTAGCATACCAAACAAATGCAATGGGCAGTGAGTACTGAAGTAGCACACAGCAACACTAATAATGATTTGTTTTTATACAGTGCTTGCTGCCATAGTTTAACTAACTGTATTCTAAAATAAGCAGTGAAACTGTTACTGAACCCAGTAGTACTGATTTTATCAATCTCAACTGGATGAAAGGTGGTGCTGCTCCATGTTGGTATGCACATGTGTAACCTGCAGGTTACTCATACATTTCAGGCGTGAGCACTTAACTCACTGAACTATCAAAGGACGAATAAAATAGAGTTGCCTTTAGTGGGTAACAACAGTACAGTAAACAGAACGTTGGCATATACAATAAGCCCACTACTGGGTACATGCACTTTAGAGCTGGGGAGCCAGAGGAGCCAAGATGGCTGCCTTAGCTCGTGGGGACAAACTCGATGGTTTTCGGCCAACTTCCTTGTGTCACACCACACGTGACTCCTACCTGGTATCCTGCTCCCCTACCCAGCCCAACACAACACGAGATCTGTACCAGGTGCCCTGCCTCCCTACCCCCTGACCACCACCACATGCGCCCCCTACCTGGCATCCTGCCTCATTACTGCTTCTCCCCCGCCCCCCCCCCCCCCACACTCAAAAGACATGTAATGGATGGATCTTCCAATTGTCATTTGGGCTTGGGCAGTGGGGAACATTCCAGCCCCCTTTCTCTCCCATAAACATTGTTTGAAAAGACGGATTTGAAACCCTGCGGAAAAACTAATAATGCAATACAAATATTGGCTGTTTCATTTATTTGTTTAAGGTGCAATGTTCATTGAGAAGTCAACAAGCGGTGATTTTGCAATTATCACAATTTACTTTGAACTATAACATCAACACCACTGTACCATCGCAGACAAGTGTGACAAGGCCATCCCCGTGTCAGACGGGGAGGGTATGGCAGGGGAAAGCCCAATGCCCACTAACCCAAAAGTGATTGGGAGGGGACACTCATCGCCCATTATACTTTTCCAACTAGTCTCACCTGTGTTCTGCATTCCTTGGGGGGAAAAGGCAAGTAGGCCAGTAGGCAAGTAGGCAAGTAGGCAAGTAGGCTAGCATACGCAGCACCGTGTCAGCCAGGAGCACCAGTCGGGGAAAATGCGGATAGGACAGCGCGGAAGAATAGACACAGCAATACAATCTGCTGCAAAGTGTCCCTTGACCCCGGCGGAAAGGTGACACCCAAAACAGCCGTGCGCGCCACCAACCTGGTCCCGAAGGTACTTCCAACGTGAATCTGAAACGAAGGGGCAGCTTTCTGCATATCATGGGAATTCCCGCAGAGTGGGTGGGCGGGGCTTAGCCCCCTTTTAAAGACTTGTAATTGCACTTACACTTCCCAGGGGTAGCTCAGAGATCTGGATTGGCCAGGAACAGTGCTCCAATCATGCCACGGGGAGGAATATTTAAGCTGGAAGCAGAAGGAGTCAAGTGTGACATTGTTGGCTGAGGTGGAGGTTGGGGAGGACCTAGAGACCAGCAGGAGGAAGGCATGCGCATCGATGATCGCAGCAGAAGTGGTTGGATAAGAGATTGGTAGTTGAATGTGAAAAGACCTTTTTATAATGGTCTCACGTGAAAAAGGCCGATTTCATTTTACAGTTTTTCCTTTGGGCAACATCCAGCATTGAAGCCTGTCTTTCTTTTATTTCTTAATTTTTATTTTTTTTTACAATTCAGTCTCCCATTGCTCCCCGGCCACCCCCCACCCTGACACTCTCCCATGTTATCGACTCGTAATTGGGGGTTTTCCCCAAGAACCACCCTTGCTCAACCCCCACCCCATCCCTCCCAACCCAAGGGTTCCCTAAACCAAAACACATACATACACACAACAAATACACCAACACAAATGCACGCGCGCGCACACACACACTCTCTTACCCATTCTCCCCTGCCTCTGCGCAGAGCCTGTCAGCCCCTGCGTGCACTCGTGTGCGTCAGGGGCATGACAGTTGCATTTAGAAAGACCGCTCTGTGCGGTCACAGAGCAGTCTTTATAATAAATCTGTTTTGTTTTGATGTAGTTCTATGTAAAACCTTTTCTTCACTTAATCCCAGCGTAAGAGCGAGTGTGTAAGTGATAGAAGAGGAAGGAAAAGCAGTATTAACAGCAGGAGCAGAGTAGTTGAGATCAGAGGAGCAGTAATAGTGACAGGTGTGAAAGTAGTCATGGCAGGAAGAGAGTAATAGTGGTAAGAACAGAGTAGTGACAGTAGTGGGAGGAGTGGTAGTAGAAGGAGAGTAGTAATAGAAAAAGTAAGGAAACTAGTGGGAAGGAGGAGTAGTATAAAGGTGTGGGAGGAGAAGTAACTTCAAATGGTGGAGGCAAGAGCTAGGAGGAGTGAAACATCAGAGGGACAGAAAGTGGTGGGCGGAGTAAGATGGGGTGGAGATAGTAAGAGTAAAAGCAAAGAGATATGAGTGGATGTGAGTGACTGACTCAAAAGCGTACCCGGGTAAGTGCAAGGCCCTTCCCAAACCCCATGGAACGCTACCAACTGGCTGGGATAGGGACAGCAAGGAAGCCCACAAGGGAGTTCAGAGATCCATCCTTTAGGGAGACCTAGAAACTAGACAGCAGGAATAACCAATCTGTAGTACTAATCTGGGGTCACGGATGCCTGATTTAGGGAGGGATTCCAGGGGAGACGAGAAAGAGAGGAAAGGCCCTAGGGCCCACAAATTACTAACAAGAATAAAAACCCTTGGACTCCGCCACTGTCTCAGCTGTTACACAAGCAACAGGTGGTTCTTCATGAAGAAGGAAAGTCGCAGAGCATCAGACGTGGGCCACTTTCAAAATCTGGTTGATGTGCAAGTCAGGGCCTTGACCTGATAGAGATAGCTTTTAAGGGAGACAGACTGGTTCGTGCTGGGGCTACATCCTGCTTGGAGCTTGTTTAAGCGACTTTCTACAACTCTTGCCGTATCTGGGCTTCGGATTGCCATTATAGTTCTTCTCTGCTTCTGAATCCTGCCCCCTCCTCAATCAGATGATTGAGACTACTGCCATCCTCCTTCGCTGCTTCCCTACCCTATGTCCTGGTCTGGTCATAGTCAACACTAGGGGTTGGTGATTTTTCTCGAGCAGAGCAAACATTTGTAATTCACAGCGTTATTACCGCTTCCACGGAAACCGACAACTTCAACACATTGGGCCTCATTACGGGTCCGGCAGTAACCGTGCTGGTAAAACCAGCAGGTAGACACCGGACTCGTAAATAGTTACCAGTGCCTGACTTGCCGGTAACACCGGGGTATTTGGCGGCTGGAAAGTCAGGCGCTGGTAAAATGTTGTTCCCCATTCCCATAGATTCCTTTTGGACTCTATGGGAATGGGGATCACAGAAACATTGGCACCGGTAATAACGCTGGGGGTGCCTCTGTGAAACTCTGTGGGCGGGTGCTGGTCCACCCAGCAGGTCAGACCTGCCAGGCGAGAGTTGTACTTTGCCAGTCCGGAGCAAACAGTGCTGGGACCGGCAAGGTTGTAACGAGGCCTATTGTTGTCACTGCTGTGGAATGCCACGATTATCAAACACCTTGTTATTGACTGCTTGCCAAATGTCCCACAATAATGTGTCACTGTGGATTTTCGCACATCGCTGTGGCCAGTGCAGTGGTCGAAGCAGGGTGCAGTGCTCCTCTGCTTATTGTTAATTACGTTTAACTGTTCCCATACTTTTATTTTCGAAAGAAACTGTACAGGAATTCTTTGGTTTTAAAATAAAAGTGTAGGAAGAAGTTGAAATGTGTACTTTAGTGCGGTGCACTGAACATTCCCTTAAAGAGCCGGTGGGTTTGAATTGTGTGTGGGAGGGAGCGTGGAGGTGGGGGTTGTGTGGGGAGCGGGGCCAGGCCAGCAGGGAACATAGTTCCACTACTTTTCACACATTTCGACCACTGGGCCAATACACAAACTGTCTACTGGATCAAATGCACGAAAGCATTGGAGGATTGGACGAAGATAACGTATGAGACAAGGAATGCTGGGACGAAAGCAACCGCGCTGCTTGCGTCATTGCATTCGTAGCAATTGGACGAACGCCTCGATTGGACAAACGAACTAGGGAGGTGGGGACAAATGCAACCGCGCTGCTCGCACCAGCTCAGCTCCCATGCAGGTATTTGATCCCTTAGCTGCCAGGCTATTATGCAACTGCACTTAATACATTGCCGGAGACGAGCGTGAGGAAAAAGGGAAACAATCCTGGTGAAATTCTACTTTTGGGTGGACAAAACATGTATCTGCTGGCGGGCAGAATTGACAAGCATTGCAGGAAAGTGCAATATGCCACAGAAAACTTCCAAGGGAGTGGGAAAGGGAATCCCGCCCACCCCTGTGCAGCACCCACTCCGGGGTGGTGGCGATACTAATGAGGCACTTGCAGCAGGCCGCAGCATTTCCTTTAAGGCCCTTCTTGTCAGCCTGTGAGGCGTGCGAACCCCAAAGCCCAGCTTCTTTCGCTCACAGGTGCACTCCTCTGTCAGTTTCCACTAAACAGCAACGTGGCCCGCGCTCCCAGTCGTCACATGCCTGAGGTCAGGCACGCAGAAGGCCTCTCCCATTGCCAGGCAAGCGGTTCTTTTGCCAAATCCCCCCACACGATGTCATTGCAAGCAGGTGGGGTTCGTGTTTAGTCAGTCAGTGGCTGCTGAGCCTCGCCCAACTCTAGGCACTGTACGCTAATACTAAACCTCTTTGAGCACATTGCCCTAATGCAGCAGCATAACACCGTACACTGTTGGGCCTGGGAGTTGCCATCCTTACCGCCTTGAGTACTGTACTATCGGGGCTCGAGATGTACGGCTGAGTGGGTGCACATGAAGATAGGGCCTCTGCTGGCCAAGCAGACATGTCCTGGGCTTAGTTTGCTTTCCTTTCAGCAGCTTGTGATGTTTGGGGTGGCAGCTGAATGTCCCAATAATGGTCCTAAAGGAAGCCCTGCTGAGGGTAAATGAGACCTTTGGTGGAATGAAACTGCCAGCGGCCTTGGAGTCTGACAAGAAACACAGCTATGGGCAGGGTCTTGATGGGCCACCTCTTCTGACCAGAGGAGGGGAGAGGCAGACACCAGGTCAGTGGAAATAGGTAAATGGGGGGAAAGAAATTGGGCACTGGAGGTGGAGATGTGATGCCTGCCAGAGTGGGGAAGATTAGAGAGAGACAACACACTGGCTGTCTAAGGCAGAAGTCAGAGAAAGTAGGTTTGAGCACTGCTGGAAAACGAAAACCAAAATGACATTGCTCTGGGATTCCACCTGGTGTTGGAGTAGAACATCAGGATATTGGCTAGGTGCAAAAACAAAGAGCTAAAATAAAACAATACTCTTTTTAGTAGAGGGAGCCTAAAACATTTACAAATCGCATACTAAACAAACTAGGCACTCAATGAATTCTTATATGAACATGTTGAGCAAAAAGAGTGTGGTTGTAGCTTTATTTCCCCATACTGAATGGAGGAAGCCTGTTAAGCATTGGGAACCTAAAAAACTATCTAAACTGGGTTTTAAACTAACTATTAAGACCGGAAGAAATACGGTGATAGAAAATGCACTATACCAGCCCCTGCTTGTAGTCGTTATTTCAAACAGCATGCAGGTTTATGCACCCCTCCGATTACCCACCTATGAAGGGGCAATAGCACTCCCAAGCATACACTAGCTGCTGTGTCTGCAGCCATCGGGAGTTAATCGTACCTTAGTATAAGAAATACATATAATATAAAGTGTGCCTCTTTTCAGCAGAACAATGGATGGAGCCGTCAGTGTACTAATAGCGGCCATCCTGCTGACACTGCAAGAGGTGAGTCGGTACCGTGCAAGAGGGCAAAGATGTGGGCAATGAAAGGGGTGACTATAAGAAGTTCTGGAGATGTGTGAGAAGTTAGAAGAGCAAAATGAGAGTGAAGAGGGAGATAAAGATTGCAAGTTAGAAATGAAGGGGGGCTTTCAGGGTGGAGGTACATCACCTAATCTGGGAAGAGCTAAACCGACATGGGAATAGTAAAAGAGAGGTGGGGCTTTCCTCGAACATACAGAGTGACAAGGAAAACATATGGGACTGCGTTGACACTTGCAGAAAAAGTGGAGAGGGTGCCAGGAAATTGGGACAAGGAATCTTGGGGGGACAAGAAGTCCTAATACATGGGAATAATGAAGAGACTTCGTGCTCTTTTTTTGAGCACTGACAACGGAATAGTTATCGGCAGGGACGTTTTCGAGATATTTGAAATCGTGTGCAGGGAGCTGTGCTGTAGGGCAGGGTCAACGGGAGCTGTGTAAAACTGTGAGTGCCCATGAGTGAATGCCATGCATTGGTCTTGGCATTCTTGAATTATGCAGGGTACGGACGGACCCTAGAAAGGAATGTGACTATATTTAGGTATCTATATGTGATATGCAAAGCACATTTCAGCTTCCTTGCGTTGATGTATGATATGATATGGCATTTATAACGTGCCTGTGCACAAGTGTTTCTAGGCGCGACAAGACATGGAGGGGGAAACCGATGGAAGACAAAACAAAGATCTTACTAGGCGTTGTGTCATTCAGATCGTGCAAGCGCAGGGAAGGGGAAGGGGAGAACTGCAAAGGGGAGGCAGAATGGAGAAGTGCAGGCAATCAAAAAGGGCAGCCAGAGGGTGGCTCAGTGCAGGTAATCACAAAATGCAGCCAACGGGTGTCTTATAAGTGCAGGGAGAGAGGACTGTAGGGTTACAGATACAGACCACAAGTGCTGGGGGAGCCAAGAAGCAGTGCAAGGTGCAACTGGACAGGCAAGGGACCTGTTCCCGGGTTCATATGGTGGCCAGGTGAACCAGTGCATGGAGTCATCAGCAGAGGAGAGAAAGAGAGAAAGCAGAAGCAAAGAGCAAGGTCTTGAGTTGCTACCAGAACCGGAGGTGGTTCTGCTCAAGTTTGAGAGAGGCAGGGAGGCTGTTCCAGAGGGAGGCCCCAGCAGAAGAAAGAGATCTGCCCCCAACTCTCTGCTTGGAAAAGCGACTGACCCTGAGAGAGTTGGAGGTGAATGAGCAGAGCACTTGAGAGAGATACTTAGGAAGAGAGAGTTGGAGGGAAGACCCATTCAACACCCTGGTTGCTGCTGGCTGGGCATGGACTTGTTATGCCAGTGGACGGCGCCTGCAAGTTTACCACTATTGCACTGACCACTCGATTGGTGCAAAACCTATAAAAGTGTTGGGATCTCAAAATGAGTCATGGGGTGCCTAGTGGCAACTGTTTGTGCAATACTAGCATATGCAGAGGCCCACATCGAGCAGAAGTTAGGGCTCAAGTACAGAAATGGGAGAGGTGGACAGTATCTGGTTCAAGACTATGGTTGGGGTACAAAGGGGTGCAGTGCAGCACAGGAGAGTCGGGAGCACTGTAGATACGGAGGACTCTTAACCAGATAAGACGGATAAAATGCAAGGGTTGCTGACAGCATATCCTAAAAAGACACGGGCCAAAGGGCTGCATACTGGCGTATGCAAGAAGTATAGACAGCTTGTCATAGAATCTGACCTCTGTGAAAGAAAGTGGATAAGCAAAACACTCCCGCCAGATCGCAATTATCTAAAGCATTTTATATCTTAGAAAACGTCAGGCACGTGTGGCTTCTTTGCATCAAAACCTATGAGGGGACTTATTGTGATGTGTCTTTGTGTGTGATAGATAGCACACTGGACGTGAGGAACCACTTCTTGTAAAACATAAAAGCGTTTTATTACTTTACTTTTAACGAGCAAATTCTTGCAAAAATGCACAGTATATTACAAAGGTCTCGACTTCACATCACCACATGCATCTACCTATTATTGTCAATATTCCCAATCAAAAAAGAAGAACCACATTGCCGGGCATCATTGGTAGGTCGAGAGCTTCACACACTGTAGGGTCTTGAGCGGGACATCTATATGATTACACGCAGCAATTATGCAAAACACATTGTGCACTAGCCACACACACGTGCACCTACCTACAGCATACAAGAATATTTAGCTTGTCATTCTGCCGTTAAAGTTACATACATCGAATACTTAATAACAGATTTAGGAATTATAATTGCACTGGTTACCTGGCCACCCTTCTGATCTCGGGCCCAGGCCCCGCCAGCTGCACAGCTGCACTGCCTCCCTGGCAACCACCGCACTTGCTGACTGTTTCTGTATCCCTACAGTCCCCCGACGAGCACTTATGTCTGCACTTACCTTGCACTTGCCCCAGTTGGCCGTATTTGTATCTCTCTATTTATTCTTTTATTCCATGTACTGCACTGTCCCCTCCGCCCTTCCCATGCACTTGCGCGATCTGGATGACACTGGGCCTAGTAAGATCGCTGTCTGTCTTCCCTCTGTTCCGCCTCCCTTGCCCCGTCGCGCCTCGAAACACTTGTGTATAGGTGCGCTATAAATGCCATATCATACCCTATCATCATAACATAGATATAACCTTAAGAGTGAAATACCGTCACATGTTCAAAACGATTCTACATTAAAGATACAAAAACAAAGTAAATCAGAAGATATCTAAAAAGTCCGGTGTTTTTTTGTTTTACACCCACCTAGAGTATATCGATATCTGTGCACGTGAACTTGTTCTCATCATGACCTGTTCAGCGTGAGCTTGATTCCATGTCATTAGCAACTCTAGGGGGTGTGTAGTCTATGATCTGCCACTTACTGGAATTGTACTCGGAGTTCCTATTCCATTTTGCATTTACAAAGTGAGGGGTTCACTAACTCTCCCTCCCACAATGGTGGATCGATTGCCTTTCAGAGCAACTGCTGTCCTCGGTTATCAGATTCACGAATTTGCATTTTCTGCAACTTTGTCCCCCTTCTGTTTATGGGGACTCAGGACGCACTTCCCGCCCACCCTGCAGTCGAAGCTAAACTACACTAACCAATGTTCCCTTCCTATTGACTTTTGATTGTTTGGGGATGTTTCGTTTCGGGATCAGGGAACTCTTGCTCTTTTTTGTTGAGGTATTTGCCATAAAGAGCTCTAAACCCAGCCCCGGGTACATTACAGCCCCCATAACACACTTCTTTGTGAACTCATTTCTAGCCAGGTCTTCATCACCTTTAAAAAGAATGAACCACCAATCTAAGTCAAGTGCCAATGTTACTACCAGTGGGAGGGTGACGGGGCGGGGGTGGGGGTTAGAGACAGCTAGACTGCCTCCGACAGGACAGACTGTACCTTGCAGGCTATCACTTTGATGCCACTCAAATTTTTGTCCCACTTCTTGGTTGTTATTACACCATTTATCACTCTGGTAGGGGTTTGGGGGGGGGGGGTGGTCAGTGCTCTCTAGTACTGTCTACTAGCAGAAAGTGGGGGTGCAAGCCAAGGAAGATCCAAAGGTGCCGAGAGAGGGCCATCTTTAGGCATCAGGATATCAGAGGGACCCACCCCCTACTGTTTAGGCGAGTCGTTTACGGATTATGCCAATTTCTGGGCTATCCCCTGGGCCGACTTCCAGGAGGTGGATAGGGTCTAGTTGGTCCTGCACCTCAGTGGCTTAAAGGGGAATAGGACAACCATTGTTGTGCCTGAACTGCCATATATCATGTTTTGTATATAGGTCATAAACACGTGCTAAAGATAATACATCTGTGAACATTACAAATGGTTTTCCAATCAAGCAACTTCTGCCTTGCAACTTCGCGCCAGCCTTACTCGCCCCGGTGGATGCCTCTGAGAAAAATGCAGCCGGTATCAGGCCATTTAATGGGTGCTTACATGATCAGATTAAAGGTGTGTTCTTTTTTTTAAAGAAACATGACCCTTCAAATGGCCAAAGCATGTAAACCACATAACAGGACCTGCACCACACTCAGAATTTACCAAGAATGTTTGCATTTACGCAATTTTAACTGAGTTTAAATAGGAAGTCAATGCTTTTCTCTACAACAGGGGCCGGCAACCTATGCATCCCCAGACGTTTTCCACTACGACACCACATGATGTCACCATTGATAACGCTTGCTAGGGCTGAGGAGGGGAGCTGTAGTCCAACATTTGAATATAAAGAGAAGTCAGAGTTCATTTGTCCAGGATTGGGTATCGGTGCCCTGCGAATTAGCCAGCAGGGCACAACAATGTCTGAGCGTTTGGTGAAAGTACATCTGCGGGGAGACTGGGCACCGGTACAAGAACGTAATTTTACTTGTGGCAAACATGTAGTAGTGTGCACTGTGAGTAGACCAAGGACAGGGGCTTTAGGGATCCTAAGAGTACACTGGTAAGTTTTAGATGTGTTTCAAATGGCGATGGCAACATTGTTGTTGGTTCTTTAGTGCCTTCTCAGTGGCCGAGACTCTGTAATATGGGCTTCTTAAAGGAGGGGTGCACTCGATTTTTTTTAATGTTTCAATTGTGTGCCCACCTAAAGAAAGGTTACAATTAATTACACAACGGAGAATTGGCAATTTTATGGACTTCAAACCTCTGTTTTTTTTAAACAAGTAGACTTCAGTTTTATGTTCGTTTGGTGTATCTGGTTCATGCCTCCAGTGCATTGAAGCATGCCAACACCAGCCCTCTTGGAGGAATTGCCATCTGGAAAGGGTGCAAGCCCTGTCTTTTTTTATTATTAATACAATTATGTGGGTAATTCCATCTCTGAAAGGGTAATCTGCTGATCAGATTCCCCTTTCATTAACTCCATGCCAAAAACAGTGTGTGCCTGTGCCCTGCTCCATCAGTATCCAGATCTGTAGCGCCTGCTGTACCAGTGGCACATAGCTGGGTCACAGGTGCCCGCTTGACAGCTGCAGTGACACCCAAGTCTCTGCGTCACAGGGGCTGAACTTAAGATATGCACCCCTGATCCAAAATCTGCTGATTATGAATAGCCCATGCTGGTGGCAAGGTAACCTATAAGAATAAGCCTTGCATGCGTTAGGGCATGGTACATGGCACGACTCACTATTGCAGCGACATCTACTTTGATATTACACATGTGTCAGCTCGTGTGAACCAGCTCAGCTGTGCAAGGTGATGTGCAATCTTGCCAGACAGGCTGGTCCTGCCAAGTGACAGGCTGGTCCTGCCAAGTGACAGGCTGATCCTGCCAAGTGACAGGACAGTAACCTGAATGTCATGCCTCTTCTTTGATTCCTTTTTGAAAGTCAGTAACGCCCTCCCCCAGAGACAGACACTCTACAGGAATCTGACTTGGCCCCAGGAATCAAAGGATCACACCTGTTCAAAAGGAGTAACCTCGTGCCAGGGTGCTGCATATCAAAGGGGCCTTTGCTCCTATTGAGAAGGGAAGGGGCAGGGTTAGAGTAGACCGGGAGAGCTCCGTACAGTTGGGGAAGGATTCCACCATATTGATTCCCTCTGCCTCTCTCTCTCCTTTCTGTCCCTCCACTTCCTCTAGTGCAAAGCACTTTGGGTGTGATGTCAGAAGGGCAGAGTCCATTAATTCCAAGAACAGGGATAGCTTTAGTCCAATCATCTGATAAGGGGTCTCACTCTGGAACAACACCTGAGAAGGATTCATTGGACCTCTTTTGGGAGAGGTGCACTTTCCAAAGCCTGCAACCATTGCAGTGAAGGTGTAGTCCAAGGCAGAGAAAGCTCTGCCGCCTACCCACACCCAGGGCACCAAGGATTCATCCTGTCCTTGACCCCCAGAAGTGGATCTCACAGCATCTGGAGGACAGATAAGCTAAGGCTTCCCTTTTTACTGCATCAAAGCCAGTGAAACTGCTGTCGAAGCCGAGCTCGAAGTCATTGATGCATAGAGATCCCACTGGTGCTGCTCCATGGCAGACCTCCGAATCTTCAAACTACAGTGCCTGCATCTCGAGCCCGCTCAACGCTGCATCATGCCCTTGCTGAGCCTGTAACCTGCTAGGCTCCAATCAACCACTCAACAATAATATGATATGATATGACATTTATAACAAGCCTTTACACAAGTGTTTTATTGCGCGACGAGGCAAGGGAGGGAAAACAAAGGGAGGATAAAACAACAATCTTACTAGGCGTAGTGACATTGAGATCGAACCTCTGGAGAGTCACTTGCCGACTCGAACCAGTGGTTATGCCACAACTCCATTGGACTCCATTGGACTCACCCTAGAACTGCTGTGTCGCCAAATTCCACACCGGAGCAAGAGGATTACCGTTTTGAACCATTGTGGTCTGCCGATTCGTACTGCTGGAGCACCACTCATCGACCCTTCCCGGCGGTTATAACCTGACTCCACATCAAGAACAGCTCCTGGTGAGCACCCCGACCTGCTTTGCTGAAATCCACATTCGAACAGCATAGAGCTACCGCAACCGAACCTCCTCTCTGTCCGCTTTGCCACTTGCGCCCACACATTCCAATATACCCGAATTGAGTTCGATATGCTCACATCACTGATCGAAGCCTGTTGGATGCCATTGACATACCAAAGAACCGAAACAAGGTACTATCGATCAATAATTACCACCTTTGTCCATTTTGGGCCCTAGAGATTGGGCTAGGTCACTTGTGCACCTTTTTCATCCAAAGACATATCCTTTTTGTGGTTTAAAATGTGCCTATCAGCCCTGTATTCATGCTCAGAGTGCAAGATTCTTCTATCTGTTGCATCCTCTCTGTTCTTTCCACGGGATGGGTTTTGTACAGTGCTTTTCTATTTAGCTTTCTGGCAGATGGTGTGCTTAATTAAATTATTGATATTTGTATAGAACCGCGATTGGACATTCTCTTTATTTTGGACTGTGTTGTTTGGGTCACTACTGGGTCACATTTACCCCCTCTTAAGAGCGTAGCCGTCCCTAAATCCACTTACCACACAAGGCAAAGGAGGTATCTCTCTTAACTGTGCCAGTTTTACCTTTACAATTGTGTTGGCTCTTGATTTGTAGAAGTTTGAGGACTGAGTGGCCATTTTAGCCTGCACTCATCCTTGTACTCCTTCAGGCCAGAATCCAATTAATCAAACTCTCCAGCATGCTTCTGCATTTGTTCGCTAGAGGGAGCTATGTTGGTTTACTGCCATCAATGCATTGAATTTTAAAGACACACTGTAGTGTTATAACTTTCTTAAGACTGGCGTGTCCTTAGAATTAAATTCTAAAGACACGCCAGCCTTATAAAAGTTATAACACTACAGTGTGTGTGTATCTTTAAAATTCAATTATAAAGACACAGCAAACATGTACAGGACATGGCTGCTGAGTCTTTAGAATTGAACTCTATAACTTTCATAAGACTGGGGTGTGTCTTTCACGTTATAACAAAAACACTGACCTTCTTGACAAGGTCTCGAGTGGTCTAGTGGTTAAGTGCTACCCCTCACAGCCACGCAACCTGGTTTTGAGCCCATGCTATGGGGCTGTTTACTTATTTGGTGCAGCAAATTATGTTTTTTAAATGACCTAACTGTAGTATTATTACTTTCATTAAAACTGCCGTGTCTTTAGCGTTGAATTCTAAAGACACAGCAGTCTTATGGAAGTTATAGAGTTTAATTCTAAAGACAAGGCACAATTGAAACATATACAAGTGTTGAGAGCACTCTTAAATGCTGAGCCCATCCACACTCTAGGGATTTGGGGTGCTAGGAATATGAAGACACTGCAATTCGTCAACAAATAACTTTGTGAAGGAGAATGGGTAAGTAAAATATGCCATGGCATTTTTACTGGGAAGCAAAGGCTAAGCAAATAAAATGAGTGTTATTAGATAGCAAGACTAGGCTAAATTGGTGACACTAGTCTGGCCATGTCTTCTTAATATAGCACAGCATTTTTTTTACTGGCAATTAAGGGCAAATGGGATAAGTGCTTCTATATGGCTAGACTATCCTAAATTGGGACTTCTGTTTGGTCATGTAGTCTTAATGTGGATAGAATTTTCACTCAGAATCAAGGTTAATGCAAATATGATAAGTGTTATTCATGGCACCACTGGCCTAAATTGGCGACACCAGTCTGGCCATGTATTCTTACTGTAACATTTTTATGGGGAAGCAAAGGTGAAGCAAACATGGAAAGTGGTATCACATGGCTAGACTAGCATAAATTACACCAGTCTGGCCATGTATTCTTAATGTGGCATGGCATTCTTTTATACTGGGAATCAAGGATAAAGCAAACATGATAAGTGTTATTACGTGGCAAGATGGGCCTGCTTTGGTGCAGTCAGCCTGACCATATAGTCTTACTGTGGAATGGCATTTTGTATTGGGAATCAAGGCTAAATCAAACATAATAAGCGTTTTACGTGGCTAGACTGGCCTACTTTAGCATAGCCAGTCTGGACATTGTTTTCTTACTGTAACATGGCATGCTTAGAGACAAAGTCAACAGAAGTAGGTTCTTACATGGAGAAAGTGGCAAATATTGGCAGGGTCAACGTGGACATGTTTTCTTATAGTATCACTGGCATTATGTGTAAAGTCAACATGAGTATGTTCTTTACCGATATTGATGCAGCCAGTATGGACATACATGGGCACAACTAACACGAACATGTTTTTATACTGACCTATATTGTGGGAAAATGTGTTGGAAAATGCTCCTGTGCAAGGTTGGTGACTTGCAGTTGTTGAATTTTTTCATGTGTTATCCTGCATAACCGATTGCGAACTGGGTGGCTTTTTACCAAATGTTTCACAGAAACTGTGCTGAAAAAAGCACCATTGTAGCCTGTTATTTTTCAAATGTCCTGGGGAAGGGGAAAACCCCTCCACTCAAAATAACAATTGGCTAGTTCAGGCTTCTTCTCTACTAGCCTGATTCATGGAGCATGTTGCTATGGGATTGCACCATTATAAAATGCTTCCATGTGACTTGTGCCTATTCATGGGAAATATTTACACCCCTCCAATTAAAAAATTCACCAGCTGCCACTGGAGGGCGTGCAGTCATTGACAGGCGTTGATTGGTTAACATGGAGAGAGAAAGTATAGGATATAAAATGTATTTGTTTGCGCTTATGTAGTGTTCTGGAATGACTCCATTAAAGGGAGCCATTAATCCACCGAACAGTGGCCTCCATTATGTGTGGCGCTGCCTGCACCCAATGGCCACATGCAGTGCCGGAGCTAGGCTTACAGTACAACACAACACGAGAACTGTACAGATATTGCGAAGAAATGACCTTGTATACGGTGAGGTGATTACGTTAACTGCCAATTATGTAGCGCATATCTGACATGTGTATAACTGGTGGAGATGTGGACGTTGTCCTGTGGTGCACTGATGCACAGTTCTAGGCAGCCTGGGAGCTCAGTACACGGGTGGCAAGTTACATTCTTAGAGTGTGCCTGAGTGGATGGATAGTGTGTTGTGTGGGGGGTTCAGAGACATGCTCCTACCATGGTGCTCAGTCTAGCCTGTCATAAAATGTCACTCGCCACACCAATTCTACACATACACTCAGCACCCCATTTCCTACTCGCCAATAGTCAAGTTTTCACTAGCAAGCGGCTCGTGGGGAGTGCAAACGTTGAGCCTTGCGGTTAATCTTATGTGCACTTGGGTAGCAGCAGTAGGAAAGTGCCAGGTGTCCATCCTGTGGAAAGACTATGTGTTCGGGTCATGCAGGGCATTTCACGTGAGCAGATGCCAGGGTGGAAGGCGGTATGGCTGGAGAGTATCATTGGTGGATGGATGGATGGATGGAGTCCGCTACAGCGTTGCTCGCGCACCAGTGGCCTGCCTAGAATCAAGGCCTCGCGGATGCCAAACAAAACCATTGCATTCAGATTCCTCCATTAAAAAAACAAAACAATACACAATGTTCACATATTACCAGCAATCAATTTAACTCCCACCTACACACGGCTTATTGAACGTATTGGGGACATAAACAGTTCAAAATTGTGAAACCATGTCATATCTCCACACAAGCGGTCACATCATTTCCAAGTACCGTGGGGGCCTCTTGCAGAAAAGTGCCAGTCCATACGACGCCTCTCATGTCCGGACCTGGGAACTGCCAGACCTCTCTGCGTGTTCGAATGGTGTCATTTTGCAGGTGTGGTGCCAACACGTCCCTCTGTACAGCTGCCTATCCACAGCAAGACGGGGGGCATTGAAACTTGGGAGACGTTCCTTGCCTCTCGCTTGGCGGGGAGTGGGGGAGGGGGGGGTGAAGGTGAGGCTGAGAAATAGGACATTCTGTGACAGTATTGTAGGGCGGAGGGAAGAGAAGCCGGGAATAGTGGAATTGTATGTCAGGCGTGAACTTGCTAGTATTACAAACAAGGCCCTGCGCGCTTTCAGCAGGTGCGCGGGCTGCTGCCCACCTTTTCTATGCAGTTACTAGGCGGGCGCTGCCTCTACACTTTTTAATGGTAGGGTGACAGTGTGGGGGCTGGCGCAGCGGTGTCTTCCACCCTAAGCCCGGGTCCAGGCACAGGACAAGAAGGGCAAAGGTTATGCAGTGGTCGAAGTGAGCGGAATGGTCGGGAGCAGCCTTCCACTACTTTTTATTTTTATTTTTACTGTTAAAAGCTCCATTACTTTTGCATCAATGTTCACTTTTACGGAACTGTTCTTTGTGAAGTTAAAGCACACATCTCCACTTTAGCACCGGATATCAGTTACAGCTAAACTGAAATCTGTTTCAACTCAATTGGCTGTCAACCAGCAATACTGCAACCGTGGAAAAACGTGTTGCATGTTGCTCCCTTCCTTCCTACTCTGTCCTCCTCCTGAGTCATAGTGCCACAACTTTTTTGGTACACTTCTACCACTGGAGAAGTGAAATTTGTGGCGTCAAAAAAAGGGGTTGCGAGTAAGGGGAGGGAGGTTTGGCATCGAGTACTTGCCAATGCCTAGATCACTTACTTGCAAGCACCGAAAAATGTACTCCTAGTTCTACTCTTGTTACAGTCACGATGGGCTCCACGTCTAACCGTAACTAAGTACTGGTGTTCAGGACTAAAACGGAAAGGCTAAACATGTATGCAAAATGTCTCCTGTCCTGCTCAGTTACAGTGAAGTCTGGTGTTTACAGCCTTATAGAGTCCCAGGATTCTGGCAGCAAGCGCCAAATATGTAAACAGCGGCGTTGAAAGGGGTGAGCGAGAAAACATGGGTGGCTTGAAACTTCTTTTGAATCTGGTCTAATTAGCACCCCTCTTCGCTTCTGTCTTGCCATCTTCCTTAGAGAATATGTTGTTTCTCGCAGTTTAGGCAGCCCTGCAGTTTTCCTCGGGCCTCTCCCGCCACTACAGACGTTCACTTCAGTCTCTTCCAAAAGTAACAGCAATGACGCTGCCACATCCGTTAGCTGAAACAATCTTCACATTCAATGTTCCCGAGTGCAGACGTTTTTTGAAGCATTTAACAATTAAACAACCTGTAACACTGCTTCCGAACCAGGACCCCAACCCCCTCATAAGTAGAGAGAAGAAAAAAAATACAAGTAAGGTTCGACTACCAGATGGTTGCTCGACAGCCTATGGCAGTCCCGACGGTCTACACACGCTACAAGAGAGGAGAAGGGGAGGATAAGGGCGGGGGGAGGGGGGGGTGCGGGTGTTATAATCGAGAACATTATTGCTGTGTTTAAATGACGATTTTTAGAACGATCTTTGTAATGTTGCTCCTATTCCTAATTGTGTTACATATAATGACAAACCGTTATCCTTTTCCTATGTTTCTAATTGCAGTATTTCTTGGCCTTCCTCTGTGTCTTTTTGTAGCATCATGTTGAGAAGGGTGGTGGGAGGGTTCCCTGAATTGTGGGGGTGCTTTTCAGTACACCGGACGCTACCCCGTTCCTGCTTCGTGCTTCCCCTCATTCAGCGTTCGCTGCTTATTCGGCTGGGAAGCATCCGTTTACCTTTCTTTTTATTCCGCCTCTGCTTTCTTTCTCTATTGATTTTTACTTTGCCCCAATACCGCCCGCACGACCCCCGCCCCCCAAATCTGTCGCGTTGCACTCCATCCTACCTTCCGATTTCTCCGCGGACATGGTCTTTTTTCCTGGACTGACTCATCCGCGACAAGCTGGCACTTGGTTTTACTGGATAGTGATGATGAACTCAGTTCTGCATTTCTATATAGAAGTGTGTTTGCTTCCTTTGGTCGGGGGCTGTAACGTCCACGGGGCCGATTCGGCCGCACCCCCTTCCGTGTTCGGTAAAATGAACGCCGTCGTGTAACAGTAACACCCGTTAGTTAAGAATCTAGACATTTGTGGAGTGGCATAAATAAATAAATACCAATGATTAGTGTCTACAACAAGCACACAGACACAATAACACATTCCCAAACATACTCCAGTGGGGTGTCCCCTCGCGTCTCTGTATTAGAACATATTTGCTGGGATGCTTCAGGCAACACTAAAAAGTTAAAATGCCTCTGTAATGCGACTTTGTCTGCCCCTCTTCACCCCCAATTACTTTTCCTTCGCGCCTAATAACAAGCAGTAATGTTTCCCGCATGCAACGCAGGCGGCCCCCTGCTCAAGAGTGAGGGGGGCCCCCCGCCCGGGAGCCGGAGCTCCGCGCCAATCACCGGACGATAAAGGATTCGCGAGCGATCGCTCTACGTTGTCCAGTGGGGAACATAACCCGCGTCCTCGGTACACAGTGCTAAGCACACAAGCACACGTGCGGGCGCACCCGCAATCACCCGCTAGTCTCAGCTTTAAAGGTCTTCGTTTTAGATGAGTTATGATCTGGGAACCGAGTTGGTATTTCAGTAGGAGATCATATTTAAGTGTTTGAAGTCATGTGCATTGTAGACTTGTCTAATCACTCTTTCTTATTTTCAGTACTGCATTCAGCCCTAACGTAAAACTGAACAAAGAAAACATCCAACAGGTGCTATTTGGTGTATGATACATGGGTACCGTAGTAGTGGGGTGGCAGTAGGGGATATAAACAGCGCTCCCCTTTCACACAGTTGGCACCACCCCTACGAGTGCTGCAGTGAGGAGATGCAGGCCGGGACAGGATTTGGATTCGCATATTGGCACATGTCAGAGGTGAGCGCTTAACTCACTGAACTATCACCTTGGATGGCAGCATGCCATGGGATCCAGCGTGCACTTAAAACGAAACATGTCTTATGCTATCTAGACACCTCCCGCCCCCTTTACCGTTATAAAATATCACATTAATTACACCACCACCACGTTTGTATGACGTGTCCCATCCCACACTCCCTATTTCTAAGCACCGTAATACTCCGTGTTATACTAATATGAAATATCATTCCCAGAATCAAGGCATTGTCTAAATCTATGGGTGCACACATTTTTAAAGGAGAAATTCCTACACTTTAGCATCACCAATTCCAAGGAAAAGCTCAAAACAATGCCAGTGTCTGAAGTGCGACTGCTGTAACGTTGTCCACTTCATACATGCCCGCACAAAAAGCTCACCCCAAGCAGTGCCTTTGCGTGTAAGTGATACGCCCCTTCTTTTGCCTGTCGCCACCTACCCCGCCCGCCCCCTAAATATGATCCCTGTTGACCGGGCTTGGGGTAAAGGGGGCGGTGAGATGGGTATATGGTTAATACAGCGCTAGAGGCCGACCTTTCAGATCCTGGTGGGAGAGCGCTAGGAATGCGAGGGGAGGAGGGGGGGGGGTCACACGTGTATGCGAGGAAGCAAGGCGATGCTGGAGCAAGAGGCACTAGACATGAAGGGGGAAAGAAGCAGGCGCTGCGGGTGATGCGCGAGAGGCAGCTGAGGTGTAACAGAGCTGCGCGAACACGCCAAGACTGCGGGGTCTCTACGGGGTCTCCACGGGGTCCAGGTTCGGAGTTGGACACTTTGGACGCCGCGCACTGTGTCCCCCGCGGGGAATGGACAATAATGAAAACCAGGGGGCTCAAGTCAACAGATAGAGAGAATAGAGGGGCAGCAATGCCACGCCATCTTAGTTATCTAGGTGGCACTTAGGCCGACCCCTGGCCGGTTGGAAGAGCCGAGGGGGAAACCGAAATGTAGACGAGAGAAAGGGGGGGGCATGCGAATGGGGAAATAAAGGGGTATGGGCTGATGCAGCAGATAAAATATAGACCCTTGGGGGGAAAAGCTATAGGGAGGGGTATTGGGGAAGTAAGATGTCATAGAAGTGAGACGAGGCCGCGGCCTTGCGGTGATCCGTGAGGAGAGAAGAGACAGGGGTGGATGGGGACTTCGAACTGAGGAGTGTAAAGGGTCGCTTCACAAAGCGGAAGGTGGTACTCCCCCGCAATGCAGATGTCTAATTTACCCAGGAGTAAAATCCACAGAAGAAAGGGAGAGCGAAACTTAGCAAACGCGGCGCGAACCTACCCTTCTGGTGCCCGTAGCATAGAGGCCAGAGTACTGTGCATTTGTATTTCTCTCGGGTACATATTGTTCAGGTGTAAATTACTGGTGTAAATGTAGGGTGTAAATAAATTGCCGCTGTATACTGAAGGACTCGGAGGAAGTCCTGGGAATTGATGAGATCGGGCAGGTCTGCGGGTCGTCCCTCTATCCCAGGAGGGGGGCCGCGGCTGGCTCCCGCATGCCCCGGCGCTCAGGCGCCTCCTCTCCCACCGGCCCCGGAGCGGTGCCCGGCCACACAATGGGCATATTAGGTAACGTGTTAACTTCGTGATTCCGCCATTGAGGCTCGTTTGACTGCCCCCAAACAGAGAAGGCCACTGGCCTCCCCGCTAAACGAAGCGGACAGCTGCTGTGCCCAGGCGAGTGGGTGGAGGGGAGGGGCGAGGGCGAGACAACTTCTAACACAATCTTTAAACAGCGTCTTTGGGCACCCCTGGCTGGTGAGGCGGGAGTCCAGCAGCTCATGAGTGGGAGGCTGGAAGAGCGCGAGTGTGTGTGTTGGGGGGGGGGGGATGCGGGGGCCTGTGTAAGTACAAGCCCCACTAGCCACCTGCCCATTAATTCCCCAGTGACCCGGCAAACAGGGTAGCATGGGAATTCGGATATCACGCAAGAGCTACAGGGGAAGGGGGTCTCCGCCCTCCCACCCCACCAGCGCCAGCTTGGGCTGTCACTGGCCCTCCCAGGGTTACGCACATGGAGACTGCACACGGAGGCGCTCCCTCTGAGACATCGCGAGAGCTCCGAATAGACTTCTCAGACCTGACAGTGGCTCAGAGAGGAACTGCGGGAGGGTCCAGGCGTCACTAAACAGGGGCATTTCGTGTGTGATAACGCACTGCCATTATCTAAAAATCCACGGGTCGTTTTCGTTCAATCTTAGGTTTTACCTACTCTCTGAAAAGTTTATTTGCAAAAAATGCACCTCACCTGTAAGCTTCGAAACGTGTACAATGCGTCGTCAATGCCTCGTTGTCTTTGATGTAGTGGGATGCAGCCAGACCGTTTCTTCATTCAGAACCTTTTCCACAACAGCGCGTATCATTGGGCGAAAAGGCAATAAGTATAGCTGGCTAGCGCCCAGAAGACTCAATTTGGACGGAGTATGAACACTGAAAAAAAGTAGACTTCACTTTCGATTTCTTAATAAAAACGAATACCTGTATTATTTTTATGTAGTTTGTTGCTGCGCTTTTTGCCGTTTCACGGAGCTGCAGAAAAACTAGCTTTAGAGCCCACTTCCATGGCATCACATATGTCGATCCTGCCAGGATGAAATGCTGAGTCAATCCTTTCCTATCACCAACCTGTGACAGCATGAAGGATGGCCGGCTCAGCTACACATACCGAACTCACAGAGCTATCTTATAAGGCGTGTCCATCTTGTATCTCACACTTAGCACGCAATACTCTCGTAACGCCTTAGGTGCACTCACAGCTAATTGTGTTTTTATGTGTACATCGTGGCAGTGCGATTTTATTGTGGCAAACACAAGATACGTGCTGGGTAATTCAATCAATACACTCAAAGGAACACCTGCTTCCGATCACGCCACGTCTAAGTTTTAAAACAGCTACTGGTGTTCCGCCCTGTGCACGAAGCGGTCAAATGCTCGCTGCACTTGCCTGTTTTTTAAGCAGCGTGCATTTAGCATATATAACACGCAGTTCCCGAGGGACGGCTAGCGGTGTCCATGCTTTGGAATAAGCCATTAAGATATTTGTGTTAATTTACTCTGCCTAAGAAATGGAGCATCGCCGTGCAGGCAGAATTAAACTGACCTCCGAGTTCTGCATTTGCCCGCCACAAGGATGGCTTAAAAAGAACTGAATGTAGGAAGTTCAAACGGATGAATGCCGCATAAAAAGAAAGCACGAAAAACAGGGACATCGCGATGTGCTTTCATGAGCGGTGCTAGCTCGGCGTCCTCATTGTGTGATCCTCGTCACATCTCTCGTGGCTCGGTCCCAGGGTCTGCCAACACTGGGGTTGCTCCAGTATTAAAGTAAATACATAACATTGCCCCCTCTAGTACCGTTGGCGGAGTTGTGCTTCCCCAATACGGGAGGAAAGGCGTTCCGTAGGAAGGAAGCCGGTCTCGATCCCATGGTATTTCTTTGGGACCAGCTTGAAGTTTCCCGGTCCAGATGCCAGGGGGGGCATTTTTTCCTCATCGCAGAGGCTACCCTTTGCCCTCTCGCACGTTAAACCGGCCCCCCTCGCCACTTCACACACTGGAGTCGCAGCGTTTAAAAAGCGGGCTCTGCTGTGCATGTGTGAAGCGAGGGCTGCCAGCTTCAGAGTGTTGCTAAACTTCGCGCAGAGGCCCCAGGTTGTCACGTGTAAAGAGGGCCTGGGTAGTTTCCTTGGGCTCATGGTCTTGGGTGTAGTTTTTGCTACCGCAGTGTCGTATACACGAGTCGGGTGACAGATGCCGATGGTAAGAGGACCAGGCGAGGGAGTAGAAACGGGCCAATGCAGACTAGCAGATAAAGTTCGTATATAACACGGCTAAGCTGGTTTTAAAGCATTTGAGCCTGTAACCTCAGCCTGGAGATTACACACGCCGCTGTTGAGATTTTGCACCCGCCCTTTGCAGTCGGGTGCCTTTATATATCGTTACTAGTTTTGAACAGTGCCACGCGTTTCAGACTTGGGGCCCGTGCTGCTATAATGGCCGTCGCCGGGGTATACGGCCTTGGCTACTGCGGCCCGTGCTGCTATAATGGCCGACGCCGGGGTATACGGCCTTGGCTACTGCGGCCCGTGCTGCTATAATGGCCGACGCCGGGGTATACGGCCTTGGCTACTGGGGCCCGTGCTGCTATAATGGCCGACGCCGGGGTATGCGGCCTTGGCTACTGCGGCCCGTGCTGCTATAATGGCCGACGCCGGGGTATGCGGCCTTGGCTACTGCGGCCCGTGCTGCTATAATGGCCGACGCCGGGGTATGCGGCCTTGGCTACTGCGGCCCGTGCTGCTATAATGGCCGACGCCGGGGTATGCGGCCTTGGCTACTGGGGCCTGTGCTGCTATAATGACCGTCGCCGAGGTCTGTGGCGCTATTGGGGCCCGTGCTGCTATCAATCAATAATGGCCGTCGCCGGGGTCTGCCGCCTTGGCTATTGGGGCCCCGTGCTGCTATAATGGCCTTCGCCGGGGTCTGCCGCCTTGGCTATCGAGCTTGCCACCTGTGTGAACGCTCTGTTGGGAGCGATGCTGTTGGGTGCAGGTGCAGCTCTGGGTCATTGCCGCTGCTGCCTCTTCTGCATTTGGCGCCGATATCACCCAGGGTCATTGTAGATGCTACATCAAGGTGCAGTTTAGGACCCCGTGCACCGGGAGGCAGGGATGCACTGCCCTACTTACTGTACTGTGCAGCATGAACGGAGCCCTGAACTGCACCGAGTGGTGCCAGCCTTGACCCGCCCGGGTCATGGGATAGCTGAGGGGTGCCCGTCTCCTCAGCGGTCCCTGGAGCCCCCTTTAGGCGCAGGCCCTGCTTTTCAGCAGGGAAACGGTTTTGCAGCCGGGCACAGCGTGGGGCTCCCGGGCCCTTTTTGTGTGCCGTAATTGCTTAAGGATATATGGCAGCTTCGATTACTGTAATTACCGTCAGAGGCCGCTGAAAGAAGTCAGTTGGGATTTGCGGGGCCGCTGGACGGGGTCTGCCGCCACCCAGGCAGGGAGCAGGGGGGCACGGCTATGCGACGGCGGGGAATGGGGGCAAGGCTGACTCTCAGCACCAGCGCAGGCCCAGTCCCTCTACCTGAGGCCATGTGTGAGTGCGTGTGGGGGTGCATTTACAGGGCAGGCCCAGCCTTGCAGCCAGGGGGAGCCTTGGCAGGCCCCATATACCAGTGCACGTGGGAAACCCCAACACAGAATGGCGGGGGGTGGGGAGGGCTGTCTCAGGATCTGGAAGATATACATCAAACTTCGGAGTGGGGGGGGGGGCGCTGTCCTTGGCGCATAACTCGACTGGAGGCCGAGGTAACCTCTCCAGCGCACGTGTCCACACAGGCCCCTCCATACTGCCCCCCCCCCCCCCATTTAACGGTACAGGTGCACCTACCAGCGGCGGAGAGCTCTGCAGGCATCCAACAACTAGACGCCAACCAAGTTTCCGTCCCAACACTCCTTGCCCCAATCCTTCCCTAAGTGGGGGCTTTGAAAGCCCGTCTTGTACTCGCTCCTTCGCGCTCTTTGTTTGGGAACGGACCGTAAACACTTAGGGCCTAATTCACAGAAGCATTATTTTATTATGGCAAAACCCCATTGGAAAAGTTATGTGAATATCTGTATCCCACCCACCCTTTCGCGTTACATTTTCAATGAATTCACGCGCGCTGCACTTCTGCACAATAGGGGCTGCCAATGACTAATGTTGCAAACGTTTAACTCCTGCAGGTACCCCTAGTTTCGAGGGCGTGCAGAAAAAGTGAAAGTCGTATATTAAATAAATACGCATGCAACAACAACCCTTTGCATATGACATACTGAAAGCTGCAACATAGCCCAGTGGGTTAATGCACCCGCTTGAGCGAACTGCGTTTTATCTGCATGTCACAATGCATGGCCAGTCAACCTTCCATCTTTCCCCGGGCCTTACAATTCATATTTTGAAGTGCCTTATTAAGACACGTCGATGGCAGCGTTCGAGAGTCATAAAACGGAGGCATCAGGAACTAAATTAAAGGTTGTAATTGAATCCGCTCACATCTCCCTCTCTGGATCTCGCTCACTCGATGCGGAAGTCTATTTACCAGCCCCACACCGGTATTTTGAAATAAATGTTTTTATGACAGAAATATGAATCGCCCTTTAAATCCACAAGAATTCACAGACAATCCTAGAAAACGCGCATAGAAACACAGGTCCTTCTGCCTCCTGTGATAAACCGACGCGACAGGGCCATTATTGTCCGTGGGTGCAAATAACCGTGAGGGCTCATAAAGAAACGCAAGCTTAACTGCGTGTCATGTTAACCAAAAATAAAAAAAATGCTAACATCTTCACAGAAGTGCTAGATCGGGAATCATTAGCGCCAATGGCGTTTCTTTTATGTTCCGTGGCATACAAGGGGCATCTAAGCTTCTGGCGCCCGCAGGAGTCACTGAAGTGTAGCAAACGCGATTTTCGCCCTCCTCCCTTTTGACTTTTGCAGAAATCCCCCGGGTCGAAGAATACGCGCTGATCCCTTTCGGTCCCGGCCTGGGACCTGGGTGACGCGCTAAGCGGCGGCACAATGCGCTTTCTGGGAGTTCCCACCAAGCTGCGCTGACCTGTCCGGCCGCAACTTCTCCTCCCAAGGCCCTCGGAAACACCGGGGCCGCCGCGCCGAGGGATGGGGGGGGGGGGGGCAACCTTGCCGTGACTTCTGAACGCGCACCGCGCCCTGTAACGGGGTAAACATCAGAGGAGGC
The DNA here is from genome assembly GCF_040938575.1 of Ambystoma mexicanum. Taxonomy (NCBI): domain Eukaryota; kingdom Metazoa; phylum Chordata; class Amphibia; order Caudata; family Ambystomatidae; genus Ambystoma; species Ambystoma mexicanum. The sequence goes on from NC_090927.1 coordinate 979,388,147, forward strand.
CAGGAAAGGGAGACATATAGAGGCGAGCATCACCCAGCATACGTTTGGGATACATGTACCCATTTGCATCAAGAAAAACAGGCAAAAAAACCGCCCTTGCAATACAACATAGACTAAAAGGCCCCCTCTTCATTTTAAAATCGCGGATTGCTTTTTTTTCAACATTGCGATTTACCACACAACATTCGTGTTTTCTCTTCAGTTCAAGCCTTTTGGTCTAAAACGGAGTCGCACACTTAAGTATAAGCGACCTATTGCCCGAGGCCAACAACTCGGCCCTGCCAGACTCCGAGTAGAGAGAGGGGGTCAACCCACCCCGTGCACGCGCAGCCCCAAACTCCGCAGACCTGGCAGGTGTTTCTCCTCCTGGGCACACTCACAGCGAACCCCAAAGCAGCCCGCCAATGAACACTGACCCGCTATTGCGTCTTGAAATGGACCTCGGAATAGTGAGGCCTACGCTGCTTGCAGCGCATGGGACGAGGGGTCCCTGGCGGCTCTTCACACGCGCGTTGACTTCCTCGGCATCCTATGTCTAGTGTATTTACTGGCACCAGATCTGATGGCGGTGGGTTGTTGCAGATGCGCTTTTATTCTGTGTTTAGGTTGCAATTAAATGAAAGCGAAAAGAATGAACAAGGAATGTGCTAAGGCCGGCAATCAGCTGGGAAGTGGCCCCAGCGGAACCTGAAAAAGTCACTGTCCTTGCCCCCCGACACTGGCAGAAGCTACAAAAAAGAGTGAAGGCCGATGCGGATCGCGTCTCACAGGCAGACTCGCAAACAGCCATCGCGGCCCTCCTTTGCATTCCTAGCTATGAGTGGATTAGGATCTCAGGGAGAAAATGTGACTTTTAAATTGTTTCTGCCCTCTCTCGGCTTATTGGACGTTGGCGGGCCCTGGTATGTGCTGGGAAGAATTACAGAGAAAAGCCGCCGGGTCCTGCGCTGCTCACACCATCCACGTGCCGCTTAAGACGTCTTTAAAAAAATCACCATGGGAAGTGACAGATTTGGGGAGTCGATGCCCTTTAAACTTAAACCTATCGAAAAAAAAGCGGCCTACATGCCATCTACTGGGAGCTGAGCACAGACACGGGCAGCTTTCCCACTGAGAGCAAAGTGCACGCGAGTCTGTAATACCGAGTACCACTGGCGCTATATCGACAGACACAGCATTGACTTGGTGAGTAGGCAGGTGCAAGTGCATACTGGGGCCCACATCTAAGAGTGAAACCTCCCCCTCGACTAAAGGAGGTGAGAGTTCTTCAGCGAGTGATCACTTTTTTAACTTCAATTAAATCGATTGGCGTACAAACCTCGTAAAGAGTTGGGGACAGAGGAAAGTGCGAAAAAGAAACTATGCAAAACGTAACAAAAATCGAAACAAGCAGACAGAACACAACATACAAATACACAAAATAAACAAATAAGGAGGAATGAACCAAAAACTCTAAAAAGCCAAGCAAAGGAAGAAACATTGGGACAGCCGAGGGCAGCCCCGAGGCCGCCGCCACGCACACGTTACCCACTTGTTGAGCCCGCTGGTTTGCTCATCCTGTCCGGTCTGCGGATTCTCGGCGGTCTTTGGGGGGGGGGGGGGGGAGGTGGTAGGGTCTTTCCTCGGTCGCCCTGTGAAGGCCTGCCCGGGTTAGTTAAGGTCCTCCCTACTATGCCCCACTCAGCCTCGGGGCAGGGGCGCCTCCACGGCAGCACCTGGGCTCTCTCGCCGACCAGGGTGGCTGACTGGCCACGCAATTTCTTGTTTGTATTTCCCAAAACGACAACTCCTTTGCAGTATCCCCTTGAGCCAGGAGAAAAGGGGGACGTGGGGTTGCGTCACGTGTATGGCAGCCCTAATACTAATTCATAAAGCACCCGAGAGCAGAGAGCACGCACAGGGCGCCGAAGATTAGAGGGAGGCTGGCGGGCTGCTGCTCCTCGGAGGTGAGCCAGAGGTGCCCTGAAGTTCACTCCCCGGCGTGTGACTTTCTGCTTCGAGCTGCAGCCCCTATAATAATAATCCGGAGGGAGAGGAGCCGCCACAGGAGGGGGAGGAGGCGGCTGGGGCTCCCCCACTTTGCCCACTTGGCTCTCCCCTCCTGTCCCCAACTCCGTGGGGACGTCAGCGCTGCGCGGGAGGCGGTAGGAGGGGGATGCTAATGATATGAATGGCACATCCAGCAGGCGGTAGGGGCTGCCACCGCCGGCTCCCAAGCACTGTCTGCGGTGACGGGCGCCGGCGGGTGCTCCCCAGAAGCCCCTATAGGTGGAGGTGTCATTTCAAGCATTTGTTGTAAAATAATCAGAGGTAAGAGCGGTGCCGAGAGCGGACAGTTTCCAGGCGCCGATGATGCACCGACTGCGTCAAGAGCGTTATAGGAAGGGAGAAGCGTTATACGTGGAGAAAGCCGCATTTTGCACTTGCTGACTTTGGTCTTTCTCTGCGCCTATACCAACCGAAGAACCCGATTAATATGTTTTGCTAATGAAAACAGTTAATATACCTGTCAAAAAACTGCCACTCTTTCCATCAGAATGTACACATCGAGGCTAGTATTGTTCATATATGTATAGGGGGGCCGGAGGTTGTGGGTCGGCGGTGAAAGTTTAAGCATCCCCACGTAACACCTCGTGGTTATATATTGACCTCGGCAAGTGTCGTATGTCTGTAGTAGTTCTGTAGCTGTGTGGGCGTGCCGTGTTTGATCTCTGCTCCTGTTGTGTGTGTCAGTGTGTTGTGTTTGTATAGTGCGATCGATGCATGTCCGAGTGAATTTTCAGTTTGGGTGTCTGCAGTGAAGTGCATTTATGTATGCTTGTGTATGATTTACATTGCCTTTTGTCAACCTACTGAACACAGGCACATACAGTGTTAGTGTGTTGTGTTTGTACAGTGCAGTGCAGGCGTGTGTGAAGTTTATGTTTGGGTGTGTGCGGGGCATGATGTGTATGCATGATAGTGTATGGTTAACTTGGACGTTTTACTCCTTACTGAAGAAACACACAAACACACACTTACAGAATACACGGACGACCGCAAAACATGTAAAAACTGTTCTATCAGTCTAGTTGCGACTTCAACACTCTGCTCTAATGCGAAAGTAACACAACTGTCCAACTATAATAACTCATTGCGGCTGGATTGTGATGTGAATTCCAGCCACTACTAAAGCATGAAATTAAAAAGTGCTCAGATGTACAGATGTTTTCTTCTGAGTGGTCTGTGATATTTCACTGCTATTGATAGCAGGCAGTTGTGGTTATATGTTTATTTGGGACACTGCTGGAGTTTAGTGCACTCATGTTGTCACCTTTCTGCCTCCTGACACTTATTTTAAACCACAAATGTGGCTTCAAATCCATTGGATTAATTCTCCTTCCACTATTTGGTTGCAGCACATTAGTGTTTTTTTTAAACCCTTGACAGGTTCCACGTTTCTCCAAGTTATGAACAAATGGAAAACATCCTGCATCAGCCAGAGAGTGAGACCAAATAGTGAGGGGGATAGAAGAGGGATCAAGTATTATAAAGAAATAACACCGTCTACCAAATGTAAAAAGGATATTGCAACTTATCTCAGAGTTCTGTGACTTCACGATGAGACTGTGACTTTGATGTCACTCCTCAATTTGGTCACGGAACTTGGCCTTGACGTCATATCCGTTTGGCGTATGGTAGGGGGTCCAGTATCACGTTTACAAGCACCTGTAAATACACTTCTTGTTACAGTTCAATTGTGAAGCCACCATGTATCCTGCCAGATCCGGCACACTGCGTAAATGCTTTGAACAGAACATCAGCTGTCAATTCAACACACTATCAAAGAGATCAGTAGATTTTCTGGTTTCTTTATCCGTACTGATATTCTGTCAATTCGTGGCCACTAGATTATAGGGAGACATTTATGGTGCACTGTTTATTTACTGCAGGCCGGAACCTTTATATTGGAGAGCAGGCATTAGTTGCATGTTATCACTCATTTAAAGCTACAAAACTGCATTGTAAATACATGTTTGTTCAAGTGATTAACAAATGTGTGTTCAGTATTTTACAAGATGGACATTGGTGTTTTTTTTCTTTCGCACCCATTCATCATGCATTATGTATTTCTGCATCTTTAAGATCCCCTGCCTCAGAGCGAAAAAGAGACCAGGGCCTTATTCACGAAGTGGTTTTGAATGGGCGATTCACATTGAAAAACGCTTTGTGAATCAGGCCCCAAGTGTTAAGAGGACAACGGTGTGACTAAATATTAGAAGGAATAAAATAACCCGAGCATTCCTAAAACGCGGCTTGGAACTTTTACTAGCGTTAGAACACACAACAGGAGCGTTACTGCCTTATTCCATTTTCTTGAGTGGTTGAATCTACCCCCTACCTACCTACCCTACCTGCATTGGTGAGCCTAAAGCTACTCTGCGCGGGCTGTTGAAAACGTTATTTGGTGCCCTCTGGATGGTCTTGAAAAGCTTGATGAATACAGTTACTGGTCATGGGGAGAGTACCGTATGTATAGATGTAGCACTAGTACCATCTATCATTACCCAGACAATCTGAATCCCCACAGGGTCGACCCATCCTTTCCCCCTTCCTAGGTTCATTAAAGGAGTACACATAATTAATACACGGATGGATCAGATGTGCGTGTCTGCCGTGATGCACAGAATACTTGCTAGTGGAGCTAATATTACATGGACCAGGGGTTAGCCACATAAAAACAACCTTACCGTGTACAAATACACCAAAAAAAGATCGGACTTACTTGATCGTTTTTTGGAGACAGTAGAGAGCCCCGGGTTCCGTCTATGGCGCATTAAATTCAAGAGCACTGTTCATGATAACATGGATCATATACAGTTAATTTTCAAAAAATGATATGGTGTAACAAACACGTTCCATCAACTAACAACTGTGAAACGTCTGTGTAGTACGCATCTTATGATCTACCATTGTTATTCAAAACTCGCTGTAAATGATCCATGTTAGCATAAATAAAGCTCCTGGGTTCAAAAAAATATTGAGACCATCGCAGAGTCCTCACCTCTGTACCCACAATGGAAATCAAATCCAATTGATAAAATGAACCCCTTTAAAATTGGATAAAAAATAGCAAGTCTTTCATGATGTAAAAGTACACGTGTTGAACGTGGGCAATGAAACTAAATGGAGTACACGTTTATACAATGCACACACGCACTGCCGCAGTCAGCGTTCACAAGGCGCGAGCCGAGAAGGGGGAGCATCATTCCCTAGGCCCAGAGGTCGGGACCGAGTTGCTTTCGTGCCTAGGAACGTCACAGCTTATGCTGGCCTGGCAGGCACGGCCGGCCCAACTCCCTGAACTGCTCTAGCTATTCTTGCCGTTATGGGGGGCATGGTAGGGTCGAGCCCCTCCCTCTCAGAAACAAAGGCGCAATCAAGACTGGGCAGGTTAAGAAAGACTACTTAAAAACACATTAAAGCGTAACTGGTCAGCACAGGAAAAGAGTGAAGAGGCGGTCATGACAAGAACGCGGGTGAGTGGAATTTTCACACGTTACAATATAACAGCTGACTTAAATGATTCACACGGCGTTTCCCTATGGAATTACACCATTATAAAAAGCTTCCGTGAATCAGGCTCATTCTGTGGAGGGGAGGGCAGCAAAAGTCAGCACATCGACAGGTGTGCATTTTCCGAAAGCTCGAGAAGGGCCTTCGTGTGTGACCCCTTTTTATTTTGTAGCCTGCCCCTGGCATTTATGGATGTGGGGGTGTTTATGAAGACCTGCCAATAGAAGGTGTGGGCGACACAATTGCCCATACCAATATAAAAAGTTCATGGACCCGTGAATCCGATCACCAGAGCCTTCCTAACTAACCCCGACACCTACATCGCCTTTGGGGTGTGGGAGTAGAGGGGCGAGCGCCACGTGCCTCCACGAGAACCGATGCACTCGATTGGCTGCAACCCCCCTCCCCCACCACCTCCGAAACCGGTCACGGTGCATTTATACATCGGGGATTTGGCGCAAATCCCGTGTTTTGAAAGGGTGAACACACGTTTTGTTTGGGATCAGCCCGGGTCGGTAATTGGGGTTCTTTTCTATGTCCTGCGTGGTGTCGGGGTGATCGTTAGACGGCTCACCCCATCAGAAGACTTTCCATGAAGCCCTTCTCCGTCAGAATGCAGAACTGGGGGCGTGGACGCCTCCAACACGGCTTGAAAACACCCAGCACCTACCACGTGTACTCGCGTACCTTGCACCTCACTACAAGATAGCACAGCATTCTCGAATGCACGCCACAGCAAACATGTTCTGGGGCTCGCTTCATATACTGACACGGCTCTCTTCTAGAAAATGTGCCTCACCTACGGCTTATGCTTTGATTCAGGAGTTACATGTCCTGTGCAGGCTTACAGGTTGAAATGGCTTGGGGGCGGGAGAGTGCCAGAAGAAGATTTTGACCGAAAAAGTATCTTTTCGACTACACTGCACCTTATAATGGGTGCGTTTGCCCATTGTTATTTCAATACATATACTTGAAATCAGTGTGTGTGCAAGTGGAGAGGGGACCTGTAGGAAACCTTAATACATGCCTGTACTATCTGTAATAGATAAACACACTCCTTCAAAACCTGGGAAAATAGAGGCAGAACCGAAGGGTCCGGTGACACATTGGAGACTGGTATTTTGCTCGACATTCGAGATCAGTTTGTGGGCATGCTACCTGCCACTTTTGTGGCATGCTACCTGCCACTTTTCGGGCTACATCCTGCATAGTCTGGTGTAAGGGCGCACGCTGACACTCGTCTGACGCCACCTCTGCGCTCGGATGCCCACGTGCCAGCTGGGAGCGCTTCCAAGCGTGGTTTCCTCTCCCCGAGCGCTTTAAGTGGAACTGATGCCAAAACGTAGGGCTCCTGCCAAGAGAGTCTTCCAGTGCGAGGCCAGGTCTGGCGAGCGCTAAACACGCGGCTGTAGCATATGGCGCAGGAATCAACAACATTGACACTGGACTGTGCACACCCACCGCCTACTGGGATGTGACACGCTTAGGAAACCAGGGGCGCAAACCTTAAAAAAAAATCACCACCCTCTCTGGCAGAGGAGAACCAGTAAGTGCTTATACCAAAACAATAGTGCCCTTAATCCACTTCCTAATGGAGTTAGAAGAAGCCTTAGAACCCTTGTTGGAGCAGGTGGAGCCCGTTATGTCCCGGCTTTCCCAGCACCTTGCACTGTATGCGTGGAATGCTGTGAGTGACTGAAATGGAATGCTGTGTGTGAGAATGCATGTTCTAAATGGTTCTGTGAATGTCATTTGAGAAGATGGGTTGACAGAGAGGATGCAGGTGGATGTCTGCCCATGTAACTTACCTGATGTGGCCTAAATGTATTCCTGTACTCAGTACCCGGAGCTGGTACTCAGGAAAGATGTTTCCTGTTCTTACAGTGGTGTCAGTGTCCTACTTGGCCAGGACCCCCAACTTAACAGAGCCCCCAAAAAGACGACAAACTGTTAGGTGATCTGAAGGACGCAGTTCTTTCTAAATATGTCTGAATCACCGCTTTCACATACAAGGGAACCATCTGCAGCCAGACATTTAGAGGAAGATCATTCGGTTGGGCTGGAACCACAATCTCGTGGGAAAGATCGAAAGTGGACACCACTGTTGTAGGCCCGGTCTAAAGATCACACGCACACATACCACCAATGGTGGTAGAACTGGCCCTGACTTGGAAGGCCCTTTAATTCTCTGGGTGACATCATAAATCACATGGAGGCAGGACAGTATAATATCCCTCACAAACTACAAACAAACAACATGACAAAACCAACAATGAATGTACTCCCATCTGGAAAAGTACGTCCCAAAACGAATTCAGCCTCAAAGGCAGTCACCTATTTTCCCTCTTGGGGTATCTCCCCACCTGGCGATGGTTGTCCTTCACCCTCTGTATATGGCACATAGCTGTCATCACCATCCCCAGGCTGGGGAGCCGAGTACTTGTCCTTCTCTCGTCTTGACACGGGTCCATGTGTTGGTTGTGGCAACAACCATTTAAACCAGCTACAGTTGCATGTTACCACTTTGCCCTGTCGACAGGCGGTAAACATAGATCCTTTCTTTTTAGTTATTGTCCATGGAGCAACCTCATGAGGGAGATCCAATTTTTGGTTAACTTTCCTATTTCGCAGCAACATTGTATCTCCCTCCTGTATCTGCAATGGCACCAAACACATGCACCTGGATTCACTTTCATTATTTGCTTTTTAATTACTGCCATTACATCTATATCCATTGTTTCTCCAGAGGAGTGTTGTCAGGGATTAGTGATCATATTTTTCGTTGTAGTAAAGTTTCAGCTGGTGGTACACCTTGTTGTGGTTTATAATGTGGTCACATTCAATTCAGGGAGTTCCTTTCCTCCCCAAGCAAGGTGGCACACAATAAAGCACTTTTATTTTCTTTCAGGTTAACTTTGGTGAGGCCTCCAAAGCCATCTCGCACACAACCCCAACAAATACACAATCACCAATGGACTAGGAACCATGCAGAGTATAGTAAGAATATATATTTATTTATGTAATTAAGTTTTGACAAACAGACTAACATCAGCCACCAATGCAACAGCCAAGATCCCAACACTAACTCGGTTATATAAAACAACACAGGTGAAATTTTGAAACATGCAATAACTTACACAGATATCATTTCAATGAACCAATAGAAAACCTTCCAAATACAATACAAAATCCACAGAAATAACTTAATTTGAAACAATACTTTTCTCCCAGCCACCCCCACCCTCCGGGTGCAAGATGCAAGGAGTGTGAGCACAATGGAAAAATCGTTTTGCTACTGATTTAACAAGGCGCTGTTGGGGAGAGGAATTCAATTGGAAAAATCGTTTTTCAGCTTTATTTAAAAGGCAAGGCTGGAAAAAAAGGGCACAGATGAACATTGATTTTCAATACACATGAAATTAAAAGGCACAAAGTGATAACTTGGGGTCAGAGAAAAAAGGGAACAAAAGGGAAATTTCGTTTTGTAACACACATACAGATGAGAACAATACTTTGTAACTCTGATTTTAAATGAATGGGGAATTTCGTGTTGCACCCTCCACACTGACTTGAAAGGTGGTGTTTTGTGGATTACTTCTTTTTGGGATTAGGGACTCATCCTCCCCCCCCCGCCTACCCCGTTTCTATGTGGAAGTCAAGTATTTCAGAAACAGTCAACCAAGTCTTTATGAGCTATAGCAGCTCCAACACACTAGCTATGAATTTTGTTAGTTTCGAATTGTAACAACACACTCAACCCGTGATTTTCTATATGGGAATTAATTGATTTACTTTAATGAAATGTGCTAAGGGTCTACACAGCTACCCCCGCCCCCCCACCCACACACTTTAACAGAAGAAAGGATTAAGACTGGCTGCTCCCAACACAATGCAATTTTAATAGAGAGGGTGGTTTTCTATGAGGAATTTACTTTGAATGGATTTAATACATTGTGCGAAGGGCCTATCCAGTTTCACCTCCTCCTTGACTCACCAATGGAATGGGAAAAAGGCAGGTGACTCCCCACACAATTGATGGCTTTGGGATATCTACTTACATGGGAGGCTTTGGTCAGGGAAAACAGCAGGTCTCCTCTGAGGACAGCACAGGTCTGGTGAAGGGCTTTTAGTCAAGGATTTCCTCCTGCACCCGGACTCCTCCTGCTCCTCTGGTTTGGGTCCCAGCTAGCTTCTCTATGTCACAGCCACTGTCTCCAATGCAATGATTGAGGCCTCTCTGCTAGTTGCTCCTCGTAAGAGTCCAGCAGCAGCCCTCTCCGGGAATAATTCACAAAAAGCCCATTTCTGATGCAAACCCGACCTTTCATAGCCTGGATGACACTGCAATCTTGTCATAATTCACGCAGTCAGGATTGGCTTGTTTGCTCTATTGACCTCCCACCAAGACGCCCGCTGGCTGCTGATAGGACCCGAAGTTGGGAAATATGTATGATGTAGGCTGAGGGAGGGGAATAGATAAATCATTTCAAATTGACAAGGATTCCTGCATCTTTTGTTTTGAAAAATCACATACTGCAAAAACTCCCTTGGTCTTTCAAATAACTCATATATATATATATATATATATATATATATATATATATATATATATATATATATATATATATAGGTTCTATATTTTTATATTTTACAGTGAATCAGTCCATACTAATTTTACTTTAGAACGTCCTTTCTGAGCGGAGTTACATTTTCTTGCAGTATTCTGCTGTGCCGAAATAGCTCAAATTGGTATTTTTTTAAAATGTAGACCTTATTTTCATGATCTACCCCAGGGTCAACTTTCCCATTGCTTAGGTGTATGAAAATGACGAAAAGCATACATTTCAACATAACTTAAATTATGCACATCACGTTTTTGCAGGGTCACAATGGGCTTGTCCTCCTGTTTAATTTGAACCCAGGGTGGGCTCTATAGGACATACAAAGGAAAACTGTATTCAATGTGTAATCCATGGCAGGCATAACCTGTTTTAGTACGTTTAATTTCTCCTTAAGACATGTGACAAGCCATCTGGTTTATCCATGTTAATCTTAACATTTCTCCTGCTTGGCTTCAAATCCGTGCTCTGTGCTTAATGTACAGTTTTATGTGAAGCTTGACCTAGGGTTACTTCCGCAGGACATGTTATCAGCAACTAATTGAGAATCATACATTCTTCTTGGTAGGCCCAGCTCCAAAAGGTCTGGAGTTCAGATTTCAAAGAGTCTTTGTTCAGAGTTAAATGCACTTTTTATGGGGAACCTAACCGTAAATGTCATGTCTGTTGGCTGTGTTAACAACAATTCAGCACTAATTTGATCTCTAGCTTTGAATTTATTTCTATTTTACTGAATTTACAGGCCGGTTGTCTTGGTGAACCCATCCCGCAAAAGTCTGGGTCACAATTCCAGATACCCAGCAGCTCAGTTACCTGCATGGGCCTAAAGGAATAACATTTCCCATTGGCACTGTATGTTTCACATGTTCCATTTCAGATTACATTTAGGCCTGATGTTCATACATCCAGTCTTTTCTTTATATAATATTAACAGAAATGATTTCACACTATCCCCACAGACAGGCAATAGTTACATCAGGGATCAGTATTCAAATCTACACCAAATGAAATAGGCCTTTTGTTTGTCCATGCCGTCATTTTATATGATGAAACCAGGTCTCTTTCCTGCTGATGAACGTAATCTGTCCTTTACTTTATTTCTGGATTGCAAATGCATTGTTTCCACTTTTTAGCTTCCAATTTCACCACTATTTCTTTTCCTCCCATGTGTTCTGCCGCAGTTTTTAATCTGTCCATGTCTAATGTCTTTCTTTAATATAACAGTTGAAATAACAGGAGTATCCCTTCGGTATTGCCCACGCATAGGCCATAGTTAACATAGGAAACCAGTGTTCACTTCTACCACAAGTAGGCCTTTCCTTTTAGATTATGTCATTTTAAATGTTGACAGGTAAGTATTTTTATTCAGGACAAATGCAGAGTGCTTGGCTTCACTTTAGATTTCTCGATCACAGAATTGTGCTGCATTGAAATCAATGTCACCTGCTGCTATCTGTCACTTTAAGTAAAATTGTAGCTTATCATATTTTATGAAAACAGCATTTTCAGCCACATATGTCTTTTGCTATGCATTGGGCACATCCAGCAATTTTAAGCTTTCAGGCCCATTTTCCTTCACTTGAGCGCCTGTCCATTTTGGTCAAGTTGAAAGAGGCCCATTTCTGTTCATGTCCTAGGGCTTAAGTCAGAAAAAAAAGAAGTGTTTTGGGACTGGCCTGCATTTTCCAATGGATAGCACCAGTCAGCTTCACTCTAAATACTGGCCTGGCCTCTTTATTTCTGACATTCAGGGGCAATATTTTACCCCACATCCTGTGTGGGGTAAAATACCCTGTGTCATCCATATGAGGTGTTTTTCGATAGGTAATCATGAATCTTGTGAGCACTTTTTCTTGGGAAAACCTTATTCCAGTGCAATCCTAAACATTTTGTTAAGTGTGCGCATACAACGTTCCACAAGTCCGTTATCTCTGGGCCAACGCAGGATGCGATGAAGTTCAATGACATGGCCCTCCAAAAATTCTTTGAAACATGTTCCTTGAAAAGAAGGACCGTTGTCTGTTGTACAGAATGTGGCAAACCATGAGCCACAAAGATGTCCTCTAAGAAAGGTATTACCACTTCCGCTGCTGTGGAGCTTACAAATCGTACTACTGGATACCTCAAGAATTTATCAAGAACCTCTAAGAAATGTCTGCTCTGTTGTATGGTTCCAAAACCCATACTCAGAGCATGCCATGGTATGTTTGCTCTCTCGGATGTCTGTATGTAGGTGGGGGCCTTGGGGCATTTTCAGCTGATTGGCACCACTTGTACCTTGCTATCATCGTGTCCACCCGTGTTTCTAGTTCCAGAAACCACACTTTTTCTCTGAGGCGTGCTTTGCTTTTACACAACCCTTGGTGTCTCGAGGGAGCTCTGTCAAGAATGTTCTGAATCAATGCGGGAGGAATCCCTGTTCTGGTGTCACATAGCAAAACCCCTTCCTTTTTCATTTATTAGTGTTTTAGTTTATTACCAACTTTTAACATACATTGGAGTATACCCAACGGTTGCATTTAAGTTTCCAATAATCCAGGAGAGTAGTAAGGCCCCTGGTCTGTTTCATTCTTAAAATGTCTATAGGAGGCAGGTAATTGTCTATTATATTATAATATTATATTATTATATTATAATTGGTTATTTATGAAGTGCTAAATACCCAGACGTATCTAAGCGCGGACCCAGGGATCGAACCAGTGTTGCTCCGCATCGTCTTGCTTCCCAGATGAGCGTGTTGCCCCTGAGCTATCCTCCCAAGACCAAAACCTTGGAGTGGAGTGACAGCAGGGCCAATTCATTGCTAATCATGGTCACTGGAAAAGAAGGAGGTAGGCACATAACTTTGCGCCAAAAAGTGGCTTCCAAAATATCACAGATTTTCCAAGATAAATTAGCGCAGTTTCCGCTCCATATGTTAAAATTGGAGTCACCTTCTGCTTGTAGAAAGTCAACACTGGTAACTGAGAACTTTCCATATTTTGTATGTAATATCGACCCTAGTCTTGTCATACTCTCCACTCTTGTTCTCAATGCTACTTCCCATTCATGTTGTCTGATGCTCGAATTCACCATAACTCTTAGGTATTTTATTGAATGGACCTGGTTCAATTTCCTAGTCCCTCAGAATAACTTAAACTTCCCTCTCAACGTTCCCTGTTGTGCACAAAAAGTCATTATTTGGGTCTTTTTAACTTAATTTTTTTTTCTTGGATGTAGAGTTCAAGGTCTTTTACTCTCCTCTAGAGACCCATCAAACTCTCATCTAGGAGCACAAGGTTATCAGCGTACATGACACAAGGAACAGGTTGCTTGTTCAAAAGTGGGGTTTAGCCGTTATGTCCATCCGACTTTCCCCAAGATCAGACATACAACGATTAAAAAGAATTGGGATCAACGGGCCGCCTTGTTTAAAGCTTCGGAAAGGTTTACATTTTTTCAGAGAGGGTTCCATCACCTGATAAACCGACTTTCGACGGAGGTTGCCGAATAGAGGGATCGAATGGCATTGATTAAATCCAAGGGGCAGTTCCTCGATAAGACTTCTTGCCACAATTTCTCTCTATTGACGCTGTCGAAAGCCTTTTCAAGGTCTATAAAGGCCAGATGTGTTTTGGTCTTGGTCCTTAGGGCTTCCAGCTTTATCAGATTAAGTAGAAATAAATTAACATCTGTGCCTACACCATTAACAAAGCCAGTTTGTCTAATGTCCATCCTCTCGCTATCTATCGCCCAAGTTGATAACCGACACACTCAGTAGAATTGTGGCAAACAGCTTCCCCAAGGGGTCCAGGAGGACTATAGGTCGGTAATTAACCGGGAGGGATCGATCTCCCATCTTAAACATTGGCACTAATACATTGTTTTTCCACGTAGAGGGAACTTCTTTACTTTCCACAATATTTGTGAACAGGTACACACAGAATTTAGTGCAGGTCTCAGGGTTAGATTTCAATAAGTCATTGCATAGGCCATCGGGTCCGGGAGCTCAAGAGGATTTAAGTTTCTTGATCAACACCAAGGTTTCCTCTCTATCAAGCTCAATGGCCCAAGGCCTCTTCAGAGACAGCAGTTACTAGAAGATCGTACTGTTAGTGTGCCCATTTAGGGGGGCCCACAGATTACAAGTGTCCTGACTACAAATTGACCTCAACATCGTGTCTGCATCACATTGCATTCATTGAGCTTGTGAATTCAGTAGCCAATTGTTGTATTGTTGTTTCCTTTTTTCATAGCAAGAATCCTGTCTTGAAGTGGAAAATACTTTAGTTTTTTAAAATCTGCTCGATAGATTTTCCTTGCAGCCACTAAATATTTGTTGTAAGTGTGGTGATGTTTAGAAGTGATTTTGGACCCTTTTCCGTCTTTGGCCTGTGGTTTTAAATTGAAGTCGGACCCAATCATATTCTAGCGATTGCTTCCCAATCTCGCATGTTATCCTCTGGACACCATTTGTGTATGTACAGAGTCTATTTTTACCCATAGTTGGATATAGATGAGGAAGAATTGGGGTTTTCCGACCCGGCTGCAAACCATTCCACGTGAGGATGACCATTTGATGGTCACTATTATCGGTGGGAACTACTGCTAAAGATGCAAGAGATGAGATCATCTTGAGGGAAGCAAATATGTAATCTAAATGCGCTATCAAATTAACTCTCCGGCAAGTGGGAATTGCGGGTCTATCTCCTGTCAGTTGGCCATTAAGCAGATAGATGGAATGTATCATCAGTTCTTTGGACCATGTCTGGGCTTTTTCCGATATTAAGTGATCTGAAAGACGAGAGCCCTTCTCATCAAAATATCGGATTTTCTCATCACTGCACAGAATTACATCCGGGTCATTGAAGCGAGCAAACAGATTGTCCACTCAGCTCAGAGTTGTCCCTATAAACAAGGCATCGACAATTACATCCGAATTCCAATAAAGGTTGAAGATCACCAGAGGCTTTGAGGTGCCCTGAGCCAGAGCAATGCGCTCCACTATAACTATCTGAATAAGAGGATTAGGGTTGAATACGTTGATCAAGTTGAGACTTCAGGCAGATTTTAATAGTGTCAATAAGACACAGGAAGGGCGTCCGTCCATGAAGCCCTTTCGTGGACAGATTTAAATGCGCAGTGTATCCATCACATAGCGGAAGCGTCCGCAGCCACATCTCTTGAAGACACAAAATGTCGTATTTCGATAGGTCTGAATTCCCATCTGTAAATAGATGCCTAAAGCCTCTGGTATTCCAGGAGCACAGCTTCAGGGGCGAGACCCTCTTGCTTCCTTGTTGCTATTTTGTTTTTTGAAAGCTCCACAGAGTTTGATTCTGTGACTCCTTCTCAGCGTCGCTTTGAACTGTGGGGGTTCTGCTATGTATCTTGATGTTTCTAGCTGTACTAGATTTCATCATATTGAACCTATTATCTGTGAATAGTCTTACATATAAGGGATCTGTTCCTTCCGTTTTGGACGTAGAGCAGATCTTCGTACATATCCATTCAGAACTCAGTTATAGGATTTCCATTCAGAAGTAATTTTATTCCCAGGGGAAGTACTGTGCCTTTACAGTGGGGTCCCAATTTTGGCAGGTCATTTGCCATCTCTAAAAAGGCTGCTTCGACCAATGCCAAAAATAGATGTAAAATGACCCAATCCGATCTTCTTTCTTCGATGAATTGTACTATCTTTATGTCGTCTGAATCAATATACCTAAGTTTCGGTATATAGTGGAGAAGCTTTAGGACGTTGGCTTGGTTTAAGCTCAATCCATCCTGTGCTGTCAGGATACATTCTAACCTCTACAGTGTATTCGTTCTGCCTGATTTTTGAAAATTTGGAATGAGAAGATTTGAAGTTGGACTTGTTTAATTTCTCTGTATTTGGTTCTTGATCAAAGCCTTTCGGGTGGTTAGTTAGAGTTAAAAGGCATTTCTCTTCCAATGTCAAAAAGGGTTCTCTGCCAAGATTGTATGGTTTAATTTTAAATGCACATTTTTGTGATGTTCCGAGCACAAAGTCCTCTTCGTCATCGGTTTCTCCCTCTGAGGTATCCTGTATCATTTCGACTTCTGGGGTTGATTGTACAGCCGTATCATCCATCTCTTCCTCAGACATATAGACGGATAGATACAAAAGCGTATTTCTCATTTCTAATTTAGAGGTGTTCAGGGAGATCAGTTCCATATATCGTCTTTCTGTTTGATTAGGAGTAATGGTTTGGTTGTTGTTGTTTCCTTTTGCTTTGGAAAAACCTGGTATGAGCTCTGGGGAGATTCTCAAGTTTCTTAAAAAAGCTCTTGAGCCATTTGATTTTTGTTTTTCTCCCGTGGTTTGTTCTTAGGTTCCTTTAAATGGGCTCCTGAGTCTTTGTGTCTGGTTGATGGATTTTCAAATAGAGGAAACTTTTTTCTTGGCCTTCGAGGGATCGGAGCCAAGATCTGCAATAGAAGAGTTCAAGTACCATTGTTGGATAGGCTGGTCCAGAATTGGGTGGCATGATGGACTTCCACATTTAGCCGGGAGGCTTTGATTTATCACCATCTGGTTTATGGAATGAGCCGACACTACAGTATTCAAGAATCTAGTAGCCTGGCAAGGATCTCTTGTGTCTCCTTTGTAAGATGATGCGATCGTTTCCATAGATGGGTTCCGGAGGTTATTATCTGAGACCACTCGCGTGGCTACGTCCTTTCTAGAGGCTTCTAAGGTTTCTTTAGCTTTTAACATCGGGCCCTGCTCATCTGGGGAATCAATCAGTTTTGAGACCAGTTTGCCTGGAGAGCCAATTTCCCTTAAATGAGCTTGTTTTATCAGGTCCAAAATAGAGGCCATCATGGTTGTTTTATCATATTGTTCCCATCTCGCCAGATCAATCAGTCGTGATTGCCATTGGGCTGCTGCTTCCTTGTCAAGAGTCCTTTCAACTGTCAAGGTGAATGATTCTAATAAAATCTGTTTGGAATGAATAATTTCTTATGTAAGGGGAGCCAAGGAAGACCCAATATGACCTTGTACTGTGGAGCAGCTATGAGGTCGAAAGTGATGGTCTCAGAGTGGCCATTCTCAGTGGACATCAGTAGATGAATCGTCTTTTCAGTAACCATTCCAGAAAGCAGTGTGGTGCCGTCCACTGCATTGACAAGTTCGGGATATGGCTTGGGCACTACAGGGGCGGCCATTTTCTTCACATACTGCGTGTCCACGTAGTTACCAGTGGCCCTGAATCAATAACTGCGGAGACTTCCCAAGAAGTATCAGGCAAAAATGAAAATACCACGGGAAGTGTAAAGGGAAAACAAGTAGAGGAGTCCGAGGTAGGGGTACTCGACAAGTGAACCCAGTCTAATGTTAAGCCTTGGCGTTTCCGGGATGTTTGGCAAGACGTTTGAGGTATGACCATAAGAAATGTTCAGATGATCCGCAATAAAGGCACAGATTTTCTTTTCTCCTTCTCTCACATTCTGCCGTGGTCAGGGGGCCATGTATGGCCCCTATCTCATAGGCTCACTGTCCGCGGGGTGAGAGGGCAGCAGGACTTGCTCCGTGTGGCAGCAGTTGGTGCAGGCACCAGGTGGACGGCTCAATGACACAACGTACACCACTGTCCAGCGGCTGTGGGGGTGGTCGAGAAGGCATTGATCAGTCTTGTTGCCGTGCCAGGCCGTGGGTAACCCCTCTTCCCTCCGCTTCCACCCGACGCTTGGAAGGTCCTGCTGCAGCTATATGGACCCATCTGCCATCAGGTTGGCGGGATTGCTCTGCAGTGGTGAGGAGCCGGGTCTCATACTGGCGGTTGAGTTTGGACTACCCATACCGGATTGAAAAAACAGCGCGGGACAACCATGCCAACATAGGCGGTCCCAACAACATATAACAGACTGTGTGGATACAAGTACGACTGTGGGGAAGGGAAGGCATACATCCCAGTTGCTGCGCAGCCACCAAAGGCAAGGATGCCTTTCATAACACTGAAAGACGTTAAACAGAGGGAGGCATGCACACGAACACGGAGGCCAACCAAACCCCGTTCCCACTCAGTGGCCAGAGCAGATGAGGTATGCAGTGGTGACAAGGAAGCTCGGACAGGCAGAGGCCGCAGAACCGTGCTGAACCCATCCTAATGTTCACTGCAGTTGCGAGTGAATTGGGCACAACGCATACTGCGTGCATATAGCGTAGGGCAGAGCCTGCTGAGAGGGAGACTCACACGGACGTCTCCACCCATGGACTGAGTTCCGCCCCCATAGTATTGGTGGGCGTTGAGGCCGGATTGCAGTTGCCCAAGAACACCGGACACCAGGATAGACAGGCGTCAGTTTTGCGCACACAGTGGCCCAGAGACAAGACTTGCAGCGAGGTCGGCGGGCGGAGACACTCTTGAAGACAAGTGCGCAAAAGATATACAGCACTGGTTCAACATTGCGAGAGCCGAAAATCAGCAAAGGGACCTCACTA
Source organism: Ambystoma mexicanum (assembly GCF_040938575.1). Taxonomy (NCBI): domain Eukaryota; kingdom Metazoa; phylum Chordata; class Amphibia; order Caudata; family Ambystomatidae; genus Ambystoma; species Ambystoma mexicanum. The sequence goes on from NC_090927.1 coordinate 979,406,768, forward strand.
GTGCTGCACTGAGTGAGGCACAGTGACTGTGGGTGGGGGAAGGAGAGCATGACCTAGCGATTCCCCAAGGCAGCCCCAGCTCACACTGTTTGCATCAGAGGCCACCTATTAATATTGGGCACCTGTACAGACAAGACATCAGGATAATCCTAGTTCACCCCCCAAGTCAAGGTCTACACGGAGAACATTGGAGTGGAAGAACTAGCAGACAAGCGGCTAAGGTGGACGCCACAACAGTTTACTTTTGTAGGACTGTATTACATGCGTGATGCCCCTTCCTCTATTAAATATTTCCTTGATAATATTCCTTGGGCCTGAAGTGAAGGGGCCACAAGGGCTTCCCCAGGTGGCATTCCAGATTTATACAAAAGGGGACGCGCCGGGATAGAGGGTCAAACAGACACCGTGAGCCCACATCGTACAGACCCCAGAACGACTGAGATGTCTAAATCCGGCAAGGGGGGCAAACTGCAGTCCAAAATGCACTTCGACACGCCCTCTCAAACAAGAAACAGCAATACGATGGAGCTGTCGCGGAGGCACAACCCCAAGCGATGACTCAAGATCCAGCGGGAGCATTTCAAGACATTAAGGAAATGTTCACTCAGCTGCAAAGTAGTATACAATCTCTGGGCGGCAAACTGGATACTCTCACCTGCAAGGTTCACCACATGCAAGTCTGCATGGACAAGGATGGCGAAAGACTAGATGAGGTAGAAGGAAGAGTGTCCAGTGTGGAGGACGAGTCTGCATCGGTGGCTAGTGAAATGACACGGTGAAGCGGGCGTTGAAGGAGTTTACCGATAAACAAGATGACCTGGAGTCCAGATCTCAAAGGAATATCCTTAGAATAGTTGGAATCCGTAGTCGGTGGAGCAGAGAAACATGGAGCCCTCGTGGAGGAGATACTGCGGGACACACTGGGGCCGGAGAAGTTCTCAGCGGTGTGTATAGTTGAAAGAGCTCATCGGATACCAAGTGGAAGTGGGCCGATTCCAGGATCACCGCCTTGACCAATCATAGACTGCATGTTGAACTACCGTGACAGAGCCATCTGCCTCTGCAAAGCTCGAGAAAAGGGAACAGTGACCTACAAAGGAGACACAATCAAACTCTTCCCTGACTTCTCGGATAAAGTACAAGCCTCCAGGAGGACATATACAGAAGTTAAGAAACAGTTGCGAGACAGGGGCATTCACTAAACCATGTTGTTTCCGGCCAAACTGCATATTGAACACAAAGGGCGGGCACTCTTCTTTCACACTCCTGAGGAGGCCACCACCTTTCTGGAAATGCAACCAAGGTACCCCCAGCTGTGTGGGGATAATGGGTGACAGTGCACTCAATGAAGCATATTCTTTACTAATGCACACCACTGAGGACTGATTAGGATCAGATCCTGAGCTTGTCGGGCAATCATGTATCTGTGTAGGTGTGATGGAGGGCTGGACTCATAGCTATCCCTCAAGCGGAAGCTCATGTTTGTGTCAGCTGATGGGTTGGGGTATTCAGCAGGGGGTGGGGGCCGACAAGGCAACTGGTGAGGTGGGGTTGTTGGGGGGGAGTTAGGGGGAGGGCGGGCAGGATACTGATGAATTGGGGTTGTCAGTGGGGATGGGGGGTTGGGTACAAGCAATATACCACACACTGGTTGTGAGGAGCTGGCACAGTATATTCACAGGCACGCGGGGGGGGGGGTCGGGCCATCCGACGTTTCAGCCCCTCGGAAAAGCATGTATGCTTCTAATGATCTATGGCATCACTTCGTTTTATTACCTGGAATGTGAGGGGGCTGAATTGCCCGTCTAAGAGCAGGACGGCCTTGCTATATATGCAACACATTCAGGCAGGGATTGCCTTCTTACAGGAGACCCATTTAACATCGGAGGTAGAGTCCAAATTCAGGAGGAGTTGGGGCTGACACATATACTTATCATACTCCTCGTACGCAAGGGGTGTGTTTACGCTTATACACATCTCCATGGGGTTCCGCCAGACCAATGTTATCAAAGATCGAGAGGGAAGGACACTGGTATTATTTAGGGGAAAACCTACACTTTCATTAAATACTATGGCCCAAACCAAGATACGACAGACATGCTGGACTGGATAGAACAGCAGCTGGGAAATTACCCGATGGGGAGATAATCTGGTCTGGCGACTTCAATGCAGTGATGGACCCCGCATGTGATCAGACGGGAGATGGCCAACGCCCAAGTAGCAGGGGGACAAGTAAGCTGCAAGGTATGAGCCTCATATGGGAGATAGAGGAAGTGTGGAGGGTTAGAAACCAGAATAGACAGCAATACACACACCCCTCTGCACCCCATAACTCGGCATGGCAGTTAGATTTCTTTTTGGTATCGCAATCACTGTTGGCACAGAAAAGAGAGGTAGAATTCCTTGCTCGCATGCTATCTGATCATGCTCCCCTGCAGCTAAATGTTGAATTGGCGGGACGTGCAAGACAGAGACCTATCTGGAGATTCAAAAGTGAAGGGCTCACGGATACAGTGTTTAGAGAGGGGTTGACGGCGGCCATAGATACCTTCTTTGAAATCAACGAGGGTTCAGCGGAGTCTGTAGGAACATTGTGGGAAAGCTTTAAATGTGTGATCAGAGGGGACTGCATATCCAGGGAATCTGGAATAATAAATCAAATCAGAAGGGAGCTAGCCGCCAAGAAAAGTACTATACAAGCAATGCATGCGGCCGCATCCACCCCAACAAACCCTGAACAAGCAGAGATCCTGCAGCAGCTTCAGGAATTCCAGGAGTCAGTATGGGGAGGGGCAGACCCCAGGCCCAACGTTAGCAAAGGCAACCAAGATGTACTACCTCAGGGGCAGAATTCCAGTGATAGTGGATGAGCAAGGGGTGGATCGGTTTGAGGACCGGGAGATAGTCCAGCAATTCTTTACGTTCTATAAGCAACAATATTCCTCCCAAACTCTGGCCTCCCAGGCAGAGATAGATGCATACTTGAATCAGGTTGGCTTACACTGGTGCACAGGTGAACAGAGGGAGTGGCTGGGCCACCCACTTACATTGGCGGAAGTGCTGGGTGCAATTAAATCTTTGCCATCCAGGAAATCCCCCGGGACCCGATGGGTTTACGTCCAAATTTTACAAGCATTATGCCGACAAGCTTGCCCCCTATTTGTTGCAGATGTATCAGCACATCTTGGTAGAGGGACAGCTGCCAGAGTCCCTGAAGGAAGCAGTAGTGGATAAACCGGTCAATGACTGCTCCTCCTAGTTTAGTTTAGTTTAGTTTAGTTTATTCATTTGTATTGCGCACCAGACCCGAGGGTATGAGGGCGCATGAGCAGCAAGGTGATTCAAAGCTTGGTTACAGGATGCTTATACTTTACATTACATAATTATACTTTACATTACATAGTTACAGTGTGACGATGAAGGAACATGTGTACAGTTTGGCAGGAGAGAATGCAGTATTTGTATTTAAAGAATTACAAATATATACAAGTTTAGTATTACAAATTTACAGATTCTCTTAAAGCATGCAACGTGGAGAGCAGCCGTGTGGTGTTAGAGGTGTTAGTGGTTCGTGTTCTTTAACCAATGGATGTAGTTGCGTCTAAAAAGTGAGTAAGGTTGGGGAGTTCTGAGCAATGGTGGTAGGGAGTTCCAGAGTTGAGGTGCTTTCACCTGGAAGCTGTTGCCACCCATTTTAGTGCGTTTAAACCTGGGGACGGTGAGCAGATTAGCATTGGAGGTTCTGGTGGGTCTGATGGGGCTGTGTTTGCATATTCTGTCTGCCAGATAGCGTGGGGCAGCATTATTCAGGCATTTGTGGGTGAGCGATGCTACTTTAAGCAGGATTTTGTCTGTTGTGCTGAGCCAGTTATGGGATTTCCTGATATTGGAAATGTGTTCCCTCATGGGAATATTGAGTGCTGCCCTAAGGGCGTTGTTTTGTAGCGTCTGAATTTTGTTGGTGATTTGTTTGGTGGCTCCTATGTAGAGGGCGTTACAATAGTCCAGTTTGGATAATACCAATGCTCTGGCTAGTGTAGTGCAGCTGTGGGTGGAGAGGAAGGGTTTGGCTGCTCTTATGAGCTTACATGTGTAGGCCGTAGAGGATGCCATCGAGCTAACCTGTTTGTGGAAGGTTAGGGAGGAGTCGAGGTATATTCCTAAGGTTTTTACTTCTTTCGAAACCTTGATTAGGTTCCCATCTATGATGAAGTTGGCATAATTGTGGTCGAGTTTGGTTAGGTTGGACGTAGAACCAAGGATGATGAGTTCAGTTTTGTCATCATTCAGGCATGGACTGTGCGAAGCCATCCATGCCTGAATGATGAGATACACCCTGTTCACCAAGGCCAAATCCTGGTTGTAATCTCCTGTCAACGGGATGAGGATCTGTGTATCATCGGCGTAGTTAGTGTAGGTGATACCCAGGCCATCTAGATCATCAAACAGGGGCTTTGTGAACACGTTGTACAGAGTGGGGGAGACGCACGAGCCCTGTGGGACTCCACATGTAATGGGGATGGGTTCGGCGGCGGCAGAGAAGGAGAAGACTCGCATGGATCTGTTGTTGAGGAATGACTCAATCCAACTGATGGCTTCTTGTGAAAAGTGGGCAGCTGAGTCTAAATGATTACATAGGATTTTATGGTCAACTAGGTCAAACGCCGCAGAGAGGTCTAGCAGGAGTAGTAATGCAGTTTTCCCGTTATCTCTAAGGACGTCTATTTGGGCTTTCAGATCTATCAGGGCTGTTTCAGTTCCATGTTGGGGTCTGAAGCCGGATTGTCTTATTCCTAGAAGGTGGTTTGTTTCAAGATACTTTTGAATTTGTTGGTATGCTGTCTTGTCTAGTATCTTGAGCAGGAATGGGACGGTGGTAATCGGTCTGTAGTTGGTTGGGATGGACGGGTCAAGGAAGGGTTTTTTGAGGAGAGGGAGGACCCAGGACTCTTTAAGGTTACTGGGGACTGTTCCTGAGGAAAAAGAGGCATTGATGAGTCTGGTGATGAATGGCGAGAGGTCTCGTGCCGCGTCTTTAATGATTTGTGGGGGGCAGAGGTCACCTTTGCAGTTGGAGGGTTTAAGGCCAAGAATTATTTTTTCTACTTCGAGGGAAGAGACTTTGGAAAAGCTGAAGCGAGCAGTGTTAGGTGTGTGGTGTGAGGGTGGAGGGCTCGAGTGGGCGTTGATGGGGTTGGTAAGATTGGTGAGGGAGTCTTTCTTATTTTTAATTTTTGTTTGAAGGCCAGTGACTTTGTTGTTTAGTGCATTTTGGACACTGGTGCACCATTGTTTGTTTTAAACGCAAGTATCTGGGATTGTTACCGGGGTTTCCAATTCTTTCAGGATAGTAAATAATTCTCTGGAGCTGGAGTTGGATTGGGAGATTCTCTGGTTATAGGATTCTTGTTTGGCCGCTATGATTTCTTTTTTATAGTTGGCCGTTATTTTGTTAAGCAATAGTTTGTTGTGGTCAGTCGGAGATTGTCTCCAGACTTGTTCCAGTTTACTCTTTTCCAATCTAAGGGTTTTAAGATGGCTGGAGAACCATTGGTTGAGGTGCTTTTTTGGTTTGGATTTTCTAAGTTTCAATGGTGCAATGGCGTCTAAGGCTATGCGCATGGTGTTGTTATAGCCTTCTACGAGGTCATAGGGATTAGAGTCTTGGAGTTGGCTTAGTGTAGGAAGAATGAGTGGGATCAGTTTTTCTACTGTAATATTTTTTTTGCTTCTCGTGTGGATGGCTGGGGCTAGTGCCATGTTGGTTGTAGGGCTTGGGGCCTCAAGTGAGAAGGAGAGGAGGTGGTGGTCGGTCCAAGATTGGGGAGTGTTGTTAGTGATCGATACGGCACAGTTATAGTCTGCTATCCAATCAAGGGTTCTCCCTTTGTTATGGGTGGGGCTGGTTACTTTTTGTGTGAAGCCTAGTTCAGACAGGGTGTTACTGATGAGAGTGGCTTGATTGTCTTTGGGGTCTTTGTAGCCTAAATTGAAGTCTCCTAAGAGAAGGCATTGTGAGGAGTTTTTTAGGTTGTCGGTAAGGATGGCATTGAGGTCTTCCTCGAAAGATCCCGGGGGTCCGGGCGATCTGTATAGTAAGTGAATGGATATTGTTTGGGAGTTAGCGATGGGTAGTTTGGCTGTAAGTGATTCACATGATGGGAGGTGTGTGGCGGAGTTGAGTCTGATGTTAAGGTGGGTCTTGGCAATGATGGCCAAACCACCGCCTTTAGCTTCAGTTCTGTCTGCTCGGATGATGGTGTAGTCAGTGGGGATGGCTAGCGAAATGGCTGGGCCTGCGGCTGCATGAAGCCAGGACTCTGTTATGGCTAGGAAGTCTAGATCTTCAGCTAAAATGAGATCAGCGATGTCCGTGGCATGGGCAATCATGGAGCGTGCGTTGATGAGGGCACCTTTTATAGGTAGGGTTTTGGCATTGGCAGGGGTGGGGGTGGTAGCTGTGCTGAGCGCTCTATTGTTGGTTGTAGTGGAGTTGACGGGTTTAGGTTCGGGTTTTTTTAGCGTAAGGTTAGCGCAGGAGCTAATGGATGTTCGGTGTGTGAGTATGGATTGTGTGGAGTCCCTGGCTCTAGGCTCGTGTATTTTGGGAAGTCTGGATCGTAATCTGGTCAGCCTGTCCGAAAGGCATGGGGGAGCGAGTAGGGTAAGCATGATTGTGGTGCTGGGCTCTGTGAGGGTGGGTGATGCGGTGCCTAGGCTGGTCAAGTTAAGGGGTGAGCTGGGCAGGCATGCGGAATTGGTGATGTGGAGAATGGTTCTCAGTAGTATAGAGTAAAGGCCCGGGAGGAACATTGTGTGAGGGGGGTAAGGTGCAGTGTGTGTCCTGTCTAGGGTCGAAATCTAGCAGTGGACAGTGCGGCCTGCTTGGAGTAGCCGAATACTACCTAATCCATGTAGTGCAAGGTTGCAGATTGGCATCTGACTCAGGTACAGGTAAGCAAAGTGGTCATAGTAAGCGTTTGTCAATTAGCACAGCATTAGGTTTAGAATTGCGCCAGTGTACCAATTAACATCTTGGATCAGAGTAGCATGTATTCAGAATAGCGCCTGGAATGGGAATAGCACCTAGGTTCAGAGTAACACTTAGTTCAAGATAACACCTAGAATCAGAATAACCCCTAACTTCAGAATAGCACTTAGAGCAGATTAAGCACAACATTGAGTTTAGTGGCTATAAAAGTATGTTGAGCGGGGACACATTGGGCTGCAGGTCAACAGATCTAGAGGCAATTGGTGAGCAGATCAGCAGAACAGAGCAGATGGTCACAATGCGGTTAAAAATGGCAACTAGAATTGCATAGGGTAGCCGAGCAGCAGTGAGGCACAGTGCAGTTATATGTTACAGGGATGCCTAGCGACACAATAGTCTAAATACGACTGAGCACCTATGTACTGGAAATGGCAGCAACTTTGGGCACAGATACAGCATGCAATACGGCCTGAGTGCACGAGAGTGGCAATAAGTAGCTTGTGGTAACAAAGCCTTTTCCAGAGTCTAGGCAGTTCAATTTAAAAGCGAAGTGGCGTTTACCGTTGAGGTTGGTCTGGAATCCGGCAGGGGGTCCGGGCGAACGGCGAGGAAGGCTGAGGACAGGTGAAGACAGGTATTGGCCTTATTATCCTGGGCCTTGCTGGGAGTGGGCCGGCTTCGCCTACCGGCTGGCGATAGGCTGCTTAAGGTGGCTCAATGGCCAATCGGATGCGAGGACAGTCGGATGTGCTCAGTTAGGCACTGGGGTTCCTTGAGACATGGCGGGCGGCCATCTTGGAAGTGTAAAAACCTCGTGGTGGCTAATGGTGGCAGGGGCAACCTACCGCCCAATATCACTTATCAACCTTGATAACAAAATCTTAGCCAAAGCCCTGGCGTCCCGTCTCTCGCCTTTGTTGCAAACAATGGTGAGAGCGGATCAAGCTGGCTTCATCCCAGGGCGTTCCACGTCATATGGACTCAGGAGGATGTTTGGGTTGATGGCGGCAGTGCCACAAGAGGACTCAGTGGTGGCAGCCTTGCTCGATGCCACTAAGGCTTTCGATTCAGGTAAATGGCTGTTCCTGTTTTCTGTGCTACACCGAATGGGAATGGGGGAGCAGTTCATCGCCTTGGTGTCATTATTATATCAGAGCCCGGCTGCCAAAATACGGGTGAATGGTCAATTGACAGAATATAGTGCTGGGGAGGGGGTGCGTCAGGGGTGCCCTCTCTCCCCCGTTGTTCACCCTGGCGATGGAACCACTAGCGGAAAGAATAAGAGATATGCACATAGACAGAGGAGTCCAACTGCATACCCACAGAGTGGTGATATCACTGTACGCAGACAATATGCTACTGTTTCTCCAAGACCCCAGCACCAATCTAGACCCGGTTATGCAAGAGATTCAACGATTCGGTGATATATCGGGGTTAAGAGTGAACACCAACAAATCAGTCCTCTGCCCACTTACTAACAAAGTAGAGCAATATCAGGATGGGTGGGGGTTCCAATGGCACATGGTCCAGACACACTATCTAGGGATTAATATTGCAAGGGACAGTAGGGTTATATATAAGTAATTAAATAAGAGTTCTGAAACAGTGAAAGGCGGCTATGTCCAGATGGAAGACTCTTCCTCTCAACCCATACGTCAGCATATCAGTGATTATAATGACACTGCTTCCCAGGTTTCTGTGTGTCTTCTTAAACAACCCGATTGCGGCGCAGAGGGAATATTTTTGGGAATCGAAATCAGCAGTGTTACAGTTTATATGGGCGGGCAAACAATCCAGGGTCTCCTGGGGCAAACTAACAGCACCCATACCAGAAGAGGGCCTAGCGTTGCCAGAGTTTGAAACATACTATAATGTGGAACAGACAGGGTATCTCCTCTACTGGTTTGGGGTGCAGGGAGATAAGAGACAAATGGAAGTAGCGAGGGCAATTGCAGCACCGGCATTGTTGCGGTCAGTAATTCTCATGGCACCGGGCAGAGCCCACTGGGTACACAACGTGGTAGATCGTGTACTCACATAGATCACAAGACCAGGGGGAGGTTCTCTACTCTCCCAGATATCCCTTAATACATATCCATTAGGTCCCCATCCCCAGCGAGGTAGGGTTTGTGTCCTTGATGAAAAGACTGGGGGTGACACACTTTGAGGAGCTTTTCCCCAACGGGATGTTTATGTCTTTGGATTTGTTGAAGGAGCAGGGGGAATTATCCATGTTGGATACATTCCTAAACTACAGGCTGAAGGTGACCTTACATCAGTTCTTCACTTTCCCTAGGCAGCTACAAGTCGCTGGCTGATTCAGGGCAGTCTCGGCCATACAGTAACATCAGGACTATATACCATGACCCTCAACTCCAGGAAGGAAGTGGGACCTCCCCTCGAGAGAAATGGGAACAGGCCCTGGTACGGGTGTTTTCGGAAGAGATGTGGAGGTACTGTTGCAAGATGACTAGAAAAGGGGCCAGTAATGCGAGATTCAAATTAATCCACTTCAAATACTAACACCAATATTACACTCTGACTCATCTGAAAGAATTCTTCCCAGATACCTCGGGTAGATGTATTAGATGCGACAATGCATCTGCAGATTTTCTCCATGTAGCCTGTGGTTGTTCTACCATCCGGAAATTCTGGGAGCAAGTATTCGAAACAATTAGCGGCATCAATTGGCAGGAGGTAGAACCAGATCTACTACTGGCCCTGCTGGGTTACACCAAATCGATACCCAAACACACTAGGAAACTGGTGGGGCTGCTACTGATATTTGGCAAACGAAGGGTGGCTATGTTGTGGGGGGGATACCAGAGCCCGAGGATAGCTCACTGGAAAGCAGATATTTTGTATTGTAATGACATGGAAAGCAGATGGGGCTCCATGACCCATAATCAGTACGGTAATAGACACATGTGGAAAGCTTATGCACAATTTTCTTATCAGGTAATCCAATAATGGGGAGACAGAACCTTCCATCCTAATTTCAGCCTTGAGACCTGGAAAGATCAAGGTAAGCGTGGTACAGGTTTTACCCTGTTGCTGTAAGGGAGGTATTCAAAATGGCCGCCATGGCCCACAGAGGTTGGGCTGCCATTTTCACACACCTGGGGCGAACTGCGCCACAGGAGCAAGTGAGGCAATAGTCTCTTCAGGGGAGTCAGGGGACTTGTGTGCCATCTTAGCCTTGAAACAAGGAACCTCGGAAGAGCCGGTATTGGTAGATCTAGGGTGTTTACTCGACACCTTAAGTGCTGCCCCAGAATTAGCATCTATCGGAGGATCCTCGGCAGAGCCAGTACTGGAAGACCTGTGGTGCGCAACCGCCTTCTTTTGCCTCAAGAGAACTGGTATCACCACGGCCCTGCATGTGGGAAGGCTGAGGGATATACCTTAAAGCCAAGACCTCTGATGAGGGACCCTCAATTCTGTTGGTGTCCGATTTGGCCCCAAGAAGGGGAACCTCATGTTTAACCCCGGTCCATATAGCCACCTCAAGAGGGGCCTCGAGCCAAGACTCGGAACAGTTAGCTCCAGATGGAGAAGCCTCAGGGCAAACCCTGGTATCCAGAGCCACAGCAGAACTGGGCCCAACCTTAGCCCCAAATGGGGAACCTCGGAAGAAGATTCGGTATTGGCAGACCCAATGCGGAGGCCCCCAGAGAAGTCTCTGGTGCGTCTCTCAGAGCCAAGACCAAGAAGGGAGTACTCAAATAAGTGTTCTGTTCTCAGGGAGAAACGCCGATATTTCACATGCAGGCTCCACATCAGAATGCCAGTAGCCCTTCCGAAGAGAAGACTTTATTTGGCAGGGCGTGATCAACCTGAATTTCTCTTGGAAAGATCGAAGATAGTGCGCAGGCCAACCTGGTTGGGTTTGAGCATTATGAAAAAGACTGGCGCAATAACCCGCTCTCTGAGGGGAACAGGTTCCATTGCTCTGAGGTATAGAAGTTTCTGTATCTCTGCTCTGATGGTGGGGTAGGAGGAAAAGGCAAGTGAAAAACCCGCCTGAGCGATGGACAAACTGCACTGATCTTCGGTGATGGTCTGCCACCCTTCGAGATGAGAGGAGATCCGTCCTGCCACCGGAGTCTCGTGAGACCCAAAAAAATTACTTTTGGGTGATTTGTTGGCCGGGATACTACCTGTCCCTGTAGAGGAGGCAGGTGGCTGAGAGAAAAACCAACCATCTTGCCACCGCCGCTTTAGGCGGGGCCACCAACCGAAGCTTGAGATCGGTGCACATGGCGACCCTGAAACCCCCTGAATCCAGAAAAGGACCGAGTCTGGAACCCTGACCTCTGTGTATAAGGGGCCTTAGCTGAAGCATTTGCCAGGACCGATAAATGGGTTTCCATTGTCAATATAGCGTGGAAAAGCTGCTCAGCCCCAAAGAAATGCTCTCAGCACCAGACGTCATGAAAGATGGTGTAAGGGAGGTATCCAAAATGGCCGCCGAGGACGAAGGAGGTTGGGCCGCCATTTTGTCAACACCTGAGGAGAACTGCGTCAAGGAGAAAATGAGGCAACTGTCTCCTCAGGGGAGTCAGGTGACTTAAGTAACACTTTAGCCTTGAAACAAGGATCCTCGGCCGAGCCGGTGCAGGCAGATCTAGAGTGTTTAGTGGATATCTTAGGAACTGTTCAGGATTAGCCTCCAGTAGAGGAACATTGGCAGAGCCGGTACTGGAAGGCATGTTGCTTGACTGCCTTCTTTGCCCCCTCGACAGACTCAGTACCAGCACACCCCGGAGCGTGGGACGGTTGAGGAATGTATCCTACCGACATGACCCTTAGAGGATCCCTCGACTCTGTCGGTACTGTATTTAGAGAAACCTTGGGTTTTAACCCAGGACATATAGCTCCCTCAAGAGGGGTCTCGAGCCGTGCCTCTGTGTGACAAGCACCAGAAAGAGAGACCTCAGGGTGTACACCGGTATCAGTGTGGAAAGCTCCAGAAATTGAGACCTCAGGGCGAACCCTGCCTTCCAGAGCCACAGGAGAATCGGGCTGAACCTTAGCAACCAAATAGTGTACCTCGGAACGACGTCTGGCTTTGGCAGGTTCTCTGAAGGACCCTCAGAGAACACTCCGGTGCGCCTATTAGGCCCTTGAGGTACCTCACAGGAATCCCTGGTAACAGAGCTACACAAGCCCCTCCCAGTCATGGAATGCTCTCACCGAGCAGGGCTGCTCATAGCTGTCCTTATCTGCTTGAGGCTCATCCAACACGATGATAATAGAAAACTGGTCCCCCACGCCTACCGCCTCAGGTTTTAAAATATTGCCCCGGTCCTCTGGTGACTTCTCTATAGGAGACAGAGGAGAAAGGGATGGAGGAGGTCCAGAAGGAAGCGGTGGAGGGAATGGCACCACCAGAACTTGAATCGGAACAGCCATTGCTGGGGGTGGAACAGTAGTGAATAGACGCTTGAAATACATCCTCATGGGGTCAGAGTGCACGAGCATCTGAAACATCCCAAAAAACCCATCCTCAGCCGAGGGCTTAGGTGTTGCGAGAGGAAGAAGCCGCTCGTAAGGGGCCTACCCTCACAAACACAAGGAGGATGGTTGACAGGAGGGTCCACCACCGGTCGGGTCCACATAGATCAGTGGAGCGGAGCATGACAGCATGAGGCAGGGCAGCCCGCGCACGCCAATCGAAAGAAGGGCGGAAATAATTTTGTTGTCCACGTCGCGTGGAAAAGGCTACTCAGCCCTGAAAGGAATGCCCCCAGCACCAGACGTTGGCCATGCAGATTGGGCCACCATTTTGTCGCCACCTGAAGAGAACTGCGTCACATGCGTAGCTGAGGCAATTGTCTTCTCAGGAGAGTCAGGGGATTTAAGTAACACTTCATCCTTACAAGGATCCTCGGCAGAGCTGGTACTGGGTGGTCTCGGATGTTTAGTGGACATCTGTTAGCCTCCATGGAGGAACCTTGGACGAGCCGGTACCAGAAGGAAAGCGGTCCATGACCCCTCTCTCTGCCCCCTCAACAGAACCGGTACCACCACGACCCTGAGCGTGGGACGGTTGAGGGCAATACCTCACTGACACAACCTTCTGAGAAGGCCTCTCGGATCTGTCGGTACAGACCTTAGTCTCCACAAGAGGAAACTCAGGTTTCAACCTGGCACGTAAAGCTCCCTTAAGAGGGGCCTCGAGTTGGAACTCGGTACAGAAAGTGTACAGACTTTAGCCTCCACAAAGACGAACCTCAGGTTTCAACCTGTTACGTAAAGCTCCCTTAAGAGGGGCCTTGAGTTGGGACTCGGTACAGAAAACTCCAGAACGAAGCTGAGCTTATCATTAGCACTGTGAAGGTGAACCTTGGAACGATGTCCGGTACTAGCAGGTCTGTCAGAACCCTCAGAGGAATCTCGGGTACGCCTGGTAGGCTCTTGGGGCACCTCAGGGGAATTCCCGGGTGATAGAGCTAGTAGAGCCCAAACCCCGCTGTGGAGGACCCCGGGAAGGAGTTGCCTGGCCAGGGTTCGCAGAAAAGTAAAGAACTCACCGGGTGCTTCTTCTCGTCAATGAAAAGCTGCAAATGTGGTGGAGGAATGCGCTGAACACGACCTCCCACCGAAGAAGACGAGGCTGGAGTGCCCGAACAGAGAGGGAGTGCAGTAAAGGCACGAGTCCTAGCGATGTTCTGGGCCTAGACACTCCAAACAGGATGAGGATCAGCCCCTGTGAAACGATGCTCGCACGAAGAACAGACGCTCCAGCATAGATGGAGGACTGACAACCGAGGAACCGGAGCAAGAAGGAAGGACAATAGGAGCCAAAGTGAAAAACTCCCTGCGATGCAAGTGCATCCAACCCCGACCGCGCGGAGAAAAGGACTGAAGGGCAATGCGAGGAGGCAGAGCTCAGGAGGGCGGGGTTACTGCCACATGCGGTACCCCATGTAAAAATAGAAGAATGACAAAAATTAAAATTTTGATGCTTTTTGACAAAAGTGCTCCAGTCCCGTCCCGAAGGACAGAATGTCCCACAGGTATGGAGGAAAGGGGACGGGACGTAGGAGTATGTAACTTTAGATGTTGTAACCTTCAGGGGGAACTCTAGACATGGAGATGTGGTCTGGGGGACTAGTGATTCCTTTTCATGCCCACCGGCTATAGGTACTTCAGATGTATCACTTGTTTTAGTTGCTGTTATAGTTGTCATTAGACATGAAGGGGCTACATCGAGGTTCACTGTAGATGTGGTATTCGTGGTGGAATTGTTCGCTATCTTCTTTTCTAACGAACCACTCGTTAAGATGTTAATCTCCCCCTTAGCAGGGGAGGGGTCACCTTCCCCTTCCCCATCGAGTGGAAATTCCATACCTGATCCCCACAAGTCATTCAGATCATCCCCTGTGTTAGTAACGCCAAGTACGTTCCCGCTAGAAGGGATTAGTGGAATGTCTGGGTAGAGCTCTGTATTATCACTCACCTCTTTCATTGTTGCTACCCCCGGCTCTCGCTGTAAATCTGGAGCAAAGTCCTCAGTAGTTGCTGAGGTTGCCTCGTGGCATCGTACTTGCTGTCTCGTTCTTGGGCCAGTAGCTTCCATACGGCTGATTCACCGCGACCAAACTCCTACTCAACTCCTTTGCCAACACCAGCGCTGGTGCTTCGTGCCCGGCTGGGATTTTAACTGCAGCAAGTCTTTCGTCACCTTAAAGGCACAGAACACAGTGCAAGCAAACGTGAATAGAAGCATCGGCGTCCTCTCCCTCCAATAACACAGACTCAACTCCTTTGCCAACTCTCGCGTCAGCACTTCGCGCCCGGCTGGGATGTTAACTGCAGCAAGGATTTCATCACGCTAAAGGCACAGAGCACAGTGCAAGCAAGTGTGAATAGAAGCGGCAGCATCCTCTCCCTCCAGTAACTCCAACTCAACTCCTTTGCCAACCCCTCCAGCACCTACTGTGTTTCGCTCGCACCCACCAGAGTCCATTGATGAACACTTGAGTTTCACACTGACCGATATATGCCAACAGTGTTTTCCACTGACCGCCCCTTAACTGATCAACGAACCCTAGCATTCATCTATGGTGGCTGGTCGCCTTTGATATGTCCTCAAGCGACATGGATTTGTGCACAGCAGTTCTGGTGACCATGTTCACCATGTTCAACAGTTCTTTTTTTTTTTTTTTTTTTTTTTGTTTTATTTTCATTTAGTTTATACAAACTTTTGAAAAACTTTATCTTTAGTGTAAGATCAGCATTCCATCATAGTCCTTAACTATTTTTGTTGAAACACCTTGTTGGACTTCTTCTCTTGGCTTTTTCTATCCCTAATTTGTCTACCTTTGCATCCATGGATATTCTGTCTTTTTCCAGTCTTTTCGGATAGGTTGGTCTCTTTATCACAACCTATACGGGTTGTGGTTTTAGGCAACCACCGGATTCATTTTTAGGTGTTTCTGCAGAATCTCTAAGAATCGCATTACTGAGATCAACAGTGGCTTGCTTTCGGTCAAGTGTAGTTGTCTCCACCATTCTTCTTCAGATAGCGTCTGGTACTTTATCCTCATCTTTCCCAAGCAACTGACACGCTGGTTGTTTAGTTCTGTACAGCTTATGATGAGGTGTTTTAAATTTTCATCTTTCTCCCCACAGAATCGACATAGAGTGTTTTCCCTTGATATCACACGCCTAATTCCCAGGATTTCTTTGGTCTCTAGGATGTTTAAACGAAACATCAAATAATACTTTCTTAGATGTTTGCACGGAGCTAGTGCCAAATATTTCTGAAGCGTATTTCGTTTCTTTGCTTCTTTTGGTTGATTTATCATCGCCTTTTGGCGATCTCTTCTTTCCCCAATTGTAATCCAATCGAGATCTAGCAATTTTCTTTTTACAAAATCTGGATTATTCCATAACGTTGACTCGTCCGTCCCTAACTGTTTGAGGATTTCTCCACATTGCTGTTTCCAGTCTCTTAGGGCCGACGTTTTTCCGCCTGTTTTGTTTCCCAGTAGGATTTTGAACGGTGGTAGGTTTGCTTCATCATGCATTTTCCTAAAGAGCAATAGCTTATTCCAAGCAATCCTTGCGTTCAGTGTGGACATGCCTACTTCATATAGAACACACGCAGTCGGTGTGCTTTGAGGTATTTGAAGAACTTTTTTCCAGAAGAAACCTTCACACCTGGACCATATCTTGTGGTTACAGCCAAACATGTTCTCTGCCCCATAGATCAGGATCGGTGTGATTTTATTTTGGTAGAATTTTCTCACTGGCTCATACGTGAATTTTCCGAATTTCTTCTGCATTACGATCCCTTGAGAGGTTAATTGTTTGCAGCTATTTAGGATTTTCTTTACCATTGGTTCGTCATTTATGCTTGAGTTGATAATTGTGCCCAAATATTTTGTAAAGTGCACTTTCTCTAGCTTCTTTGATCCCACGAACCAACTCGATCTATACTTGTCAGATTTTCTTCCTCTTTTGTTCTCTAGGACTAGGATTTCTGACTTGGCTGCATTTATCTCCAGCCCGAGTTTTTCTGAATAGATCTTCAATGCAGACAATTTTCTCTGTAGGCCGACTGGCGTTCGGTCTAAAATTACCATATCATATGCGTATAAGATGTGATGTAATTGGTATCCATTGATGGTTGGTGGAAATGAAATCACGTTTGACAGTGCTTTCTCTACTTCCGAGATGTAGAAGTTAAACAGGGTGGCCCCTAATGGGCAACCCTGTTTCACTCCTCTTTCTGTAGGAATTGGCTTTGACAGATTTCCTTCTTTGTCTAGCCTTATTTGAATGTAGGTGTCAGAGTAAAGTTCTTTGATGGCTGCTATCAGACTCTCATCGCAGCCTCTCTTCTTTAGATTACACCACAGGATTTCTCTATTCACTCCATCAAACGCGTTTGCCATATCAATAAATGCCAGATAGATTTTCTGTCCCGATCGAATGGCATCTATTTTTAGTAGGTTTAATATTAGCAGGTTTGTGCTGCAGCCCACTCCCTTTACAAACCCAGACTGTCTGTCATCGTAGATTTTTCCTTGATTTATCCACAGTGTGAGTTGTTTGAGGAGCTGAGTTGCAAACACTTTGCCTATGACATCGAGGAGGGCGATGGGGCGGTAGTTTGCTGGCTCCGACCGTAAGACTTTCTCGAATATCGGAACAATGATTCCTAGTTTCCAGGTCGCAGGGATCCTTCCTTCTTTTATTATTGCTTTAAACAGGATCTCACAGAATTCCGACCATTCATCGATGTTTTCTTTTAAATCGGCGTTCGAGAGGCCATCCGGTCCAGCGGCTCTAGATGTACTGCTATTTGCAATTGAGATTCGGATGTCCTCTCTGTCCATTTGTAAGTCCCATGGAGTTTTTGCGTGGATCTCCGCTGTACTTGGACCTTCCCTTCTTTTAAACAGGTTTTTGTAGTGACACTCCCAGTCTGTTTCCGTTACCATATTTGTTATAATGGCTTTTTCTGAGTTAGATGATTCATTTATTAAGGTCCAAAAACCCCTGGAATTTCTCTGGTTCAACGCTTTCAATATTGTCTCTGCGTCGTTTTTCTCCATCTTAGCTCTATGTAACTTATGCCAGTTGTTGTATTGGTTTCTCACTTTTTTGGACTGGGTTTGATTTTCTACTCCTTTGGTGGCATTAATCGATCTTAATGCTTTCCTCAGTTCCCTCTTTTTTTTAGCCACTTCCGGGTCATACTTATGTTTATAGAAATTTTGGTTCTTTAGAGCCTTCGTTTTTTTGGATTTATAAATTTCTAGTAAGTGCTGGTATTCAGTTGCCTCAGTCAGGCCTTGCTCCTGGGACTTTTGCATTTGTTCAGATATCTCCTTAATATTCAATTTGTTTATCCTTAGTCTGTTGCGTCCAGGTTCCACTGAGATGTCACATCTCCATTGTTCCTTTTTTTCTGCTTTCCTCCATTTCCATTCCATTGATGTGATATTATGATCGCTTTGGATGTTTTTAGTGACTGTGAAGGAAACTATTTCATGTAGTATATTCTCCGAGACAAAGATGTAATCTAAAATAGATTGCTGAGTACCTCTTTCCCAGGTCGGGGTTGCTGGAATGTCCCCTCTTGTTGCTCCATTAAGCATTGATAGATTTCTATTTGTCATCTCTTCTAGCCAACAGTCATTTTTAAAACTCATCCCGTCGATCTTCGTTGTTTTTTGTTGGTTTAGCTCAATGAATTTCCTGTTGAAATCTCCACATAGGATAATTATTGCCTTTGAATCTTCTATTTTAATTGTATCTATGGCTTCAATGATATCATCTTCTAGCTTTTGGTAAAACTTTGATGTTGTGTTCCAATATATGTTTAATATATATAATCGGTTCGTCAGCTTCTCTGTGAGTTCTGATTGTTCTACACACACCTCCTGAAGGAAAGGTGACAAGTTGCGGGCAGATTTTATTCTTAGTCCACATGTTCTTTTGATTAAAGTCAATTGTCCTGCCATAGGCCGTCCTTTTTTTTGTTTTATTGCTGGATTTATTGCTACTTCGTAGCCGTCCACACATGGTAGTTTGGATACCCATGTCTCTTGCAAACATATCAAGTCTGCCTTTTGTATTGTTTCCGGTGGAGATCCTAGGAGGTGTGAAAATCCTCTGGTGTTCCACGAGGCTAGCGTCAGTGTCCCTATCTTGTCATAGCATTAGCTCTCCGTTGTTGGGTTCAATGATTTTGCCAACCAAGACCACTTTTTTCCTTCATCTTCATCTGCGTTTACATCCGTAGATTTATAGTTCCCTGTACCTAACTTTCCGCGATTATCCACTGTTATTTTGATTTTCTTCGTCTTTATGTCATCGGGAAGACCTGCTGCTTCAGTCTCTATTTTTGTGTCTTTGAGCTTGACATTAGACGCGGGTTCCCTTATTGCGCTTTTTTCTGTTCTTTTGAATGTCACTAGCTCTTTCTCGTTTGTTCTTTGTACTTTGGGTTCTTCTGTTTTTGCGTCATCATTTCCCTTTAAGGTGTTGTCTACTTCATATACTTGGTATCCCGCTTCCAGGAGTTGTCTCTCACTCATCATGATCAATTCAGCATCTTTTTTGTCGTCGATATGTAAAAGTACAGACTTCTGTTTCATCTCAGCCATGATTTCCACCCGATCAATCCGAGCGCTCTTTATTGCCCTTAGCACAGGAATCTTTTGGAATATTTGTAAAATGGTGTACCGATTTAGTGGGGTCCCACCTTTTCCTCCGTCAATTTTCTCGACCAGTAATCGATACTGGTGGTTTTTCTGTATTGTTTTGTTTCCAACAGTCAAGATAGAGTTTCTTGACTTAGTGGACTCATCGACATTCCCTCTAGGTTCTTCAACTTTTCTTGTGGATTTCTCGTTCAGAAGCTCAGTGCTGATTATATTGTTTTTCCGCTCATCTAATATGGAGTTTTTTGTAGCTTTCCTAATCTTAGGTATGTTTCCCTGTTTTAGCATACTCTTCAGTCTTTTCTCTTCTAAGGTAAAGAAGATTTGTGGCTCTTGCATCTTTTTGCTACTTTTCTTTGTTGTAAATTGAGATTTTGTAGGAGTTTCTGGCCACGAAATCACTCTTTTGTTTGCCGATCTATCATCTTTCTCTTTCTCGTACCCTTCGATGGGCGATTTCTGCGGGCTTGTCTCTAGCTCACGATTATCTCGTCCAGTATTTCTTCGATTTTCGATTATTTTTACTGCTTCATCATTGTCATTGTTTTCTTCAGCTTCAGACACACTGTAAGTTGACATGTTCAGCAATTCCTCCTCATCACCATCTGGGTCTTCCATGTCCAGCTCAATTGTTCTTCCAGTTGGGGTCATATTGTCTTCAGTCAGATTTGCTGGCTGTGTTTTTTCCTCCACGATTTGGATCTCATCATCTATTTTTTTTTTCTTTTCTCCTTTCAACGTCGATAATTCAGAATTATTTACAGTTATGTTCAATGCTTTAATGTTTCTGAAGAAATTGGCTGAGCTACGAGTTTTCTTGTTCTTTTTTGCTTGTTGATTCTTAGATTTTTTGTTACAATTATTTGAGTTTGGCTTGATTGTTTTTGAGCTCTTCTCATTACTCGCTCCTGAACTGATTTTCGGGTTTTCAAATATATCATACCATTCCCTCTCATTCTTTTTTCCGTGTTCGGTTATAGGCATACTTTCCAGATTATTTGGGTTTGTATCAATGGATTTTGACGTATTGGGTGGATTGGATGGTAGAAGAGCTTGCTCTTTATCTGCTTCTTTTTCGATTTGCTGTTTACTTTCCTCAACCAATTTTTCTATAGGTGTCGTGCAATCGATTGAAGAGTAAGTCCTTGTTTTTTGTGCAATCTCCACACTCTTCATCTCCGTCCTTCCACAATCACTGACATCATGGCTAATTATGAGTTCCTTATCATAGCAGCAGTTCTGTTTAGTTGCCCTTATCTCTATTTCTTTCTTTTTTTTTTCGGATGCGAGCTCAGTTACACCGAATTTCTCAGGTAGCTCAAATGTTTCTAGGTTGATCACTGAAGTCTGGCTCGTTTGTACTGTTTTTGCGACCTGTGTTGTGTTTGAATCTCTCCTTCTTTCTCGTTCATTTTGAAGTAGCGTAAGGGCTTGCCTTGTCACTTCTGCTAGGAGTTTCTTATCTTCAGAATTATTTCTTAGGGATTCCTTTAAAGCCATTAATGAGATATCATTCCCTCGTTTGGCTACCACAATCTCAGAGGTCATTTCTTTAAGGTCTGTCTCTAGTTTGATCATTTTGGAGTTTAGTAGAGCAATCAAAGTTGTTTGGTCCCTGTAATTCTCATTTAAGTTTTCATATAGCTTCATCAGAGGCGTGACAGCTATTGTCGCGGCCGACATCAGAATTGGACTTAACTTCGATATTATTTTTTCATCGCAGGTTGATGTTTTGTCTGTGTTACTTATTCCTGTCTGGTGTATCTCCGTGGATCTCCTCCAGTTTTCATTTCTCGAAGTTGTTGTATCATCCTCATCTTCCGAGTCCACAGATGTATTTCTTCCCTTGTTTTCCTCTACTCTCTGACTTTTGAGTTTTTTCCTCACACTACAGTCATCATTTTCGGAACTTTCTCTTCTTCGACATCTCTTTTGGGACACTATAATCTCCTCGTTTCTAGATTCGAATGCTGGTGAGTTTGTTTCTAGAGTCATTACTTTGTGTATACTCCTATGCTTAGGATAGTATGACTCCGCTAATGATGGTTTTTCCATGTTAGCATTTGTTTGAGATGACCTTCTAGTTTGCAGCAACTTTGCATTCATTTTTGCTAGATCTTTTATTACTTGATCCACAATCCCTACTGAGTTTCTTCTTTCTCCTAACTTTGGATTATTTTGTGGTATAGTTGTTGGCAGTGTAGAGCTTTCAATCCATTCATTTGATGGTAACCGCAGCTCTCTAGTGCCCTCCGGTTTCTCTAGCGTTGTGAGGTGTTCTTTTGCGTCTAGTTTGGCGTGGAGACCCCTTGTATCTTGTAGTACTTTGATCAAATGCTCATCTCCTTTACTCATGGTTATTGTTGTTTCTATTTTTTCTGACTCTGGATTGTGCATCTCAGCTACCTTTGTCCAAGCCAGTAGTTTTAGCGATGAGCTCGATTTTAAATGCTCTACCCTGGCTGCCGTTCTTTGTATCGTCATTATACTTATGTTATTTTCCTGAGTGTTATGGGCTGGGTCTCGTGTTGGGTCCTCAGGGTTGTGCTCGAAATGAGGGGTATTAGGAGATGGTCGGTCACTCAGAATACGGTGTATCATAGCAGTACAGACTTCAACATTCTTTGTTCCTGATTGAGTTTCCTCAGATTCGCTGTTTCTTCCCTGTGTTTCGATCACCTGCGTCTCCTTTTCCATTTCCGTGGTTACTTTGGGTTTTTCCCCTTGCAATATGGGAGAACCAGTGTTTTTTGACCCTTGCCTCCCCCTGTAATTCTCTGATTGCATTTTTTTTTCATTTTCAGGCTCGTCTTTGGTTTCCCTCTCGGTGGTTTCGTCTCGTTCTAGGTCTTCGATACTTTCGGAGTCACTTTCTAAATTGAAAGTATCCATCGAGTCATTCGCTTCTTCCCTTCTCGGCCACGCCATATCCATGTGTTCGTGTGTATTAGGAGACCTGGGTGCCTCGGAGCTAGAGTACTGCTGCTGTCTGGTATTGTCATTGAGGGTTGCAATTCTGGGGCCGTTGACTTGGGGAGTGACGCTCTTGCTAACCATTGTGGCAGCTACATGGACGTTAGAAGAGGCAGAGGACTGATTAGGAGCTCTCTCCATGTCAGTGGAGTTTCCTATGGTCGTGGACATAGTGTTCAGCCCTCGCTTAGCTTGAGCTCGTGTGTTGGCTTTATTCGTCATCCCCCTCATTGCTGCTGACATTATCGAGTTGTTTAGTTCTTACAACAGCCAATAAGCACCAACTCGAACTTACAGTACTTAAACATTTTTTTTTTTTATATTGATTTAATTTACCACGCTACTCGAATTTTCATCTAGGACTTTTGACAGTGTTAGTTGAACTTACCTTTTGTTCTTGGTCGGGATCAAAGAGGGAATACCTCCGCAGTCTCCCGTTCCCCGGCCTCTAGACGCGCCGGCAGCGCCTAACAGCCGCACAACAGCCCGCGCCCTCTACCCCTACCGGGCTCAACGCCGCGAGGGTGAAAGCGGATGTTTTTTCCGTGTGTTTTGGGTCACGTGACTCCTCACGTGAGCAGCGACAAGGCTCCGCCCCCTCCTGGGAACGAAGCGACACGCTGGCAAAGAAGCAGCTGATGGATTCTGGTAACCCGTGTGCCCTCGATTTCCTGGGTCCTGGGTTCAAGGTCCTCAGCACTAGCAGCACTGGCAGCACAAACAACGCTTCTTCCATTTCATGTTCACTATCCTTTGAGATCTGGCTGAGCGTCGTGACAAATAATCAGCTAGATTTGTCACCCCAGCCTCAAAGCATACTGACCCCGTAATCCTGCAGCTGCAACAACCAACATTCTAATCTGAATGGAGGACGTAACGCTGAACCATGGAGAATCGGCATCAATTGCTTGTGATCAGAGACCATTGTGATGGGGCGTCCAAATACATATGTGAAAGTGGCGGCAGCCCAACAACATTGCCAGAGCTTCCTGCTCTATCTGTGAGTAACATCTTTCCATGGGGTTAGTGCTTTGCTGGCAAATGCAATGAGACGTCTTACCCCATCTTCATCCACTTGCGCCAACACTGCCCCCAATCCAGCAGGGCTTGTATCGACTAGAATCTCAGAGAGCCAGCGCATATGGAAAAACGCAATTGTATCGTCCTCTGCTAATGCCGCCTTGGGGCATTCTCAAACGCCTTGTGGGTGGTTGGAGTCCAACCCCATTCAGTGTCTTTATGAATCAGATGCCGCAGAGGTTCTGTTATTGTGGCCAGATTGGGAATAAGCCTCCCACAAAGTTTATCATCCCTAATAAACTTCACACTTTAACAGGTGACTTGGGAGGCGCAAACACTTTGATCGCTTCCACCTCTTGAGGGTCAGCCGAGAATCCAGTATCCTGCAATACGAATCCAAATAATTGAACCTTTTGTTGCAGAAATTGACACTTTGATTAACATGAGACCCTTAAGCCTCAATCGTAGAAACACTTCTTTTAGTCGTTTCAGTCTTGCCATATATGAGCACGTCATCGCTCACATGTATCACCCATTCAGGTCTGGCCAGCACTGCCCTCACCATGTGTTGAAATACCTGCTGTAGCTGCTGATACACCAAAATTAAATCTTTAATATCGAAAAAAACTGATATGCAATAAGAACGTAGTTATTTCTCAAGCCCTGGTGCAGCAGAATTTGATGGTATTAAGAACGCAGGGCTATGGTGGAGAAAACCTTGGCTTCATGGAGGTATGCCAAGATATTGTCATGGGTCGGCGTGGGGTGACGCTCTCGCCTTATCTCTCAATTTGGGATCCGAATCTCCACACAGATGTGTACCGCTCCTGGTTGTTTGGGCTTTGCTGCAATTACTGTTGGGGACACTCATGGTGTGGTGCCTTCAATCCTTTCAATAATGTCTGCCGGTTCTAGCTGTCTGATCTCCTCTTCCACTTTTTTTCCGTAAATGAAATGGCATCCGTTGATGCCCTAGGACAACTGGTTGAATGGTTTCATCAATGTGTAAGCACACCCAGTGCTTCACCCAGTGAAGTAGGAGTACTTTAGTCCCTCATTTTTAAAGTTGGAAGTAAACTGATTTTTTAGGGAGTAAAAATGTAAGTCCAATTCCTAATGGGAGTATTTCATAAGACAATAAAAATATGTTTGAACTGTAAAACATGAATGTTGTACTAACTATTCCTTTGCACCTCGTTATTCATACACATTAAAAGATACATGCTTACTTCTACCGATCAGTCAGTAATAATAGTCGTTTCTTCCTGTGGTACTAGGTGCACTGCTGGTGCAAACATATTCATGGAACTGTGTGGCGAAAGAAAGGGCACAAAGTCCTATGTGTTTGTTTCCTATTTTTTGTTGGGAGTATTTTTACTCCCTATTTTTATTTTTTGGGAGTATTTGCCTATTTTTAGGGAGTAAAAGTGGCAGATACACCCCTTATCTGTAGGGCTGACCGAATCCTTTTGTCCTCTCAGACATCCAATGCCTTGGAAAATGGCACGCAACTCACAGAGCCTTTCCGTGTCATTTACATTTATATTTAAAGCAAAATGTACTAACCCCAAATCTTCTGCTGTTACAGCTCAGCAGAATATCGGTGGCTACCGACATGACGGAAAATGACACCAGAATGGCTATGCAGTCATGCACCATTTGCATGTAGAACACACCTTCCAATGGTAATGGCTGTTTGCCGCCATATGTGAAAATCTTTATCTTTGGAATGGTCAAGGGTGGTATAGGTGATAGCTTCAGAAATTGCTCTGTTGTCATCACATTGACAGACGCTCCTGTGTCAATAAGCAGAGGATCCATGGTAGATAAGATCTGTACCGCACAACATGGTTGTCTCTGCTTCCCTGGGGTGTGATATAAAATGGCTAACATGAAAAACAAATCTTCAGTGTCGCAAGTCTCTTCCCTCATCTCTTCTCCTTCTGGAACATCTTGTGAAATGACAGCCACTCTTGCTTGACTATTCCTTGTTTGGACTGGACATTTCTGGAATGGTGGGAGGCCATACTGCACAGAACATGCTGGTGAAGTGATTTATCTTGACACACCTTCCACATTGTCTTCCTGTCACTGGATATCCACGGGGGGCCGGAACCATTAACACAAGGGCTTCGAGCCTTCTTGCCATTGGTGCTGCTGTGGTCAGGACCTCATCCCGAACACCAAGCAATGGGGCTTTTGGATGGCGTCGTCTTGACAGCGTGTGCTTTTTCGAGCTTCATGCCTTTCATGGGTTGCCATTGTACTCGCCAGTTTCTGTGCCCTACCTAGCTCCAATATACAGATCAGTGGCAGACCTGGTTCCTTTAGTATTTGCTTTCTCAATTAGGAAGAGTGACACGTTTTGAATTATTTGTCCTCTAATGTTCCCCTTCACCCTGGAATGCACACAGGAATGCCAGTGGACATAATCTGTTATAGAATGCAACTAATGACTCTGTTATGTGGGGGATAATCAAAGGCCCAAAATCAACGGGACTGAAGGGCCATGTGAAAAAGGCATACCGTAGGAAAAGCAGCATTTTAATTCACAAAGGCAGATGACATTCAAAGGTCCCTTTCACATGAAAACAGGATTTCTAAACACTGACACCAAAACAGATTTGCATGTGTGTTTGCCAATTAAAGCAAGACATGAGAAAAAGGACCCCCTGCCAAAATAAAGATCTCAGGGAAAATACAAGATATAATGTATATTATGCTTCACATGCAAAATACCAGCAACAAGGGAAAAGAAAAACTTTGTTCCATGGGTCACATGAAGATTTCATTTAGGCCTAAGGCAGACCCTTTTGGTTTGTTGGTGGGCAGACTTCACAAAGAACTCCCCCACTGTAAGCCTGGCTTTTACATCCCCCAGCTATTTGCACCTGCAATAAAGTGTGTCCTGCTAAGGGTGTCATACACCAAGTGTCTGCCAGACTTCCTGTCTCTGAAGGCAGTTCTGTGTAGAGCAAATGGCTCTAACCAGTGGATCCCAAGTGTTTACACGCCGCAACCAACTTGAAAGAGACTAATGCAAAACTCTGGTCACAGGCTTGTCTGGAGTGGAAAATGGCCTGGAGGAAGGGAAGCTCATATTTTCACATATGAAGATTCCCTTTGTTTAAATGGACTGTCACAATGGTTCTATTTCCCCAGAAACCAAATGTCGCACTGATTACATGTATGTTTAATTTTTGGATAATTTCCATGCGATTCTGTTGAAATCAAATTCATCCACCTGCAATTCGGGGAACTGTAAAGGCCATCTAAAATGGGTTTCTGGCTGCTTTGAATATGTCCTGGATGTGAGAGTCTGCGTGCTGGTGGAGGGTCCATTTAGAAATATAGGTAATAAATTACTTGTTCCTTACTATTATGCTTTTTGTAAAAACAGCGTAAAATTGCCAAACGGCTGTGCAACATGGTGCAGACCCGGCTGTTTTATTAAATTCCCCATGATTAGCTGAAGCGGAATATATATATTTTATGTCAGTTACTAGTAAATCACCATGTTTTGACACATAACTAGTTTTGACAAAAAATGTGACATGAGAACAAATGGCGATTGCAAATGGGAATTGCCATATGTCTGCTCCAGACTCCTAAACCAATCCTTAGAGAGGGGCTGGAATTATGAGGAGAGAGAATGGTAACTGTCCGATTCCAATTTGCGAGAACTCTTGCAGGGTACTCCCCAAGCCTGTAAACTTGATGGTATCATCACTGCTATATAAAGTGAACGCACTACGAGGAAAGAAAAAGAGCTCCTAAAATTAACATTGTGAAAGGAGCTTCTAAAACCTACCATCTGATAGCTGCAAGGAAACACTGTGATGCTGGAAATGCATCAGAGGGACAGGGTCTCCGGATCCTTGTCCTTTACTGTTTTTATTGTGTGTTCTGTCGTGTTTTGCATGCAGGAGTTCATGTGGGACTCCTGGCGGTGCAGCTCTCTCTTTTGGTTTTAATGGGTGGGGGTACAACCCTGTGCCCCTAGTGTATGCTTTTGGGCACCTGTGGGTGGCCTTCCCAATGACCGTATGTTGTGGGTACGCCTGTGGGTGGGACCTGGGTGAATGGAGTGTGTGACGAATACGCATTCTGTGTTGTGGGTGTCTAGTATCTGGTGTTTGACACAGTGGGCCTCATTACACGTTGTGCGCTAAAAATTGTAAATTAGCAGCATGGCGCAATTAACGTGTCCGCCCTCGCAAGAGGGCGCTAATAGCGTAACATTACGAGTACGCAGACACGAGCATTGCGCCATGCCGTTAATGACCCTACCGCCATGCCGCTAAAGTGACCAAAAAGTCCCTTACCGGCCTCCCCGAAGGTGCAGATAGCACCTCCGCCCTCACGCAGCATGCAAATATCGGTGACCGCTATTGGTGACCGCTATTAGCGGTGACCGCTAAAAAGCGATGACCGCTATTAGCGGTGACCGCTAAAAAGCGGAACCGGAAATAGCGTCATCGCACAGGAACGGGAAAGAGCGCGGCGGCCATCTTTATAAACACAATCCATTGCCATCCTCTGCCCCCTGGACCTGTATGTGTTACCCTGCTGCCTGGAAACCATCGTCACACCCTTACCATGCCCAAGGCACTAAAGAAATCCACAGACAGGCAGCGAAAGGAGAAGTTCTCCACTGAGGAGTTAGTCATGCTAACTCAGACATTAGCAGACAATGCAGGAGTGGTCTTTGCTAATGACATGCGGAGGGAGACCCTCCTAAAGAAGAAGGCCATCTGGGAGGAAGTGTCAACCAGAGTGAGTGCCGTTGGCAGCAGCACGCGCACCGTACGCGACTGCCGAAAAAGATGGGACGACCTGAGACTCCGGGTCAGGATGATCCTGTCCGAGAATCACAAAACTGCCACTGCTGGAGGATCAGGGTCTCCTATCAAGTTGAAGGAGTGGGAAGAGACTTGTGCAAACCTCATCGGGGTAGAATGCATTGAGGGTGTCGAAAGGATGGAGCACGGCGTGCAAGACACATCTGATGGAGGTAAGTGCACTGATGCAAGCATGCAATGTGAATGTACAGGTCCCCACAAATGTCAGCCCGGGATCACTGCATGTTTGGCCCAGCACCCACACATGCATACATCAACAGAGCCAAGTGCCACACACAACACTGCATGGATGAGGCACTGAAATGACACCTCACCTGCATCCTCCACAATGATTTTGAAATGGGCCCAAATGTAATCATGATGTAGCCTGCATTGAGTAAATGCGACCATAACCAATGACATCCCCCTTCTTGTCCCCGACAGGGTCGTATTCAGACAGCGAGGGAGCTACCCAGGCACCCCCTTTGCAAAAGAAGCAAAGGCCACAGCCCAGCGAGGATGCCCCAATGACATCCAGGGGAAAAGGGCCAAGGCCCCAATTGCAGCCTCCACAACAAGACCTGCGCGCCACTGCCAGTGCCAAGCAACACCCTACTGCCCCGGCTCCAGAGGTCCACTCCCCCCCCAAATCCCCGCCACCGAGGGTCCACCCTCAGCTGCAGCCAGTTCGGCAGGGGAGGCTGCAGCAAATGGCCCATTGTCCGACGTGGATGAGCCCACGTATCTAGATCTGCCCATGCACACCCCAAGCCCTGCTGTAACCCCAGAGCAATCCCCCGCCCCCACACCTGGCTCACACGTCACTGCTGACGAGTCATTAGAGGCCTTCAGTAGCCCCCCAGAGGCGGCATCTGCAGACCGGCAGGCATCCGGATGCGCAGCAGACACACCACCACAGGCCGCCACTGCCCTTGACCTGGCCACCGTCATCCAGCGCCAGCAGGCTCTAACAGTGCTTGTCGGTCAACATGTGGACGAGGTTGCCTGTCTCAGGGCTGACCTCGCTGAGATATCCAAGCACTCCAGGGAGGGGATGGAGTCCTTCACGGACAGGCTGTGTGGTGAGCTATCACATGTCCGGGAGGTGTTGACCCGCATCGCTGATGCAATGGAGCGCCAATTTACACAAGGACTGTCTGCCACCTCTTCAACCGGCAGTTCGCGGCAGACGAGTCCACTGAGACGGTCTTCACGCACCACCAGGCGCAACTCCAGCCAGCCCCCAAATGCTGGCCCTGGTAATGAACAATAGGGCGTGAACGTCCATTGACCTCGGTGCATGCCAGAACACATGCATTGTTGAAGACTTATGAGGGACAGTTGTGGGGGTGGGGGGAAGGGAGTGATAGGACAGTTGTGGGGGTTGGGGGGAAGGGTGTGATGGGACAGTTGTGGGGGCTGGGGGAAGGGTGTGATGGGACAGTTGTGGGGGGTGGGGGGAAGGGTGTGATGGGACAGTTGTAAGGGTGGCGCGATGGATGGGGAGTTGCACATTTTTCTGTTTCTGTTCATTAATACACAGTTGTTTGAGCAAAACACAGGCCTGGACTCCTTCATTGTGTATGATCAATTTATTGACGCCAAGGTCCATTGTGAGCTAACAAACCGACACCAGTGCCCCACCAGCCATATACAGGTGACAGTATGACTACATGTAACTCAGAACAATTGGTTGATCAAATGCTGTCTCACAGCGCGTCCCTCCTGGCCATCCCCTCTTGCATGACCTGCATCCCCTTCACCTCCATCCTCATCCCCATCATCATCCTCATCAGGTGCCTCCATTTCAACCTCAGGGGCCAGTGGCACATTCCGTCTCATACACATATTGTCCAGCATGACACATGCCGTGGTGATCTTTGCCACCTTCTCATGGCCATATAGGAGTGCGCCACCAGACCTGCTTATGCACCTAAACCGTGACTTCAGAAGTCCAAAAGTCTGCTCAATGACAAGGCGGGTACGGGTATGGGCACGATTGTATTCTTCTTCATGCCTGTTCTGTGGGTTCCGTACAGGTGTGAGGAGCCACCCCTTCAGGGGATAGCCGGCATCACCTATATGGGGGGAGGAATGGGTTCCTGTTACTTTTCGGCACATGTGTGGCCTGTTCATGTCACATACTTTGACCTATCATTGAGAATCATGTGCACATTCAACTGCATCAATGAATATGGTCTGTGTGACTGCTTTGTGCAAAGGTGAGCGCAAGCATGCAAGTAGACATGCCCCATTGATGCCTCCTACAGTAATTCCCATGTCCTGGGTGAGGCCAGGTAATTGGTGTCCCTGTGGCCAGGCAGATTTGGTACCACACTGGTGGTGTACAGTGCTTCCGACATTGATCTTGCCATGCTGAGAGGCAACACCTCAGTGGTGCCATGTGTTCGTGGTGCATTGCCATGGCTAGGGGGGTCCCAATGCATGCATCCAAGGGCACAATGCATTGTTGATGTTGTGCTGTAGGAATGCTGCATGACTATGTTGATGTCATGGATGTCATATGTGCATTCCATGGCGTGGAGTGTCGTGCAATTTGGATGAGGATTGATCTTTAATGTCAATGGGTTTGGATTGGCAGCTGTGTCGTGTGCCATATACTTGCATGTACGTTCATCCCAAGTACGTTGCTGCCCTCACAGATGGCCATTAGCGTACATCTGTATGTGCATTTGTGCAACGGACTACAGGCCACACCCAGTTGGAGGATCTCTCTAACCCCCACTCCATGTACACCCAGTTGGAGGATCTCTCTACCCACCCAAGCACACCCAGTTGGAGGATCTCTCTACCCCCACCCCCCCATGCACACCCAGTTGGAGGATCTCTCTACCCCCCCATGCACACCCAGTTGGAGGATCTCTCTACCCCCCAATCACACTGCCATGTGCTTGCCCTGCTACTGACCAAGTAGCCACGAACGTTGTGCCTTTGTCGCTCCATGTAGCGGGGGATAGTTGAGTTCCGCAGGACCATGGAATCATGGGTAGATCCGGGAAATCTGGCACAGCAATGTGTGATTATATTGTTTGCGTCACATACCATTTGGACATTGATTGAGTGGAATTGCTTCCTGTTTCGGTACACTAATTCATTGTGATGTGGTACAACCAATTCCACATGTGTACAGTTGATGGCCCCAATGCAACTTGTAATGCCTGCCAGTGTATAGAAGCCAACTTTGGTGTTTGCAATCTCCTGGGCAGTCCGTGGCATGGATATGTGTTTGGGTGCATGCTTCGGGAGGGCATCGAGTACCTGGTTCAGTGTGCGTGAGAATACTGGTTGGGAGATGCCATGCATCTGCCCCACTGTATGCTGGTAGGTTCCTGTGGCCAGGAAGTGGAGCACTGACACCACCTTCAGTAGAGGGGGGATGGCAGTTCTGATGTCTATGAGGCTCACAATGTCGTTGTGTATCATGTCCGCGATGCTGGTGATGGTGTCCCGGTCCAGACGGTACAGGGTGTGTATCTGCTCAGGTGTTAGGTTGAATGGACTGGCTCTGATCCTGGGAATTGGTGGGTGCCTCTGTGGTATGAATAGGTGGCGTGGTGGTGCTTGCTGTGCCTGTCTGGCCCTCCTCCTCCTCCTGCGTCTCCTTTGTGCAGCCTGTTGTTATAGCAGCAGCACTGCAATGAGGTCCTCTAGGCCATGTAATGCTGCCAGTATTGGAACCATCTTGGTGTGGGAAGGGGTGTGGGAAGGGGTGTGGTGTGCTCCTTTTGAGCTGCCACAGTGTCCATTGCCTCCACCTGTGCTGATTGTGTCCACCTGTGGCAGGTGGGAACAATGCTCAGTTCTATTAACGGGTGGTTCGCGATGCCGGTATTAGCATCATGGCGGTAAGGGGTTGGGGGCCTTTACCATGCCGCTATTACCATGTCCGCTTGCCTTGTGATGGTGTGCTATTAGCGGCATGGCGTTATTTACGGGATGGAGGGTCGCGCGCACGCTGCCTGCCCGCTATTAGTGGCACTGTACTTAGCGGTGCCGCTAATAGCGGTGAGCCAGGTCGTGATTGGCATGGGGATTTAACGTTACCGGTATTACGTTACCGGTAACGTTAAATCCCAACCGCCTACCGTGTAATGAGGCCCAATGACTGAGACAGCCCTGCCCGAAACTGGTATGAATGCAGTGTGGAGTATTGAATGGCTGGGTACTTGTCCCAATACACATAACTTGTTGTGAGTGTCTGGAGAGAAGTGAATGGCCTGAATGCACTATGCACCTGATTGGCTGCCTGCCTGCATGAATGCCCTTCTGACCGATTGGTTGCCTGAGTGAGACCCAGCAGAATGATTGGGAGATCAACTAGCTAGAATTCATATTCAGAAGCTGAAGAGTAACTGGAGTGAAACTGAAGCTTGACCTTGAAGCCCTGCTGGACGAGAAGAATTGCTGTTGCTCTCCTTCACAATCTGAAAGCTGCTGTGTCTCCAAGGACTGACCCAGAGAGGACCTGGTAAGGCGCCCTCTTCCCGAGCTACGAGGGACCATCGTGCAGCTGATCTTTGCCAATGAAGTTCTTAGGCAAACAGGAGCACGGCGGACAACAGTCCGTGCGCTTCTCCTTGGGATTCCGCAGCAGTCCCCGTCTCGGGTCAGCAGCCTGTCGAAGGTCTGGCTGCCCCCTGGTAGACAGACCTTCGACAGGCTACCGACCCGAGACGGGGACTGCTGCGGAATCCCAAGGAGAAGCGCCCGGACTGTTGTCCGCCGTGCTCCTGTTTACCTAAGAACTTCATTTGATCCAAGGACGCTCTTGTCCGCATCGTCGCCGCTGTATCCTGCTGGGGAAGGTCTGACCGTTGACGCGCCGAGGAGCATACACCGGTGGGTTTCCCGCCACCCAAAGCCCACAGAGACACCGACGACTCAACACCCTTGCTGGACCAAAGTTCTTCAAACACTTGCGGTCTAGAACTATCGACACCGAGGTGCCCCGCACGCCTCCTCCTTGCAGGATGTTTACGCTTCCCCATCAACGAGCACTGCTAGGAACGAAGCTGCCACTTCACCGTCGTAGCTCACCCTGTTCTCCATCAGATGTTCGACGACCCGCGACTCCTGCCTTAAAGGGAGGGCACTCAAGAAGGGCTGTTGATTCCCTGACCAGGAACGCTACAACGCCAGGTACTTTGGGGTTGCAGAACTATTGGGAAGTCTAGTGTGAACAATATATGGACTGGGCTTGTATCTTTATTCTACAGGTTGCCCAGGAGGGGGGATCTCCACCTAGAGCTATGTTTAACGATAGCGACCAGTATTTTGCCAATTGTCCAACCATTTTGCTTTCCTTCCCTCTCTACTGCTGGTTTCCTCTTGATTGATCTGTGTGACATTTCGACAGCATAGTTGATGCACTTTAATAATGAGATCTGATCATATTTGGGGTACCACTGTAGAACTGTATATATTTACCATTGTGGATTTTCTGAGCAGAAAGTGAGTTATTGTGATAGTGTACATAACCTTGAATATTAATTATATAAAGACTGTGTTTTAACCGATACAGTGTGTGGACATTCCTTTGTGGGGGCTTGGGGACTACACTGTACTTAAGAACCAGCCTGCATCACCTCCTGAGAAGCTAGGCCTTGATTGCTCGACCACGTACCAATAATAGAGAATGTTGGCTGGGGTCCTCTGTGCCTCTCCTCTACCATATAGAGAGCAGAAGTACAGACACCCCCTCCAGTCTTTACAAACACCAGAGGAGATTTCTGAGAGTGCATCTGGGTTGAGCTGTCCATTTTTGGTAAGACCTAAAAGCTGGATGGGTCCTGTAGTGGAGAGCTGGGGTGCATCTTTGAGAGTGGAGTGACCAGGCCCCTGCCCTGTCCTTCCGGAGGGTCCTGAGATGCAGCTGGCGTTCCTGAATTTTAAACAGAGGCTTTCAATGTAAGTAGACTTGAATGCTTTGCAATCCAAAGGTGGGAGAATCTGTTGGCCTTATATCCTTTCCATCTATAGTGGGTGGGGGTGGCGGGAGGGGCTAAACAGTGTAGATCCTTACCCTATTTAACTAATAATATAAATTTAGTTCATTCCCCTTGGTGGAACACCACTGGGCGATTTTTGTTAAAATTCAAAATTAACAAAGCTCATTCCCAGAGTGCTCTGAAAACTATAGACTGTCATTTAATTGGGTAATCCTATGGGTCCGGCTTCCGCAACACGGGCCTTTAAGTGGAGGGGAGGTCTGAAATCAAACATTTTTCAATCATCCCAGTTTTTCTGTCAGACTTGCCCAACATAGTCCAAAGTAGGGGGGAGGTCTGAGAAACCCACTGCTAAATCACCCTGGCCCTCATTACAAGTCAGGCGGTGGACCATGGTGCTATTAGTACCATGGTCCATGCCGGATTCCGCCATGGTGGATGGCGGAATTACCGCCCCATTCCAAGGTGAGTGGGGCGGTAATTCCCCATTCACCATTTGCCCTTCCCCATTCCCATTTTTGCCCCATAGGGCATAATGGGAATGGGGAAAGGCGCTAAGTACTTAGCACCAAGGTCCCTTTGCGGCATGGGTTTTAACGCCTGCAAAAAGCAGGCGTTA
Source organism: Ambystoma mexicanum (assembly GCF_040938575.1). Taxonomy (NCBI): domain Eukaryota; kingdom Metazoa; phylum Chordata; class Amphibia; order Caudata; family Ambystomatidae; genus Ambystoma; species Ambystoma mexicanum. The sequence goes on from NC_090927.1 coordinate 979,441,366, forward strand.
AAACAAGGGACCTCTTAATCAGGCGTTAAGGGTTAACGGCGCCGACGGCGCCGTTAAACCCTTAAGGCCTGACTTGTAATGAGGGCCCCTGTGTTTATTTTAATGAAAAAGTATGGGTGAAATCATAATTTCCATATGCATTGCACCAATCGGTAAACCAAACCGCTAGCCCTTTGAAGAGTGCAGGAAATTTGAAATGGCACACCATTGCATACGTAATTGTTTTTGTTTATTGATCAGTTAAATTATTTCTTGAAGTGAAATTTGTAGAAAGTAAAGAATTTTGATTTGTGTTCTTTACAACCCAATTGTGAGATTTATTTGTGTAACAAGAAGTTAATTGTGAGCCCCAAAGAAGGCGGTGTGTGTAGTTTAGTATGATTTCTAAAACCTATAATTCAAATAAATACAAATATATTTCCTGTACTGGATCTTGGCCCATTGGTATCTCAGGGGGAGGGATCTAAGAACGTGATATGAGGCTGAAATAGGGCTGAATAAAAGAACTTACATTAACAGTATATTGTGTGACACTTAGCTTGGGGAGGGAAGGAACACCCTGTGCTGAGGGTGGCCTCTCAATAAACTGAGGGCTCGTGGCCGGGATTTGGCTGGCTATTTTTGACTCATGACAAGTGCATTGTGACAGACTATTCATTTTGATGTAATTGCATCAAGGCGGAGGAAAAGTTATCTTTGTTTTGTTAAAGTGCCTTGAGGACTTGAACCCTGAGTTCTAGGGTGGTGTATAGATGAGTTTATAGTTGAAAAATTAAGACTGAGTAAGCATTGGTTTTTGATTTGGCAATGAGAGTGGAAATTAAGCGGGAACGGGGTGAGTTTTCCCGTGCACAAAGGAAATTCTACAAAAATGAATACAATTGAATTAAACTGATGCAAGATGTAACATCAGAAGGAATTGCCATTTGGTGTCAGGGTGGGATATGGCACAAAACATTTATGACCCGAAATGTTCAAGAAGATCTGAATCAAATGGCTCAGCTCACACCTTTTCTATACTTCCACTTGCAGTTAGTTGAAGAGCGAGTGCAGAAGAGTGATACCTGTGCGAGGAGTCAGACTGAGATTGTAAATGAGGCACAGAAACAACTTAAAACAAATAGATGATCAAGCAACGCAGAACCATGTTTTCGAGTTAATACAAGAAAGCCTTGTGGAACAACTCAAAAATGATTTTTAAAAAACAGCACAAGAGACAGCAGAGCGTGAAACACATTTTTCTGCACTGCAAGAGGCACATAAAGAGTATGTAGAAAATGTGAGCACACTGAAAAGATTAGCCTATTCATAAAAAAGGGCTGTTAGATGACATTATGGCCTTTCAATTACAAATAAAGGAGTTGAAAAATGAAAACAGTCAATTATAAAAGGGGTTGGTTCCCAAAATGACTTTGATCAGATATATCAGCAGGTACATACTTTAAAAGAACAGAACTTGTAACTGGTGAAGGAAAAGTACCTCTTAAACCAAGAGAATAATGTCCTTGCATAGATGGTGCATCAGTTGAAAATGGATGCAGAAAAGAGTCAGTCAAGTTCTCAGGAACTGGCTGGAAATAGTCAAGAAAAGAACTAATGGAGTGTGTTAGGCAAGCAGAAGGTGACCAGTTACAGGCAGCCCAGTGTAGAAATGCACAAGAGAAAGAGATTGGTATTTTGAAAGCCAACGGTTTTGAATATACGCGCATAATGCAGACCGTACAAAATGAAAACGAGTTAAGTCGGAATGAAATCAGGGAATTGAAAGATCGATTAATGGCCCGGAGTAAAGTGCGAGAGGCCCATCCGGCCCTGGTCTCAGAGTTAAAAAGCCAGCTCTCTGAACACCATAAGAAAATAAGGATAGAGAGAAGCAGGTGTGAGAGTTTGGCAAATGAAATTGAAAATTACAGACATCGAGGCACCCTGACCAATCAGGGTATGGGAAAGGGCCATCTGATCTAGGGATGATGCCTGCCCTTCGGGAACCTCATGCCAGTTAACCACAACTTCGTATGAGACGACTGTAACTGACCTCATGCTTCCCACCTACAAAGCCCAAGGAAACATGAGGCACATAGACTTACCCAGGCCTAGCCAAACGGATACAGAAGGCCACCCCTTATCTGAGATTGAGGAGTACTCGCCTCTACCATATAGAAGGGAAAGTGCCTGGACCAGTGTGTCCTGGGAAGTTAAGAATAATCCAGTGAGTACTTCAGACCATGAACACTCCCTTGATGAGAAGATGAGGGAGTTGGACTGTAAAAAAACTTGATTGCAGAGAGACCAGCTAGCACACTTCGCTGGAGAAGAACATTTAAATCTTCAGCCCAAGAGGAACATTCTAAAAACCTCTGTACATTCAGGGGAAGGGGAGGGGGGATTCTCCAGATTCCCTGCAAGGAGGGATGAGGAAACTGGGTTCTATCCTGGGACTAAAGGTAACTACAGGGAGAGTGACCCTGAGAGTTCACTATTGCCCAGACGAGAGGCGTCCAGACCCTGTGTTTCTGGGAGATATTCCCTGTCTCATAGAAATAGGGAACGCCTAGAAGACTGGGAAAGAAGTACAAGTAGCAGTTCTGAGGTGAATGGACTCTGGCGCAGAAGAAGAAAAAGACAGGGAAACAGAGCAAGGGTTTTGTGAAAGACCCAATAAGACAAACAAAGGCCATAAAGAGCTGCCTGACCCCATACCACGAGAATGCCAAGTATTCGGTATGAGAGCACATGGAACTTTAGAAAGGATGTGAATTGTACAGTATTTACTAAATGGACCTTCTCACCGGAGCACTCCAGTTTCTTTGCAGATACTGGTTGACCAGGATCATTATAAATGGTCCATCTATAAGGTGGCCTTTTTAAAACATTTCCCCACACATAGGAACCCACACGACGCCCATAAGGCTGCATATAATTTGCAATGTGGGGAGAATCAGGCGCCTAGGGAGTTTGTACACGAGCTAAAGCGCATATTTCCTCAGACTACCTGGTCGGCGGGTGAACACAAATAGTAGGGAGTTCATAACTACATATTTCCATGTGCTCCCCAAATACATAATGACTCAGTTGGTGCATGATTTTCACGGGAACAGGACCCTGGACTGGGTAATTGAACAGGCCACCACGATCTACGAGTTCCATAAACCCACAGAGTAAAAACACCCCCAAACCCCCAAAAACCCCAGACCATCTAACACCCCTTTTGCTGCAAAGGTGGCGGAGGTAAAAGCTACCCCTCTATTAGATCTAGAGATGGGCGGCCTAAAAGTAACAGCAAAATGGAAGGCAGAAGGGACCCTCCAACCCAGCTCAATCAAATGGCAGTCAGGCAGGACCTCAAACCAATGACCCCTCTGATCCTGCCACCTATATAAGCCCTAGGTACAAGGGTACCAAACCAATCCTGCGTTATGTATACACACCCCCGGCCCAAGAGGGTGCAGGGGTGGGGGACAATCAGGTAAGTACTGCCACAGGAAACTTCCCTCCAAATTTCCCTCAGGAGTGAAGTATAACTCAACCTCCCAATCTGAACGTTTCCCCCAAATATCGTTAGAATCAGAACTTCCAAAATAATCCTGCTCTCTCTCCACGATTCCAGCACAATAGATCCCTGAATTCGGGAGAAGGGAGAGTCAGGATGGAAAATTATGGGGGGAATTTCCAGTAGATGAGCTTCTCCGGGAGAAGGGACAGTTACCCTTTCTGGGAGCAGAAGAGGTATGACCTGAGGCCTCCTTACCACCCCGGAAAGGTCTTGCAGCTGGAGCGACAGGTCGGGCAACTGACCGATGATCTGGGGTGCATGCTGAGGGCTCAGTCCAACTCTCGATTTAACCCTGCTTCCCAGCATTCCCCAACACCCAGGTCTGATGCCCCAGGGGAAAATTACGGGAGGAAACGTCCAACAAACCACAGGTTCCTGAGGAGGGGGCCCGAATGGAGGGGAGATGGCAAGCCCTAGAGGAAGCTTTCTTTCTCTCCCAGACATAACCCCTAAAGACCTCTCAACCTGAAAAGGTCTCTTGTATCCTTGAAATGTTAGAACCCAAAGAGCAAACGGTAAGTAGGAGAAGCCAAAGAAAAACCCACTTTGTGGAGGAGATCAAGATTATCCCCTTTGAAAGAGAAGAATCCCTGGAGGATTTGGGTAAGCAGTCCTCTTCCAAAAATGGGGTATCCCTCCCTAAGAAAAATCGGTCCCAAAAGCCCCTGAGTGAAACAGGTTAAGTTTGGAGACCGACCCAGAACAAGAAACTCTTCAACTCCAAAAGGGCAAGCTAGACACAATTGAAACTGAGTAGGTGGCCTTTCCTCCAGGTAAAGGGAGAGAGCAAAGAATCGGGGGAGAAAGAGGATTCCCCAAAACCACCCATTGTTGGCTGCAACATTTTATTTACATTTTATCTCTGACACAGAAAACTTCCCAAGATCACACAGTGTCGGAGTTCAATATTAAGAAAATGACTGTCAAATAACTCACACTTTCTTTGCACCTTGGAGGACACAGAAGGCCGATTTTATGTATCGGTCAAGGTGCAGGGACAGTGTGATTTATCAGCTCTGGTGGATACTGAATCCAAAGCCACCCTCCTGTCCAAAAAGACCTTTGACCAACTAAACTCAGGACAGAGGAAGGGCCACCAAATTCCCCTCACACCACTTCCCAGACAACTCCAACATTTTGACAGGAATGATATTTCCATCGGAGGGACTGCCGATCTGGAAATAAAAATTGGACGGCACTGAGTAAAACATCCAGTGATAGTCGTGACTCCAGAGGGCACACCTTGTTTACTGGGAACGGTCTCCTGAGGATATTATCACCTCTGATTGGCTGTGTGTACAAGGTCCTCGGGACCCAGACTACCCGGCCTATAAAATTAAAAATGAGTACCGGGGCGTGGCCAGCAGCAGAGCAATGGGGATGTGAGTCCCTGAAGCTCCTGCGGCCACTGCAAATAACCTGGAAAAATAGCCTGCTACGAGTGGCGATCCTGAACAAAAGGCCATATCTCCGAGAAGAAAAACACACAGGGCACAAGCAGGTGAAATACTAGTCCAAACCGCAACCTCCTGATCGAGTTCGGAGTCGCGGAGAGTAAACAGCACGACCGCGGCGAAGCAGGGACAAAACGGCTGCGACCAGCATGGTGGAGCCGAGCACAGCGTAGTCGCACTGGAAGAGAACCGCGAGCTACAGCACTGACCAGAGAGTGGACGAACCGCCTGCTACATGCTGCGGGGAGACAGGGCCAGCAAAGCGGCGACCCCTGTAAGGACTTGGGAGGGCCTCTGGCCAGAGATGTGAAGTACGTGAGAACCTGCCTGGCACCGCAGCGAGTGAATAAAGCAGCTTGCCTCGCACAGATGAGGCAAAGCAACTGTCAACCCTCCGCAGTGCCTGAGAGAAGAGGGACTGCTCTCTGATCACCCACGACCAAACCCGCTGACTGCCGGCTGAGGCAATCTACCCCAGCGAGACCTGAATATGCTCCAAACCCGCTGCAGTGAATCAAACCAAGGAGACTAGCGGCACCCTGATCCTAGAATCACCGACAGCAGGGGGGAAGGCCAAGTCACGGAGAGCCTTGGAGACTGCTTTGTTGCCGGAGACTACCTTGCTGCTGGCGACTGTGATTGAAGGGAGGAGCGCGGAGCCACGACGACACCCCGAGGAGTTGGTCTTCCCCGCACTGTGATAGATGATCAGGCACGCTTCTTGGACCTGGCATGAGAGCTGCCCCCCAGAGGGAACAGAAGCAATGGCAACCGCGAACCCGAAGCTGTGCCCTGGGTCTTCCTGCGCACCCAGAGAACGCTGGTACAACGAAGGAACACCAACACAGCTGGAGCAACGCAGGGAGGAGTAGACCTGGTAGGTGTTTGTGTTGTGTCCGTCCAATCCCCGCTGTAACATAACCGGGGGGCTGGTATAAACCTCTTGGGGGCTGCGGCCTGCGTGAGCACAAAGCTGGGATCTCCCCCTTCCCTGCTCCCTACATGGCCCTGAACAACTGGTGGCACAAATACCTCGGGGCAATTAGTATCTATCTATGGTGAAATTGAGGAGAGTGTTTGCCCACCCTGGTCTTCTGGGATGGCCCAGATCAATTGCAAATACTGCGCAGCTGGCGGATGTCCAGTGAAACCGACAGTGTGGACCTGCCTACCAGCCGTATAAGGCTGTACACAGCCGTGTGACCGGAACAGCAGGGCGGGCGTGAAAGAAACCCCTACAAAGATAGAAACACATTATTTGTTGCGGGACCAGAGGGAGCACGTAAGAGAAGTGAACAGTGTTAAGACAATGGCATCTCCATAGATGGGAGGCCGAGAAAGGCTGTCGAAAAATGAAAGCTGTTCCAGGCATTAGGGGGAGGAGAAGAAACCCTCTCCCTCTCTTCCCATCACAGTTAATCCGCATTCCTACTGGGCGAGAACGACCTACCTGAAGACAGCGAACCGATGCTTCGACCGGGAGAGGTGGGGAAAGGACCACAACACCGAACTAAAGGCACGGGAGCACTGACAGTTGGCCCTGACGCTACCCCTGCAAACCAGAGACCCACGCCAACCCTACTACATCTGGGCACGGTGAGGAGGTAAGCAGCTATATGGAACTGACCCCCTGGATGGATCATGGTGCAGCTGATTGGAACTGACGCCTTCTAAAACAGCCCGCCACCCACACCACTCTAGGCACGTGAATACCGCTGGACCAGGGAAGTGCAAAGAAGGCATCACAAAGGCCGGCCTCAACACTGAATCGGCTCAATGATCCAGGCGGAGGTAACGAAATCAAATGTGCCCAACATGGGCAAGGATAAATCAAAAAAGATAAATCAAAAAAGCTGATCACCCAGAGCAAAATCGATCAATTTACTACACCTACAACACGTAGTCAGCCGTAACAGGACCAGCCAGACATCATGGTTGAAGCAGAGAGCACAATATCATTAAGAGACGTTATGGCAGCAATTGGGGATTCGTGCTCCTCCATGGAGCAGAAAATGGACGGCATCAGTATGGACGTCTCCCTCTTCCGGCACGATCTCCAGAAGCTAACATCCCGTACTGGAGAGGCAGAACAACGCATATCTGATGCAGAAGACGGGCTACGGAACATAGAACAACAAGTGGCCAGGGTCTCGACATGCCTAAAAACCATGGAAGAGAGAGTAGACGAAAGTGAAGAAAGATCCATTCGTAATAATGTTAGGATCCTGGGCCTACCAAAGAAATCAGAAGGGCAGAAGATGGAACTATTCCTGGAGCAATGGCTCACGGACATATTCGAAGCAAAATGTTTTCCAGGTTCTTTTCGATCGAACGAGCCCACCGCTTGCCAACTGGACGGCCAGTGCCAGGTGCCCCACCACGCACAGTGATATATTGAACTATAGGGAGCGCGATGTGCTACTCCAGATGGCACAAGCAAAAGGCATTCTCACTTACAACAGATCAAAAATAGCATTCTTCCCAGACTACACCAGGGAAGTGCATAAAGCCAGACAATCGTTCAACCAACTTAAAAAACAGCTGCAATCCCTAAATGGGAAATATGGCCTAATGTTCCCAGCCCAACTTAAAATATACCATAAAGGCACAACGGTCCACTTCACTGATCCCAAGGATGCGTGGAAGTGGGCAGAACAACACATAGAGGGAGATTGGACGATGATACGAGGCAACAGAAACAGAATCCCCCGAGCCCGGACGTGGCATGAACCACCAGCCCAGCAACCGCCAGTGCCGGAAAATGAACCACGGCTGCAGGAGAGAGAGGACTGATGCCTGGAGCACGAATAGACGGAAAAACTTTATACCTCTACGATCAAGGGGAAAGAAAAGGCATGTTGACAAAATGCGAAACATGCGATTACATTAGTCACGGAGAGACACATTATCAAGCGGCCAGCCCAGATAGAAGCCCCCCTTCCCCTAGAATGTCACCCCTGTGTCATTGTACCGGGAGCGTGTAAGGAACTTGTGCATGAAAAATGTAATCTAATTTGTTTACTTGGTAGTTGATTCACTTCAGCTGCTATTTGTTGGGGTTTGTTGTTGACTGTTGGGGCGACATATGCTTCAAGTTGGATGGAGTATAGGGTGGGGGATGGGAAATTTGATTGTTTTTATTTTTGTTAAGAAAGGGGTCCAGAAGTCAACTCACACATGTTCCACAAGAGCACCACGTGCCATAACGCAACCAGTGCGAAATCCGCATGCACCGTGCACCACACTACTAATTACTTAATATCTCTTACCGAATGGCCTCCACTAACGCGGATGTCAGAACCCTGCGGCTCCTGAGCTGCAATGTCAACGGGATGGGTGGAGGGATCAAAAGACAGCTCATCACACAGTTTTTGAACAGACACACACCGGATGTGGCTTTCTTAACTGAAACACACTTGGCGGGTACCACATGCAAGCTGTTTAAACGCACCAATTATAGAATAGCAATACATGCTGGTTTCACCATGGGTTCTCGAGGAGTACTTATACTAATACACAAAAAGCTGCCTCTGACCCTTGCAAGTGTGATACAGGACACTGGTGGCAGATTTGCATACATTCCAGGAACACTCTGGAACCAGACAATCCTATGCTAGGGGTTTACGCGCCCCCAACGCTGATAATGGCACTAATACACGATATCACACCCATAATCTCCAGGGACAACTCAGACCTGATGATAATTGGTTGGAGGCGACTTCACTGAGTTATGGAAGTGGGGATGGACCGCTCACACTTACGAGGGAGAAACCCTTCCGCCCGTACTAAACTCGCTGTGTTTGCTGCGGCACTGGGTCTGCGGGATGTATGGCACGACTTACATCCTGACACGAGAGAATACTCTTATCACTCTGGGGTGCACGCCTCACTATCGTGATTAGACTAATTCTTCCTCCCAGCATCAGATATCCATAGGGCTTCAATGGCAACCCGGCTGCCCCGCGGTATATCGGATCATTCCCCCCTGTTGATCGAGCTCAACACGACTAGACCGCAACCCCCTCCTACGTGGAGACTAAGCAATTACTATCTAGGCTTCCCAGAACTTTTGGAACAAGTACAACAAGCGACAAAAACATACTTTGAGTTAAACACAGGACCGGTAGACGATCCAGGAGTACTGTGGGAGGCATACAAACCGGTAATACGGGGTGAGATTATATCATGGTCTGCTGCACACAAGAAAAAACACCAACAGGAATTAGCAGAGGCCGAGCGTCAAGTTACCCAAGCCGAAACTAACCACCTAACCCTAGACGAACCTGAAACACATCGCGTGCTTATGCTAGCTCAAAAACGTCTACAAAATGTTGCACTACATTGCACCAAGCAGGCACATAGAACAATGAGAGCCAGCGTATATGAGACTGGCAATAAAGCGGGCAAAATGCGGGCATGTCTGGAAAAACGAGATAAGGGAAGTAGCCAAGTCAGAGCGATAAGATCAGGGGGAACAGACCCTCTACTGATCGATCGGGACACAGCCGAAGGCTTTGCATCTTACTATGCAGAACTATATACACCACCCACGTCACCTATTGATAACTCCATACTAAATGGAATTGCTCTCCCTGCCCTCAGTGCAGACCAGCAGGCCTTGCTGGAGAGAGATATCACAGAAGAGGAATTAACCACGGCCATGTCGGAACTCCAGACAGGGGAGACACCAGGGCCAAACGGCTTCCCGATTGAGCTGTGGCATAAACTAGGAATGAACGAGATTGCCCCTCACCTGCTGCGAATGTTCTTACAGTCTAAGAAGCAGGATTGCCTACCTGCAGATCCGCGGAAAGCGATGATAATAGTGATTCCCAGAGCAGACAAGCCCCCAGATCGCTGCAGCTCATATAGACCAATCTCGCTTATCAATAGTGAGACCAAGATACTAGCAAAGGTGCTTGCCAACCGATTACAACAGGTTATTACAACACTAATTCACCCTGACCAGTGCAGATTCATGCCAAAGCGGTCCACCCGCATGAACATACACAGACTGCACTCAGTGATAGAAAAAGCATCCAACATACAAGGTCCCCTAGCCGTACTAGCAATAGAGTCTCCCTATATGCGGACGACCTGCTACTTTATCTAAAAGATCCGCATAACTCCTGCTCCACGGTAACAAGCCTGTTAGACAGCTACAGAGCTTTTAGTGGACTACGAGTAAACTGGTCCAAATCAATACTATTTCCAGTAGGTAAAACAAAATGTACAATACCAGATAACTGCCCCTTTCGAATAGTAACAGATCAATTTAGATACCTTGGCATACAAATCACAAACGACCTGAACAATTACGTGGCTTACAATCTCAACCCGATAACAGCTAGATTTACGGAGGATATCCGGCACTGGGTCTCTCTCCCACTAACCCTACTAGGCAGGGCAGCGTTATTCAAGATGTTGGCTCTAACACACTTCCTATACATATTTCAAAATGCCCCGCTACACGTTCCGTTGAACGAATTTAAAAAGATCGACAGCGCACTTAGAAAGCTCCTGTGGGGTAATGGACACTCACGCATCGGGCTGGGTACCCTCTAACGCTCCATATGGGAAGGGGGAATTGGGCTCCCACGCCTACAGTCCTACTACTGGGCTAGCCAAGTGGCCGTGGTCAATGACTTACTACACAGGGATAGCACACTGCCACACATTAGACTAGGAAACATCGAGGGGCATGATAGGCCTCAGATCAAACTCCTCTACAAGACAGTACGCAACTCAACCTCCCAGACCATGCTATCACTCATCTCCCTAATCTGGAAAGAAACACATAGATTCATGGGGTGGGATAGAAGAATTACCCCACTACAACCATTATGGGACAATGGGAAGCTGCCTGAAGTAGATAAAATCTGAGGTGGCGCGGCTGGCTACAGCATGGGATAAAGACAGTGGGCGATATCGTCGAAGATGGCAAACAAGTGCCCTTTGAATCTCTAGAATCTCGCTTTCACCTCCCAATCACCGAACGCTACCACTGTACACAGATGCAACATCCACTACAAGCTCACCTCCCGGAACTGGAGAGCATGGTTGAGAGTACCCCTCTTGAAAGAAACATAGTCCAGGCAAACATCGATATTAAAATCACATCTACCATGTATAACGTAATAACCTCCTTTGCCACTACCGAACTAACCAGTCTGAAATCCAAATGAGAAAGGGATGTCGGGGTCATACAACCGGAGGACTGGGTAACGGTCCTCATGTACCGGCAGGAGGTAGCCATCTCAGCCAGACTCCGATTTATACAGCTCAAAATACTGCATAGGATATACTATCCAAGAGTGGTGCTCTACCGTTGGGGGAAGACCACTGACCCACACTGTCTACATTGTAAAGGGGAGGAGGGAACCTTCTTTCACATACTATGGGATTGTGGTTGTATTCAGCAATATTGGCAGAAGTGCTGTGACAAACTCTCACATGTACTGGGGAGAGCGATACACAGGGACCCAAAGCTGTTGCTACTCGGGGTGGAGGAGGAGGGAGAACTGTCCAGATGCGAGAAACTGTTCTTGTCGACAACTTCAGCATTAATCAAAAGGAACATCGCAAAACTGTGGGGTTCGGAAACGACTCCACAATATGAACAATGGTTTACGGACATGAACATTTGTATCGCAATAGAACAAAGAGTATACACGGCTAGGGGATCTCCGAAAAAAGCTGACAAGATCTGGAATAGATGGGAAGAAGCACAGTAACCACGTTAATCTATTCTAAAAGAAGAAAATGCATGGTGTACCAACAAGAACTCGTTAAACATATTGCGGGAGAAACAATGGACATCTTAAGACCATAACTTTCTTTTCTTTTGTATGAGTAAGCGTTATTTGTATGGTCACTTCAGGCCAAATGTTAACTTGAATGATGTATGGTTTCACATTAAAATGATAAAATAATAAAATATGGTATAAAAAAATGAGTACCAATTATGTAAGCAGGAATGGTACCTGTCATTTAATTGATCAACGTTCTGAGAATGTAGAATTCCATTTCAAGAATAACCAAGTCCTAGACTTCACTATCATCTGTATAGGCGAACAAACTGGTGATCGGAACCCTTTCCCATTCTTAAAAATCAACTTTCCAGTTTTAAGTGTCAATCCACACTGGAAGGGGACACCCTAAAACCTTATACCAGTCCAAAATCAGAAGAAATATTGAGTCCTGAGAAACCATACAGGAAGAACCTGCTCAAAGTCTGACGGACATTACAAAAAAGGGCAAAGAGTTATTTTTCCCCATTCTGTTAAATGAGGTGGAGGAGCTGAAGCTCACCAGAGTATGCCTGAATAACCGAAGGAGCTTCATTAGCGAAGAATTATTCAGGAAATGCGCGAAAGATCAGACTATTCCAACATTTAAATTGATTGACAAATGGGAAGTAGATCTGGAAACTCCAAACTCCAAAGATATCCTGCCTAGCATGTGTATGCTAAACATTGCCATTGGTAACAAAAGCATAGAGCATAATTGTTGGGTCTTGAGAGAAGTCCCTTCCGCCTATTATTTCGGCAGTGACATTCTCAACCGATTCGCAATAAATTTGGACCTAATTAATAGTAAAGCCTGGTCAGGAATGGGGGATAACCCCATGGACTTTGACAACACGGAAAAAGCATTTCGGTCAGCTCAATTGCTGCCTTATGCCTTTGAAGTTCAAGTGTGAGATGAGTTTACCATCCCAGGACGGGTGTGACAATTCACTATTCACCTCAAAATTAAGCGAGGACATAACCTCAAACATCAGGGCACCTTTATGAATTTAAATTCTCATCTCCCACAACAAGGTGTGTATTTAAATCCGACACCTCTACCAGACCTAGAACAAAATACCATTAGAATATTGGTAGATAACAGCGACCCTCGAAGTAGCACTTTGGGCGCAGACACCTTTATTGGATTGGTGGTTGATGCCCAAAATTATTCTATTGATTTAGGTAATGAAATCAACAGACCAATCCCAAATGACTGTTTTGAGATCAGCTACGATATTTCTCCAGAAAAGATTGTTACTGGAAATGGGGGGAATTTCACAGTGTACTCTTGCTGCCTCTATGAGGTGGGAGAGGTGACCTGTGACATCAGGAGGGAGGAGTTAGTGTTCAGCGTTAAGGACCACTACATCGAAACCCTGGAACCTAAGGTCCAGGCCAACACCATCAAAAGAGATCACTCCACCCAACTGGAAGATACCGCAGAAATTGCCAAGCTCAAGGTTTTTCCAGGTTTCAAGCATATGCTTGAGTAAAGGATCAATCTTGCTGATGCCTGTGAGACCGAGGAGCAAAGACACAAGCTAAAACAGGTCTTCCTTGAATTCCAAGATATCTTTTCAGTGTACTCATACGACTGTGGATGCACATCCATTCATTCAACCACCATATCCACAGACCTCAAGATGGCTCCTGTACTCGTGAAACAATACTGGTTGCCTCTCGTGTTCATGGAATCACTCACTGGGATTATTAAGAATTTAGAATCCCATGGGATAATTTGTCTGATCCACAGTACCTTCAACAATCTGGTACTTGGGATACTCAAACCAAACAGCCAATGGAGACTATGGGCCTCATCATGAGTTGGGCGGTATCCCGGCGGTAACACCACCGGGGATATTAACGTTACAGGCAAAACCCCTGGCGCTATGAGCACTGGATCACGGGTTTGGCAGAACGGTAATTCCCCATTGGGCCCATTTGGGAATTCCCGATTCCCCATTGGGCTCAATGGGGAATTTTATGAGCTACTACCGTCGGCGGTATTAGCATGCGGTAATAGCACCGAAAATCAGCACATTTGCGGCAGAATTTCCCCCAGATCTGAGCTGGGGGTAAATCCTGTCAAACACGAGATTTGGCAGACCCTTAAATGCGGCGGTAATAGCATTACCGCCGCATTTAAGGGTTACCACCAAACACGCGATGCAGCAGTATGTGCAGACCTGAGGGAGTTGAACAGACGGGTCCAAATGTCAAGATGGCTACTTCCCTACATTGATAAAGGGCTGGCACAGATCCAGGGGTCAAAGCTGTGCACTGCCATTGACCTGATCAACGGCTACTGGACAGTACCTGTGAGTAGAGAAGACCAGTACAAGCTTGCCTTTACCTTTGTGGGGCAGCAGTACATGTGGACCTTAACCTCCTTTGGATACATAAACTCCGGCAATGAGCTCAATATCTTTCTACATAAGGTCATGCCCGACTTAGGCGAAAGGGGAAACCTGGCCAATGTAGAAAATGTTTTGATCAAGAGCTCAACTGTGGAGCAAAATATAGCAGAAATCGGCTATGTTCTAACACAGTTGCAGAAAGCTGGAGGAAAACTGTCCTTTCAGAAGGCACAGTAGTGTTAAGACCAGAGTGAACTTCTTAGGGCACGAGATCACCCCTGAGGGTTTTAATACCCAGGTGGAGAAGGTAGAAGCCTTATTAAAATTAAAAGACCCTACTACTCTGCAAGAATTATGAAGCCTTCTTGGACTCCCTATTTATAGTCGGAAGTTCACTGAAGACTACGCAGAGGTCACTCGACCCGTCGTCCATTTTTTAAAGGCCAGAGTCAAGTGGGAGTTGGATCCAGAACAAACAGAGGCAGTTAAACAACTGAAAAGAAGCCTTTCCCTGGCTCCTTGTTTGGCTTACCCCATAAAGAACAAGGAGTTCTTCTTGGAGACAGGGTTCTCAGATACTTGCCTAAAAGCAGTGTTGTATCAAAAGCATGACAAGGCCAACAAAGCCATCTCGTACGCGAGGAAGACTTTCTCCTCTGTGAAGGAACAATTAAATGATTGCAAGAAGGAACTCCTGGCAACAATGTGGGCATTGAAATATTAACACCCCTTCATCCAGGGGGAGCACATCACTGTCAAAACTCCTCACCAAACCCCTGCAACATCTCCAAAATGACAGAATCCAGGGGGGGGTGTCAGTAATTCCAGAATTACTTCCTGGATTCTGTCCATGCAAGGCTTTCCTGTGGAGGTCAGATATGTCCAAAAAACATGAGGAGTCCCCTATCTCAAGGGTTGGCGGACTTGCACAATTATGTTCAAGAAAACTTTCTCGAGGATGAAAGTCTAATGACCAACAACAACATGGAGGCGTACTTAACTTCCCCACACAAGGTCTATGAAGAAGATATGTGTCAGGGGATACCCACAATTTATGTGGATGCGTGCTCCTACCATGTTGATAACAATGGGGAAAATAATTGATGGCTGGCATTGGGAATGCCTGGGTGAATGATACCCTGGAACCCTCTGCTGGTTACAAAATAGGACCCCAAAGTAGTCCGGTTGGAGAGTTGATGGCCGTTCATCAAGCCATCCTCACTGCAGTGCACCACCAACTCGATGAACTAGTCATAATCACTGACTCAGATTATGTCAAGAAAGGGGTCGTGGAGCACCTGATTAACTGGAAGAATCGAGGCATGCTTTGTGCCAACAATAAACCCTTAAAGCATGCCAAACTGAACCAGTCAATTGATGATCTGGTGACCTCCAATTGGATGACCATCTATTAGAAGAAGATAAGAGGTAATTCCAAAATAGAGGGACCAAATAAGACTGGGAGTGACCTGGCTGACCAATTGGCTAAAACCAGAGCCCTGCAGGGGATTTCATAGAAACACAATCCCTGCGGGGGAAATCCAAGTTGCAGCAGTCAACAAGTCGCAAACTTGTGTGAATAGTGAAATCACGACTGTCTAGTGGAGTAAAGATACGCCAGATGCAGATCTGATCAATGCACAGAAAGAGGACCCGATTATTGGGAAATGTTATTGACACATTGAAGACCCTGGGAGCTTTCCTATAACAGTCAGATAATACCGGTAAAGTGGATCTACGGGTGTTGATGAAGTTTTCCAAGACGTTCCAGATCCAAGACAGTTTGTTGGTAAGGAGAGCCCTATCTGGCTGTGACCATTGGGTGGTACCTACCTCATTTATAAGCCTGATGTTGAACCACACCGATGACTCGGCCAGTGTGGGTTTCACACAACATTAGAAATCTTGCACAATGTTGCCTACTGGCCACACATGGGCTAGGACCTCGACACTTACCGGAAGGGGTGTCTTATGTGTGCTCAATTCCAACTTGGTTCACTCACGCAGAGAGCTCACCTACAAAAAAGGGGAATGACACTGGGCCTCATTACAACCCAGGCGGTAAGTTCCCTACTTTACCACCATGGTGTAAACTCTGTTTACACCATGGTGGATGGGGGATTTACCGCCCCATTCCAAGGTGAGTGGGGCGGTAAATCCCCATTCCCCATTTACCCTTCCCCATTCCCATTTTTGCCCCATAGGGCATAATGGGAGTGGGGAAGGCGCTAATTACGGCACCGTAAATTACGGTGCCGTAATTAGCACCAAGGCGGGTTAGCGCCTTGCATTTTAATGCCTGCTAAAAGCAGGCTTTAAAATGGTAATCAGGTGTTAAGGGTTAGCGGCGCCGACGGCGCCGTTAAACCCTTAACGCCTGGGTTGTAATGAGGCCCACTGCCTTGGTCAGATTTGAAAGTCGATTACATCAGGCCAGTGATTAGCTCCTCTAGAGGAAACAAGTACATGTTGACTGTGACATGCTTGTTCACAAAGTGGATAGAATGTCTTCCAGCCCCGAATTGTAAGGCAGAAACAGCTGCTGCACTAATGATCAATCGCATCTTCTCTCGTTTCGGCCTGCTGCAAAGGATTGAGTCGGATCTAGGAAGTCATTTTACCAGTGAGGTAATGGCAAAGATGTGGGAGATTGTAGGGGTAAAAAGAAGAAAACTCCACATTGTCTAACGCCTGGCCTCAAGCGGGGCAGGGGGTGGGGTAGAGAGATACAACAAAACAATTGTGAGCATCTTGAGGTTTGTGGCAGACTCTGGACCCGGTTAGGACATTTGATTACCACTTGTCCTGATGGCTATTTGGTTTACACCATCTTTTGCAACAAAGATGTCTCCATTTGAGCTCATGATCGGACGGAAAATTGTGTTCTTGTAAACAAGATGTAATATATACTATGCTTCACATGCAAAATACCAGCAACAAGGGAAAATAAAAGCTTTGTTCCATGGGTCACATGACGATTTCATTTAGGCCTAACGCAGACTCTTTTGGCTTGTTGTAGGGAAAACCTCACAAAGAACTCCCCCACTGCAAGCCTGGCTTTTATATCCCCAAGCTATTTACAACTGCAATAAAGTATGTCATGCTAAGGGTGTCAAAAACCAGTGTCTGCCAGCCTTGCTGTCTCTGAAGACAGTTCTATGCAGAGCAAATGGCTCTAGCCGGTGCATCCCAGGTATTTACGAGCTGCAAACAACTTCAAACAACCAACTTCAAAGAGACTAAAACAAAACTCTGGTCACAGGCTGGCCCAGACTGCAAATTGCCTGGACGAAGCGAAGTTCATATTTGCACATATGAAGATTCCCTTTGTTTAAATGGACTGTCACAATGGTTGCATTTTCCCAGAAACCACAAGTTGCACTGATTAATCATGGAACTGTAATGGCCATCTAAAATGGGTTTCTGGCTGCTTTTAACATTTCCCGAATGTGAGAATTGGCCTGTTGGTAGAGGGTAAAATTAGGAATATGGGCAATAAATTACATGATCCTAACTATTATGCTTTGAAAAATGGCAGGAAATTGCCAAACGGATGTGCAACATGGTGCAGACCTGGCTGTTTTATTAAATTCTCCATGATTAACTGAAGCTGAATATATACATATTATGGCAGTTAATAGTAAATCACAATGTTTTGACACAACTAGTTTTAACCAAAAATTTGACACGAGAACAAATGGGGATTGCAAATGGGAATTGCCATATGTTTGCCCCAGACTCCTAAACCAATCCTTAGAGAGGGGCTGGATTTGGGAGGAGAGAGAATGGTAACTGTCCAATCCTATTTGCGAGAGCTCTTGCATGGTACTCCCCAAGACTGTAAACTTGATGATTTCATCGCTGATATATAAAGTGGATGCACTATGAGGAAAGAAAAAGAGCTCCTAAAATGACCATTGTGAAAGAAGCTGCTAAAACCTACCATTCGACAGCTGCAGGGAAATACCGGAGGAGATTGCTGAGAGTGCATCCGAGTTGAGCTGTCCATTTCTGGGAAGGCCTAAAAGCTGACTGGGTCCTATGGTGGAGAGCTGGGGGCCATCCTTGCGAGTGGAGTGACCAGACCCCTGCCCTGTCCTTCCAGAGGGTCCTGAGATGCAGCTGGCTTTCCTGAACTTTAAACAGAGGTTTTCAATGTAAGTAGATTGAACCCTTTGTAACATAAAAGTGAGGGAATCTGCTGGCCTTAAATCCTGCCGCTCTACAGTCATCAGCGGTGAGGGGGGTACAACTGTGTAGATCCTTAGCCTATTTAACTAAAAATATTAATTTAATTAATTTCCCTTGGCGGGACACCACGGGGTGATTTATATTAAAATTTGAAATTAACAAAGCTCATTCCCGGTGTGTGCTGAAACTATAGACTAATTTAATTGGGTATTCAATGGGTCTGGCTTCCCCAACACAGGCCTTAAAGTGGAGGGGTCTGAAAACCAACATTCTCAAATCATGCCAATTGTTGCTAACTAGCATGCCCAAACACAGGCTTTAAAGTGGTGGGGGATCTGAAATCCAATATTCTTCAATCGTCCCAATTTTTCTGTCGGACTTCCCCAACACAGACCTAAGTGGGGGTGATGAGGGGGGGTCTGAAAACCCCACTGCTAAATCACCCTGTGTTTATTTTAAGGAAAAACTTTGGGTGACATCATAGCCCTTTTTCACCACCGGAAAATCAAAATTGCACACTATTGCATACGTAATTGTTTTTGTTTATTGATCAGTTAAATTATTTCTTGAAATGAAATGTTTAGAACGTAAAGAATTGTGATTTGTGTTCTTTTCAATCCACTTTTGACTTGTGAGATTTAGTTAATTGTGAGCCCCACAGAAGGTGGCATGTGTAGTTTAGTGTGATTTCTATTACCTATAATTCAAATAAATACAAATATATTTCCTGTACACCGGCCTGGTTCTTGGCTCATAGGTAGCTCAGGGGGAGGGATCCGAGGGACAGGATATGAGGCTGAAGAAAATAACTGACATTAACCATTTATTGTGTAACAATTAGCTTGGGGAGGGAAGGAACTCCCTTTGTTGAGGGTGGCATCTTAAGAAAGCATTCCAATTGGTTCCTGTTGCACCTGATGCAAATGAAAGCGCTCATAGTCAATATTGACTATCGGCATGAAATAATTTGTCAAAGCAGCTATCTTATCAGCATACAACCCTTTTGAAGAGGAGGTGAGCCTCACTGCCAGCATAAAACAACAGCATTGAGCATTTTGTATCCCATCCCAAACATTGGAAGCTGCAAAAAAAGACCCGTCTTTCACAATAGAGGGCCCTCCTAGGGCCTAGTGTAGCAGGCGTGCCAGCTATATCAAATTCTGGAACTGGGTTACTATGAAAGGGCTGGGGTGCCCGTTGATGGCCATTGCTGAACCAACACCCCTGACACTACTGGTCAGTAGATAACACCTCTTCCTCCTCCTCTTCTCCTCCTCCTCCTCCTCCTCATCATCATCTGATTGATGGTTGGGCCGGGGATGACAGTAGGATTTATTTGGGTGGATTCTCCCTGGACTCAGATGGTAACGGAGGTTTTATGATATACCTCTTCATCCCCATGGACACAGGTAATTTTCACTGGATGTCCCCATCCCAGGTCTTTGGTTGAGATTCAGTCAGCTCTTACCGCTGTCTGCTTGAATCAATTAAGGCCCCATTCACTAGTGCAGAGTTGTGTGTTTTAAATGGCTTAACTCCGCAAACAAAATTTGTTGTAGGCAAACAAAATGTGTTGTAGTCTCAATTAACTCTTCCTCGAGAAGGCTACCTTCTGCCCACTCACTTCCAGTCATAAACCCCACTTCCATGGGTTCCTCCTTTTTATTCAATGGACATTGCCTAGCTAAATGTTCCGACTGTCCACAAGAGAAACATACAATGGAAGTTGGTTTAAGTCCTTCTGGTTTTATTTCCCCCCTTTCTTTGCCTACTACGGGTTTTTTATGTCAAACAAAAGGTAAAAGGTACTGAAGAGAAGAAGGACTCCACCACAAACACCTACCAAAAAATGCCCAAGCACACAAGACTCCAAATGTGTTCTAAAATTTCATTTATTATTCAAAAAAAGAGTAAACATAGCATAAAAAGCATACATAGCAATACCTTGGCAGACCAGGTGTCATGCAGCACTCACCCACAGCGGGTGGAAAACGCCACACGTTCCGCTCGACTCGCGAGCTTCCTCAGGCTTGTTATATACCTATAACAAGCCTGAGGAAGCTCGCGAGGAAGCTGTGGGTGAGTGCTGCATGACACCTGGTCTGCCAAGGTATTGCTATGTATGCTTTTTATGCTATGTTTACTCTTTTTTGAATAATAAATGAAATTTTAGAACACATTTGTAGTCTTGTGTGCTTGGGCATTTTTTGGTAGGTGTTTGTGGTGGAGTCCTTCTTCTCTTCAGCACCTTTTACCTTTTGTTTGACTTATGTTGAGCGTAGCCTGCTCTAGCCCGGTAGCACCAGCTCAGTAATGAGGCAGAGCGCAATTTGTCGGGTTAATCATCTGTTTCAATTAACTATATATATATATATATATATATATATATATATATATATTGCTCGATGGTTAGAGCTTCTATTACCTCTGGCAAGGTTTTCTTGCCAAGCCATAAAGAGATGGCATTTTGTACTTGGGCTCCCAGCTCTATACGCGTTTCTCTGGGGTTCAGTTTGATTTCTCTCAGTTTCTGTTTATAGAAGTTATCTGTTTGACCGACCCTTTGTAATAATCCTGGTTTTATTTCATTAAATGTGGCTGTTGCCAAGGGATTCAAAAGCTGGTATGAATATTGTAGTTACTCTCTCAGGAGAGGACCCAGATAACACATTTTTAAGTCAGCTCCCCAGAGGAATTGATGTGCCAACCTATCAAAGTTGAGAAAAAGAATTCCCAGGTCTTCTCCCTTTTTGTAAGGTTTTAACACACCATGGGGCAGTATAGGTCTCTGTTGAGAGGCACCAATTTGATCCAACCCAGTTTGGAACCGTATCTCGGCTTGGATCTGGTGGGCGGTTAACTGAGTCAACAGATTTTCTATAGTGGCCATTTTGGGGTTCTCTGTGATGGTGGGGATTTCAACGTATATTCCTGTTCAACAAAGTCAATGGGCCTCATTACGGGTCCGGCGATAACCCTGGCGGTGCTACTGGGGGGTTGCCGCTGGACCTTTAAAAATTTACCGGCGGGTGACTTCTCGGTGCCACCGGCTCATTACGAGTCCGGCGGCTGGGAAGTTAGATGCCGGTATATTTGTTAATCTCCATGCCCATAGAGTCCAATAGTCCAATAGAACTCTATGGGAGGGTCAGACCTGCCAGACACAGCAGCTCCGGCAGGCAAACACGTAGTTTTCCAGACCGGCAACACTGTAATGAGGCCCAATGTCCTTTTCAAAAGTGAAAAGATCAGGGTCCCTAATAAGTCTCTTTATTTGATTCGTTGTGAAGGAAAACACTTCTTGTTCTTGGGTCTGATCTATTTCTATTGGGGTTTCCTGGTCAGTTATTTTTCATTGTTTGGTAGGTTTCCCTAGATTTTCTTTTCCGGCAGGGATCCTGGAGGTTCTTCTAAGGCTGGGTTTTATACCTGAAGCAGTTAAAGCTGGGAGATCTGTACTTGCCTTAACCACAAGGTTCAATTTACTGGATCTTAAAGCTTCAGTATGGGCCTTCCTTGTAAAAGGAGCTGTTGGCATCTGATGGGGGGATGGAACTTACTTACCATTGCTTGCTTAATTTTAAAAATGGTTTCATCTGTGGGTACCTCAAGAACAAATTCCTCACCATTTAACTGTTTGATGATTATTATCATAGAAGATGGCCATTATGAGATGTTAACATATCATTCTAGTGGGTACCCCAACTAAAGTCAACTGAGTCAGTATCCCACATCTGACCCCATATGTGAAGAGCCAGGAATGAGACACGGACACAGTGGATTCATGCTTTTGGTCAAAGACTTTTATTAAAATAAAAGGGGGTTGGGAAATGCCTCGCTGTCCCTACTCTAAGAGGTGTTTCCCTACCTAACATCAAAACTAAAGGTCTTTCCAGAGTCAAGATGTCTAAAGCAAATTGTCCTGTGTCCAAAGTACTATTCAGGCCCTCACATCTAGGAAAAATAACCCTAAGGTGAAAAAGGAAAATGTCTTTAAAAGGAAATGCGTAACCACAACACAAAAAGAGTTCAGAAGGATAGAGTTCCTTGTTCCAGAGGGTGGTTCCCTTCCGCCGGATTTCTCTTCACTTTTCCTTGTATTTCAAGAATGTCAGTTCCTTAAGATTCTCTTTATCAACCACACAAAAAAACCTGGCTGTTCGTCTGTATCTTACTTGGATACCTGGTGTACTCTCCTGCTGTTATAACCTGATCAGGACCTTCTCAGGTACTGTATAGTACACACTGTTCAACTTGACCATTCCTGGTATACTTTCCCTGCCAGGACTTTTCCACTTAAAGATGCTTGCAATTTGTATCTGCCTGGTATATTGTCCTGCAAGGGCTTCTCTTACCTGTATGTATACTTATGACTTGGATTTGCCTGGTACACTCTTCTGCCAGGGCTTTCTCACATAGGTATATTCTTGCACCTTGTATCTGCTGGGCATACGTTTCTGCCAGGGCTTTTCTCGTGTGTATATCCTTGCACCTTGAATCTGCCAGGTATACTTTTCTGCCAGGGCTTTTCTCATAGATATATTCTTGTAGCTTGCATCGGTCTGGTACACACTTACAAACTTGATAGCCTCTTGTGTTTATTTGGTTCTATATTAAATCTGCCTGGTATACTCTGCTGCCAGGATTTTCCTTATCTATGTACTGTGCAGCTTTGCAGATCTGGCAGTCTCTTAAATATGTACTGTCCTGTATTTGATCCCCATGGTATACTGTTCTGCCAGGGTTTCTCCTATAGGTGTATTGCATACACTCACAAACTGGACAGTCTTTTCTGCATATTCCGTTATGACTCTTTAAGAGAATTTCACTTGCTTGTTCTTTCTTATTTGCCTTTATTCGGGTTTGGCAGGATTGCCGATATACACTGTTGTGCCCGCTTCCCTTGGGTGGACTCACTGGTTTTGGTTGGCATATGTCAATTCTCCTGCTGCAAGCTGGTGGCGGCCTTCTGGCATTCTGCCTTATCTCGTCGCTTCTGTTTCCCAGCTTCACATCCTCTCGCTTCTCTGTTTCGTGTCTCTCTGGGCTTCGGTTCAGTGGAGGCTGCCCTGTAGTACTGCTGAACGGCCAGAAGCTCTCCGTCTGCTTCTTGCATCCTCGCCACATACGTTCACCTGCAGTTTGCTTTCCTTTCTCTTGTCAGAAAGCTGCTTCGCTCCACGGACACCACTCCAACCCCACAGTCCTCAGTCAGCACTGAGAGAGTTAGCGTTCTCCAGCCGGCATCCCTTCTTCAGCACTTGTGGCGGTTTAAATTTCCTGCTTCAGGTAGGTTTGCATAACAACTAGAGCACAGCTTTCGCTCCTGGCCTCCATTGATCCGCATTACTCAGCTCATCTTAGGTTACAGTATTTTCACACTTAGGGAAATAAAAGTCTGTTTATAACTTGGATGTGAAATTTGGTACAGTGTTCTTAACGTTCTTGAAGGGCAAGTCAGTCCTTGATGTCTTGTGTGCAGAACCTGGGAGGATGTTTTCAGTGACTTTCTTCGGTCGGTGAGGGGAGGGATGACAATATGCCATTAGGGCATGAGAACGGCAGGGGTATCCTGAAACGGGAAAGGGGAATACCATGCCTCGACCGAGGATGTCACAACAACCACCCGACCAACGGTCGCCTCCCCCATGTGATCCACACTCATATAACCACCCCCAGGGGCAGGATCAGGTAGCGGCCGCCGTCCCTGTCCACATGGGGAGAGGTCACCACTGGGAGATAAGTGATGACACCATTGGATTTATCACAATGGAGTTGACCCTTTCCTTAAATTGATTCGTACAGAGGCCCATAGCATTCCTCAATGCCCTGATGTCCTCCAAAATCGTTCTTATATCACCCTTAGTGGCTGCCTTCTTGTCATCATCTTGCACTTGGGTCACACGGTCAGCCGTCCAGTTTCTCTCCTCTTCCTCCTCCCCAGCTTTACGCTGAAATTGCTGGAGAGACATTTACCAACTCATACGGATTTGCCCCCCCAAGGTTTGCAGGTTTCTTGGGTGGTGCAAGGCCCCCAACACTCAGCAGCCCTGATTGGCCCAAGTTGGGGTTTCCTTCAGTCCAGCTCTCCGTAGTGTCACAATAACCCCCTCCACTTCACCCCTGTGGTGGCGTCCAGTGTATCTGGGAGTCCCTTTCTCGCTCTTTTACTGAACCATCTACCCCTCAAGCTCAGTCGCCCCTTACGTGGCCTTCCACGTCTCCGCAGAGGGGGAGCAGTCTCTAGTTATCTGCTCTCCACACTATGAGCCCCATCCAGCATCTGCTGCCAATCGTAATTACCCTGCCAGAGCCCCTCCCAGGGATGGATCGTCTCACCAACCCTCAGACAATCTCCGACTAACAATGCTCAGTCTTTCCTGTGCTCGCCCTTTTACACATTGGCAGACACACTAGCACTTCAGGGGGGTGGAGGTGAGACTTTGTACCAGATCAGTTCTATAATGTAAGTGGTTAGCTTCTCCCTCCTGCTGCACAGTCTGGACCCCCGTATGCTGCCTGTTGCCGGATTGTTGGTCACTCCTCCCAGCACCCTTCATTATTATCTGGGTGAAGGGAGCATCATGTTTCTCTCTGACCTGCACATGTTCACTCCGCATTCTGCTCCCCATGCTTTACCAATGATTTGCAAGAAGTGGGGGGGGGGGGTTCTCCTCTTCACTCAGTATGTGCGTAGGCCCAGACCTCAGTTCTCCACAGGTCATGGAGAACCCTGTTTCAGTCCTGGTGTCCTCGTCCATGCAAGGAGGAGCCGCATACCATGTCGTGCTAGGCCCTCCGCACCAACACCACTCGAGGCTGAAGTGTACCATTTCTGAGCACACACTGTCCGGTGATGTCTTCACCTGAAGCTGGCCTTCTGCCCGCCGTGACCAGCAGACCACATTCGGAGAAGCGTACGCTGTGCGTCCCTCTGTTGGATGCTTGCTCACTTCCAGTTGTGCCAGATCGACCTGTCCTGCCTGCGGACCTGGGCTCTTGATGCATTCGTTCTCAGGGTCCGAGGGGGCTCCCCTTATTTTTCTATACTGGCTTGCTCTGTGAGGGTCCATGCCGGACCTCTTAATACGGGTGTATGCCGGCGCTGCTCTATTGAGCCATCATCTTCCCCGCACTCCCTAGTGGCCTCACATTTCCTTTTTATATGCTTCACTTTAGACATCTTTGTAAAATCATAGAGGAGCTGAAGCTGCAATATGATTGGAAGACGGTTTGGCAGCAAAAGGCAATACTGTGCATGATCAAGGGATCAATATCAGCATATCTATCATCTAGTGCTTGCTGGGCTCTGGGCTGAAATTGGAGTTAATGTACCCTCTTCCTTACAACACTCTTCCTGGCCCCAACACTTTTCCACACCCCACTCTTCCTCATCTCACACAGCCCAATCTACCTCACTCCACTCATTCATTTTCCTCACCCCACTCACAGGAATCTAATTCACCCTACTTTTCCTCACCCCACTCTACCTCACCCCACTCTTTCTCACACCGCCAAGCCAGATTCCATTTCCTTTAGAATGGACATTCCCATGCCAGGGGAGCGTGGCTAGCTGCTATGTAGATCGGACATGCAGCTGCAGAGCTTGTGGAAGATCCTACAAAATTGATTGGTTCCCCTCATAAAAGCTTCTCTAGAGGGCGGCCAGAGACTTGAGAGGCATGATAAGCTTGTACGGTTTCCATTAAGCACAACATTATCACGCTGGGGCGAAGAGACAGCGGTAACGCTGAGTTTGGAAGGGACACCCGTGATGGTAAAATGGGGGCAGGGGCGCGCACAGAGCGAGGGAGCAGATGAGACGCCGGGACCTGCATGGCCAGCTCAGCAGCAGAAGGAGGAGTGGACAACCGCCTGGACGGTGCATAGAGGTGTTGCTGAGTGAATGCGAGGGGTGCGTGGGGTCTGGGGCACCAGAAAACGGACCAGCAGACGTCACATAGATGGAGCACGGAGGCCGCAGAACAGACGGCAGAGTCTGGTATATATATATGTCCAAGCCCTACTACAGGAGAGATTGTTGACTGAGCCGGCGGCCTTGGTGAAGGAAGGACGGAGGTAGGGCTGGGTGTGCAGGTAAGGGCGGTGGACGAAATCATACCAACACAAGCACTGGCAGAAGGATAAGGCATGGCCCACTAACAAACCAGCTGCTCCAGGGACACTAGGCAGGGCGGAGAGAGGCCTCTCTTTAAGTAAAGGAGATACAGCAGAATAAGCTGCATGGCGGACTGGCCATTGGTCAATGTGCGGCTCAGAAGCAGCAGTGAACACAGCAGAGCCCGTTAGGGGGCCTAGGCCCCAGGCATTTAAAGTTTGGTGGTATCTGTTAGGCAGAATTATATGCTGCACCCTTTGGAACACCACACACAATTAGGACTACAAGTGACAGTACAAATTCACCTTTGGTACAAGCCTGTACTACACAGTAAAGTGGTAGCGATGGCTGAGCAGCCAGAGTAAGTGAGCAGTGTCAATAGTTACACAAAGGACAGCAATTACTATGATTCAAACAAACACTGATTCAAGGTTTCTGAGTAAAAGAATACACATTTATTTATACATCAGGTGAAACATTTCACTAAAGTAAAGCAGTTGAAAAATCACACTCTTAATACACTACACCACACCCAATAGATTCTGGACAAGTTAGTCTCAAAATTAAGTGTGAGCAAAATGGCACTCCAGTATAAAGGGAGGGAAAGACAAAGTTAGGCAGAAATTGAGTAACACCAACAATTAAGTAAGCAGGGCAATCTAGAAAAAGGAACTACAGTGAGGGAATCAAATTCAAACAGGGCCTGGCCCAAAGTCAATGGGTCAAAGTCTTTTGCACAAGATCACACAGTTTAGGGTAGTTTGCGGTTAAGTCTTTGCCAAGAGTTCCGTACGAAGTTGGTCAGCAGAAAAGTTAGTTTAAAGAATGGAGAAGGACAAGCCCTTGGATTGGCAAAAGGTTTCACGCACTTTCACCGGGGCTGGACGAAATGAACAACCGGATTTGAACAGTACCTTAAATGGAGAAGAAGGCTGTAGCTGAGGCGGACGTTCCTGGCAGGTCCTGCAGGCTCACGGTTCCTGAAGCGACTGTCGGACTGACACGAAGTAGGAAGACTGGAGGGCCCTGCACTGCCCAGGGAAGAAACCAGCAGCAGAGCAAAGCAACGAATAAAAGGTGCGCTCCTTAAAACGCAAGCAGGGTCCGGCCCTTCTGGCTATCTGATTCACTGTAGCTCTGTACAGCAAATTTGACCAAGAGAGGGGAGCCTTGCTTGGAGTTTGTGTGAACTGGTTGGTCCCACCAGCTCAGGGGAAGAAGATTCCTTGCAGATCTCCTCTGTCATCGAAGTCTGAAGATTCGCACCTGCAGCAGGGCTTCACCGGGAGATTCTGACGTTCTAAGGGTCCTCTTCTGTCAGCTCCTCTTCGGTTCTCTCGTTCCAGTGGCGACTCTGCCTTTCCAGCCCCAGAGACGTGCTTTTTATGCAGTTTTCCCACATTCACAAAGCCTGGCTGTCAATCACATAGCAGGGTGGCTGTCGCGCCGGGACAGTCACCACAGCCAATGATTTCAGAGTGCGACATGAGTCTCCAAGGAGACCCTGTGCAGGCAGTCCTAAACCCCTCCCTCAATGCAGTCCTAAATCCCTCCCTCACATCCTGTCCCCCTCAGACATAGAGGCGCCTAAGGAGAGCTTCTGTGTAGAAGCCCGCGAAAGGACAGCGATCAAAGGAAGCAAACCTGGTTTGGCGCGCAGAGTAAAACACAAGAAAGATTTTTACAAAAACAAATGGCGAATAAACCCAGCCGGAACCGTATAAAAACGTATATGATCTAGCGGGTTTAAGTTCGAGGCTACCAAGATAGCCTTAAACAATACCAGGGTTATTTAAGATAACCACGGTAGGTAAAACAGGCTAGTTACCACTGCCACCAGACAAGTCTTAATGAAAAGGGAGCGAAACAATGCTGCAAGAGAAACAGACAAAAAGGGATAAGTATTAACCCTTTCCAGAACTCTATGTAAGATAGTTTGTCCTGGGTCTGTGGGTTTTAAAAGAGACTAAAAGTCAATGGCAACTTTACATGTTCTGGGAGACAATAGTCAGTCCCAGAAAATGGAGTTGGAGTTGGGAAGTCTAAAAGACAACCCTGTGTCACTGCACTGAAGGTGCTGTGTAACACACAGTAAACAGATGATGCCTTTCGAGTAGGTGAGGTTCCACAGTCTATGAACACAAGAAAAGGTTAAACACACACACAGCAAAACACATGTAAGAGTGGGAAAAAAGGCTCACACTCTTACCAGGTGAAAAAATAAATCCTAGATATCCAGCAAAGCTGCTGAGGGACTCAATAGGTATGGGAAATTAGCCATTCTGGAGAATTCTCCCTAACAGTATCCCACCAGTAATTCCGGTGTGATACCACCAAACGGTATTACCGTTTCCGCCGCGTAATATCCCAGCGGAAATACCGATAATTCCCCATTCTATGGAGTACCACAGGACTCCATGGGGTAATTGCCGGTATTTCCTGCACCAGTAATACCAGTGGTAGAAATAATGGCTGTTTAATGCCGGTGGGGTCCTGTGTTACTTCCAGCTCTTGGCTGGAGGTACATCATGAAACCCCCACTGGCACTTTTTTCCCGGCCCGGGAAACTCATAATGAGGCCCATAGATAGGGGCGGTGTCTGTGTATGGGCTGGCAGACATGCTTGAGCACAGGCGGTGACTCCATTGATAATGCAGGCAGGGGCTGCAAAGCACACAGAGGTGTCTTTGAAAGGTGGCCCAGGCGCAGCCTGATATCGCCTTAGCAGTATGAGAAACACCAGGGTAGGTGGAAAAGATTCATTACCCGCGCACGGAGTGCAAAATCGTTGACTCACCGAGGGACAGAAAATAGAGAAGACCCGCAGGTGTCTGCCGGCCGCAGCTGTATTCCTCCCTGAGCTTGCAGACTCTCAGAGCCCCAATTGGGCGATAACAACCACGGAGGGCACAGATGGGGAGTTTGTCACAGGCCTAGATACATGCCGGAAAGGAGGCCACAAGTGAAGCCTAAATAAAGATGAATGCCTTCGCTCACAGGAAGGAGGATGGCGAGGACCCTCCCGAGGCACGAGCTGAACTCAAGATTGGGGATACGAAGAAACAACCGAGGGGGAAGCTGGTGATATATTGGAAGCGATTGCAGCACTGAGAACCTCCATGGAGACCAGAATAGAAGAGGTGACGGTAGGCAGGGGCTGCTGAGGCAAGATGTGTGCTTTGTGATGACTCCAATGGAGTCATCACAGATTCCCGGCGGTAACCTCCTCACATGTGGCCAGGGGACGGCAGTCGCTACCTGATACTGTCCATGGGGGCATCTTTATGAGGGATGATCACATGGGAGGAGACAACACCGGGGATGTCATGGTTTCATTGGACGAGACGCGGTATCCCCCATTTGCCCATGAGTAAGATCTCCTGATAACCAATAACCTAATGGCTTATTGTCATGTGTCTGTTCCTGTGCTTTAGGGAAAAAAAGAGACCTTTTCCCAGCACCCTTTAGGCCAAATGCCCATCTAGGATCTGAAGAAGAAAATCTCCAAGAAAACCTTTTTCAGTTCTAATTCCCCTTCATATAGAACTGATCTTTCCTATGGAATCATTGAGAGAGATTCTCCAAATACTGTGCATCAAGTAACATCAATGGACTCCAATTCTCAAAACTACCTAAATCATCAGTTGACTTCAATGGACTCTAATCCCCACAACCACCTAAGTACTGAGAAGAGGAAGATGAAGGAGTTGATTGTAATTGTACTTGTGATGGGTTATTTATATTGCGCTGAATACCCAAAGGTTTCTAAGCACTGACCCAGGGATCGAACTTGTGTTGCTCTGCATCGTCTTGCTTCCAAGACGAGTGCTTTGACCCTGAGCTATCCTCCTGAGCCCAGGATAGGGCAGTAGGACCCTCAAGCTCAATGAGCATGCTAGTTGTTTGGTGAACACACCTGTGCACGGAACACTTAAAAATGGCAACCGAACTATGGGAAGCGGTTCAGGAGAAGACGTTGCATCTCCTGCAGAGGCGAGTCGATGCTGTAGGTACGGGCTGGTGTGGCGGAGAGGTGGCGGAGAGGAGGCGCACGCCAGCAGAGAAGTAACGTAACAATTCCTGGCCATTCAGGATCTCGAAGAGGCAGCATTACCCTTACCGGGACCTGAAGGAAAGCAGGCGTGCAGGAACGGAGCCGCGAGAGAAGCCGGAGAGACATCAGAGCAGCCGAGAGTGGGAAGTAAGTGGCAAAGCTATGCCACGTAAGCGCTAAAGGGACCAAAGGCGCTACACAGAGCCGGTGGTTCAGCCCAAGCAAAGTGGGTAGCGCGGGGCGTTTCGGCGACCATGCCAATGACAATTTGAACGTTATAAAGCTGCATAGAGAGAAATATAAAGAAGATTGTTTGCGAGTCAAAAGGACAGACTGCAAACCCCAATAACATCGGAGTGCATGGAATGCAGATGTGGGAAACGCTTAAACGAACATTAAAACAGATAGATATACCAAACCAAGATAGGTATACAGGGGTTTGAATGTAAAAAGGTACTGTAGTAACAGAGAAGTCCTGGCAAGGGTATACCAGGCAACTGAAAGTAAAAGAGGAGAAGTCCTGGCAAGAGAAGTATACCGGGCAGTAGAAAGCACAAGAGAAGTCCTGGCAAGAGTATACCAGGCAGCTGGAAGTGCATAAAGAGTTCTGGCAAGGGAGTATACCAGGCAAATTGCACAAACTTCAAGAAGTATCAGGAAATGACAGTGTTTGTTGAACAAAGAAGGAACCTGTGTTAAAGAAGGATTTATCAGGATAAATAGCTTTTTACTTAATAGGGTTGTTGTGGGCTAAGGAAAACACAAAGAACTATTAGACCAAGAGACATTGTTATACCATTGAATAATACACGAAAAGGACATTATCCTCTGGAACCAAGGTCTTTTCATCTTTGGAGAACATTTACGTTGGAGCTAGTCTATTATTTAAAACATTTTTTTATTGTGGTTTAATGCCCACAAGCAAAGCAAGTAAGAACGTTTCACATTTTAAGATAAAAAACAGTAAATATTCAATTAAAAGAGAAAAGAAAGAAACATACCAAAAAACCTCTACTACATAAAATAGTACGTAAAATTCATAGTGAAATTTATCTAAATCAGCAAATTGAAATTCGTCACATTAAAACAAGTCCAGTTTAGTCTCTTTCAGTTTCAACATCAGGTTTTAGCAGTTCTAGCTTTTTAAGTATTGTAGAGAGCAGACCGCACAAAGCTAAAATCAGACTCTGTAAATCGCCACCCATGAAGCTACTACAAAAGGCTTCATTGCCTATAGCAGAACTGAGGTGTTTGCCTCTGTCTTCCTTCAAGGCTATGCATCCCATCACCAGATGTTTTGTGGTTTCTCTCATGTCACTCATACCACAAAGCCTGCAGCTCAAATTTCCTTCCCCATCCAATCACCCCCTCACTCTCTCCAGAGTCGCCAACTGGCTTAATCGAAAGCAGAGGTACAAGTTCCGCTTTTTTGGACGAGGGAAGATCAGTAGATATTTTGACTATCCCTTTGATAGTTAAGCTTTGCATATTCTTTGTAAAGGGTCTAAGTAGTGAACTCCTCGTTCTTTTTTTGCCCTGTCATGCTGGAATATTTTCTTTTTCAACCCTAAGGGATTTTTAACCAACTCTTATTTAGAGGAGCCTACCTCAACCAGAAGATCGTTCATGTGTTCCTTTAATTTGGTTATTGTGACACCTGATGTGCACGATAACTCCCTCTTCAGCAACCCAACCGGTTTAAGTTAATAAATGTTTTTAACCAAAAACATGACAACATTTTACCGGGCTTTCATTCCTGACCCCTCACAGGTTCGTGGCTGCAAGGGTCAAAACTGCAGAATTGACGGTCGAAGTAGAGATTACCGCCACTAGAGAGTTAAGATCCAAGATCCAGGAGTTGACCTCAAAAAGGTGCATAAACTGGAGGACCGGGCTGATGAGGGAGAGAAGAAGCAATATCAGGATCTTGGGGCTACCAGAAGGAGAAGAGGGCAGAGATCCCACCACCTATGTGGAAAATATGCTGCTGCAGGAGGTGGGTGCTGTCACATGAATTTACTGTAGAGGGGCACCACCAAGACCAATAATAGCGAAGATCCTGAACTTTAAGGACAAAGAGAACATCCTGGCATTCTCTAGACAGGGCGGTGAGACTAAGTATGCGTCAGCAACACTAGCAATTTATTCAGACCACACTATACAGCTCCAGAGGTGGAGGAGCCTTTTTGTCTCGACGAAGGAAAGGCCGCAGCAAAAGAGCCTAAAATATATGGTACTATACCCTGCTAAACTAAAGGTGCTGCAGAACAGCAAGGTGCACTTCTTCGATACCCTGGAAGACGTGAATCAATGGATGGACTAACAAAATTGTGCCAATGAGTGGCAAGGATAACAATAATCGTTGAAGGTACACTGGTCCTGACGGCTGCTGTGGACCTATAATGGCACTAGGAAGATGGACATTAGACTAAACAGAACAATGTCACAAGGAACATACATTTGGAGCTTGTGCAGGCGGCACAAACTGGCTGGAGATACATCTTTCTAGCGAGACTACGATCTGACTGGTGGGGCCTCCCCCCATGTTACATTTGTACATTTGGACAATGTTCTTCAGTGTGTTGTGAGAAACCAGAAGGTGTCTCACCTGCTAGTCCCCGGGGGTCTTGCTCATGTGGCCAGGGCACGGTCATCGCCTTTGGATCCAGACAATGGGGGTGGACCAGTGCGGGAGGATCACTTGAGTGAGGGGTGTAAAGACTGGAGGGGAGTTATCTGTACTCCTGCTCTCTATATGGCAGAGTCGAGGCACAGATCACCCCAGCCAAGATTCTCTAATTGGTAAAACGTGGCAAGCAATCAAGGCTTAGCCTCAGTAGGTGATGCAGGCTGGTTCTTAAGTACAGTGTAGTCCTCAAGCACTCACAAAGGAATATCCACACACTATGTTAGTGATCACACAGTCTTTATATAAATAATGTTCAAAGTTATATACACAAATCACAATAACACACTTTGTACTCTGGCAATACTATAAAGGCAAATATTTACAGATCTACGTGGTACTACAATCGATTCCTTTGAAATCCGTCAACGGCTAACAGCCCCAAATAGCATACGAATCAGATTATAAGATGAATGAACGATAGATCAGAGAAAGAAATCAAGTTAAATCAAGCAATGGCAGAACAGTCTATCCCACTACCATGAGACAGTTCTATGCGAGGATCCCCCCACCTGGGCAATCTGTAAATAAAGCGTATTTGACAAGCTCAGTCCAATTATGCTCAATATAGCCTCGATTCCTTCTAAAAGGTTCCACAATCCCAAAGTACCTGGTTTCGTACAGTTCTTTGATGAGTCGTCGAAGTGCCCTTCTTGTGTGCAGCCCCTTAAAGGTAGGAGCCACGGGTCGTCGAGATTTGGTGAAGAAAAAGGTGAACACTGTCGTTGAGTCAGCAGCTTTGGTTCTTGCGGTGCTGGTTGACGATCGGTTGAAAACATCCTGCAAGCTTAGGTGTGCGGTGCACCTCGACCACGATAGTTTGTTGCCGCAAAGAGTTAATGAAGAACTTTGGCCTGGGGGGGCGTGGCTACAGAGCCATGGGCTAAGTCGCAGTTCCTGAGGGCTCCCGTGATCCGAAGTTGATCCGTTAATATTGGGCGTTGGACTTGTACTATAGATGAAGGCATTGGAACCCCTGCCGTGTGAATGTACAGAGCATATGCCACACTGTTGTGCAAAGGAACCGAAGCCTGCCGGGGGAGGAACAGTGACGAGAAGTGCGGAGGTCCCCGGACCGAAATTCGAAGATGGCATCTCCCCGCAGCTATTGTTAGACACAGAGCCGTGAATGAGAGGCTCCTGCAGAGATACAGCGCGGCCCAGCTAGGAAAAGCAGTGCTCTACTAATTAATGAAGCGGAATGAACTGGTGAGTCTGCAGTTGAGACACAGATGAGAGCGGCCTGGGCGATGATCGTATTATAATGGATCACGTCTGATACACTGCCTAGATACATTGTTACACTGACATGGGACCGCAAGCCGGAGGAGCACAATGCCAATGGTGCAGACACGCTGCAACTAAAGAAAGCAGAAGAGTGAGAGACCAGCTGGAGGACCGAATACAAACTAAACACCTCAAGCGTAACCGACAGGCAAAAACAAAATCCAAGATGGCGAGCGCCATTAAATAGACGCACACACAGCGATCAGGCAGATTGCACTGACAATGGAAGGCCTCTGATCCACTACGGAGGAATGCAGAGAGGAATGCAAAGTTGTATACAAACACATAACTTGCCCGCAGGAAAACAGGGGCGAACGCAGTCAACAGTGCAATTGAGTGGCAGGACAGTAATTCAACACATTGGGACATCCCTAAGCGTGATTCAAGGCAAAAGTACTGAAAACTTGGTGAACATACAGGGATAGCCATACAGGTACACCACATAGGCAGAATTGTGAAATTACATAAATATTGACCTGGTACAAGACGGGGCACACCGGAGATATAGCTGAAGGATCAGAGGAGGCGCAGGACCAGGC
The DNA here is from genome assembly GCF_040938575.1 of Ambystoma mexicanum. Classification (NCBI taxonomy): domain Eukaryota; kingdom Metazoa; phylum Chordata; class Amphibia; order Caudata; family Ambystomatidae; genus Ambystoma; species Ambystoma mexicanum. Next base: position 979,476,397 of record NC_090927.1, read on the forward strand.
TGAAGACGGCAAGACAGTGGAAGACCACTAAGGTGGAAATCCTACCCTGGGAAGGCGGGGAGCTGCAAAGTGGATGGCTGGAAAAATTAGAGTGGCCTACCAGTGTGGAGAGGGAGTAAAAGTGTCGAACTAACACAGAAGGTAGGGCCACTGGAGAGCATTAAAATGGGCCTTGTTATGACGGAGCGGCTGAACACACGCAATAGGAGGTCCGTATCACAGATAAGGATGGTCAATACCAGATAGTAAGAGGTGTGATTAAATATACAGACAGCCCTGTGTGGAGGGATCCGCAGGGGTATAACCAATCGAAGACAGGCTGCTGAGAAGGCACCTGGAGCTCCCCTCCTCAACATACACAGAACTTCCTGAGCTACACAGCATAGTATTACTGGGCGACTAAGGGGCCGATCAGGCCAAGCAGATAAGCTGATACCTGGGTGGGACCACAGGCGGAAGACCACAATGCTGTGAAGCAACATGCAACCGGAAACATCAGAGACACAGGGCTGAGACAACAGAGAGGCCTGACATCGAAGGTGGTGACTCTCCTTCCCCTGAAGTAGACATGGCAGCCAAGGGGGGTAAGCCTAAGGTGAAACAACCAACAATGGAGGACTTCGCCAAATCGTCTCTGACAGGAGAAGTAGTGAGATCTAAGAAACCAGAGACACAGAGAGAAGAATCCCACACGCAAAACGACCGGCCGATCCTGGAAGCCATAGCAGACCTGAAGACGTCGGGGGAATGTAAGATTGACACAGCCATGGCAGAGCTGCGGACATCGTTGGAACTAAAAATTGATGCTGTGAGCGTGGACGTCAATATGTTGCAACAAGATGTCAGAAAGTTGGCAGAGTGCACAGGTGCGCTAGAAAAGGAAGTCAAGGCCAACACAAACATCTGCACTACAAATGCTGAAGAGGTCGCGACACTGAAACAAGTGCACAACCTGGAGACCAGTGCAAAGGAAGCAGAAGGACGGGCACGCGGAATAACATTCGTATTGTAGGGCTCCCAGAGGGAGAGGAAGGCTCAGACTCAACTGATTATGTAGAGACTATGCTGCTACAAGAGATAAGTGGAGGGGTGCTTAACCAAGGATTTACAGTGGAGAGAGCGCACAGAGCTATGACCAGGTGACCACGGCCAGAAGCACCTCCCTGCCCGCTTATAGCAAAAATGTTAAATTATAAAGACAGGGAGAAGATCCTGGAGTACTTCCGAAAAGGGGGAACCATAAGCAGAGGATCGGCGACCATCACGGCATATCCAGACTATGGGCCTCATTACACGGATGGCGGTAGGGATTTAACGTTACCGGTAATGTATTACCGGTAACGTTAAATCCCCATGTGGATCACGACCTGGCACACTGCTATTAGCGGCACCGCTAATTACGGTGCCACTAATAGCGGGCAGTCCGCGTGCGCGCGACCCTCCATCCCGTTAATTACGCCATGCTGCTATTAGCACAGCATCACAAGGCCAGTGCACATGCTAATAGCGGCATGGTAAATCCCCCCAAACCCCTTACCGCCATGGTGCAAATACCGGCATCGCGGACCACCCGTTAAGGGAAATGAGCAGTGTTCCCACCTGCCACAGGTGCACCAAATCAGCACAGGTGAAGGCAATGGAGACTGTGGCAGCTCAAAAGGAGCACACCACACCCCTTCCCACACCCCTCCCCACACCAAGATGGTTCCAATACTGGCAGCATTACATGGCCTGGAGGACCTCATTGCAGCGCAGCTGCTACAACAACAGGCAGCACAAAGGAGACGCAGGAGGAGGAGGAGGAGGAGGAGGAGGGCAAGACAGGCACAGCAGGCACCACAACGCCACCTAATCATACCACAGAGGCACCCACCAATACCCAGGATCAGAGCCAGTCCATTCAACCTGACCCCTGAGCAGATACACACCCTGTACCGTCTGGACAGGGCTACCATCACCAGCATCGTGGACATGATCCACGACGACATTGTGAGCCTCATAGACATCAGAACTGCCATCCCCCCGCTACTGAAGGTGGTGAGTGTGCTCCACTTCCTGGCCACAGGCACCTATCAGCATACAGTGGGACAGATGCATGGCATCTCACAACCAGTATTCTCACGCACGCTGAACCAGGTACTCGATGCACTCCTGAAGCATGCACCTGAACACATATCCATGCCACAGACTGCCCAGGAGATTGCAAACACAAAAGTTGGCTTCTATTCACTGGCAGGCATTCCAAGTTGCATCGGGGCCATCGACTGTACCCATGTGGAATTGGTGGTCCCACATCACAATGAAGTAGTGTACCGAAACAGGAAGCAATTCCACTCTATCAATGTCCAAATGGTATGTGACGCCAACAAGATAATCACACATTGCTGTGCCAGATTCCCAGGATCAACACATGATTCCATGGTTCTGCGGAACTCAACTATCCCAGGCTACATGGAGCGACACACCGGACAACGTTTGTGGCTACTTGGTGAGTAGCAGGGCAAGCACATGGCTGCGTGATTTGTGGGGGGGGGAGATACATACACCAACTGGGTGTGAATGGGGGGAGTGGGGGGGGGAGAGATACATACTCCAACTGGGTGTTGACTGGCGTCCGTAGGGGAAATGGACATACAGATGTACGCCAATGTCCTTCAGGGAAGGCCACGATGTACTTGAGAGGAACCCACATGCAATTCGAAGGTGCAGAACATTGAGAACAATGCAGGTTGCAAAATATCACACATCCATCCACATTGCACATCATGCCACGCCACATATTACACAAACCTGCAACATGGTGTCAAGACCGTAATACAGAATCAGTGCAGCACAACATCAATCCAGCTACGCGCCCTTGAATGCATGCAAAGGGATCACCCCTAGACATAGCACTGAACCACACACCTATGGCACCACTGAAGTGATGCTTCACAGCATGGCAACATCGGTGTCAGGATGTCAGTACACTAGCAGTGTGTTACCTAATTTGTATGGGCCAGGGACACCTAAGACCTGGCCTCACCCATGACATGTCAATTACTGTTGGAGGCATGAATGTGGCATTTCTACTTGCAGGGTCGACCTCCCCCTTGCATGTTGCTGTCACACAGACCATCTGCATGAATGCTGTCAATTTAGTACCTGAATCACAATGCAATGTCAATTTGTGTGATGTGAACAGGCCGATTTTGAGGTGAACAGTAACAGGACCCCGTTCATTCCCCCATACAGGTGATGCGGGCTATCCCCTGAAGCCCTGGCTCCTCACACCTGTACGGAACCCACAGAACAGGCACGAGGAGGAATACAATCGTGCACATACCCGTACCCGCATCGTGATCGAGCAGACTTTTGGACTATGGAAGTCACGTTTCAGGTGCATTAGCAGGTCTGGTGGTGCTCTCCTGTATGGACATGAGAAGGTGTCCAAGATCACCATGGCATGTGTCATGCTGCACAATATGTGTATCAGACGGAATGTGCCACTGCCCCCTGGCGTAGAAATAGAAGTACCTGATGAGGATGATGATGGTGATGAGGACGGAGGTGAAGGGGATGCAGGTGTTGCAAGAGGGGATGGCCAGGAGGGACGTGCTGTGAGACGGCATCTGATCCACCAAATATTCTGAGAAACATGTTTCCGTACTGTCACATAGATATGGGGGGTAATGCACTGGTGTATGTTTTGAAGCACGCAATGGACCCTGTTGCCAATAAAGTACACACACACAATGAAGATGTCCAAGCCTGTGTTTTGTTCAGAAACCAGTGTATTGAGTGACATGAAGGTGTAGTAGTGCAAGCCCAAAAACATCCCACCACCCTTCCCGACCCAACAGACCCATAACACCCTTCCCACCCCCCACAACATCCCACCACCCTTCCCCCCCAACAGACCCATAACACCCTTCCCACCCCCCCACAACATCCCACCACCCTTCCCCCCCAACAGACCCATAACACCCTTCCCACCCCCCCCACAACATCCCAACACCCTTCCCCCCCAACAGACCCATAACACCCTCTCCCCCCCCCAACAGACCCAGAACACCCTTCCCACCACCCCCCACAACAGTCCCTCATGTCTCTGCCATTTCTGCCATGGCCAATGCACACCGGGGTATCCCCATTAGCCCCCTAATTGCAATTGTCCTTGGAAGGGTCTTGAGGGTTGCCAGACGTGCGCCTGGTGGTTCTCATCGAGCGCCTGAGGGGGCTTGTTTGAGTCGACCCGGAAGTCGAGGATGGGGCAGACTGGCCTTGTGGGTGAAAGCGGCGGTCCATTGTGTCTGCCATGCGGACAAGCACCTCCCTAAGACTTGCAATTTCATTGCAGATCCTGTCCGTGTTGGCGTCCATGCGCTCAGTGGAGTGCCTCGCCGTCTGGACTATCTTCTCGGTGAGATTTGCTGCCTCAGCGACATGCTGCCCAACCAGCACGGTCAGCTCCTGTTGGTGCTGCAGGATGGCGGTGAATTGCTGATCAGTGCCGGGTGACCGTGCATTGGATGCCGTGCCCACAGATGGCTCCAATGCAACTGGTGATGGTAGCATGGGTGACATTATTGCAGGGTTGGTGTCCTCGTAAGTCCCATCAGAACCAGGGGTCTGGGATGCCATGGGCTCTGGGCTTCCTGGGGGGCTTGGGGTGTGCATCTCCATTTGCTGGAGTAGGGTGTCCTCTGGATCGGACTGGGGGCCAGTGGCGGCTGCCTCACCAGCAGAGCTTGCCACAGCTGATGGTGGGCCCTGGGTGTCTGGCATTGTTGCCAGAGTGATTGCCTCCGGTGGTGGGCCCACAGTTGGTGGTGCAGCTACTGCTGCCCTGGCAGTGGCACTGTGACGTAGGCTGCCACTCTTCAGGTGTGGCCTTCCACCCTTGCCCCTGGATGTTGCAGGGGTTTCCTCCGGCTCCTGTGCCCTTGGCCTCTTTGATGTAGGTGGTGCCTTTGATGCATCAGCAGCATCCTCCCCATCTGTATGTGAGCCTGTCAGGGACGAGAAGGGGGATGGCATTGGTTGCGTTTCAATATACTCAATGTAAATCACAGGGTTCATGCAGTTGTGGACATTGGGACCTAGCAGTTATGGATGCAGGTGATGTGCCAGTTCAGTGCCTCATCCATGCATGTTTGAGTTTGGGACTTGTCTCCGGTGATGTGTGCATGTGTGTGTGTTTGGGTCTGACACTGACATGGTGATGGATGGGTGCATGTGTGGATGTGTGTCCATGCATGAGTGGGGTCTGGGCTCACATATGGGGGTGACTGTGCATTCACACCGCATCCTGTCATGTGTACACTCACCTGCATCAGAAGTGGTAGCCACGCCGACCTCCATGCTGCCCACTCCCTCAATGCTCTTGGTGGCTATCATGTTGGCGCATGTCTCCTCCCATTCCTTCAGGTGTATTGGGGAGCCATCTCCGCCAGCAGTGGCAATGCGGTGGTTCTCCGCCAGGATGCCCCTCACCCGCAGCCTGAGGTCGTCCCACCTCTTCCTGCATTCACGCACAGTGCGCGTGCTGGTGCCCACGGCACTGACTTTGACCGCCACCTCCTCCCAGATGGCTTTCTTCTTGAGCAAGGTGGCACGGCGCATATCATTTGCAAAGACGACCTCTGCATGCTCTGCAAGGGTCTGCGTCAACATGACCAGTTCCTCGTTGGTGTACTTTTCCTTCCGCTGCCTGTCACATGTTTTCTTCAGGGCCTTGGGCATGATGCAGGTGTCACGGTCGATTTCACACAGCTCACTACACCAATATGGTCCAGGGGGCAGAGGATGGCAATGGATTGTGTTTTTAAAGATGGCCGCCGTGCTCTTTCCCGTTCCGGTGCGATGACGCTATTTCCGCTTCCGCTATTTAACGGTCGATGCTAATAGCGGTCACCGCTAATAGCGGTCATCGCTAATAGTGGTGACCGCAAATAGCATGTACAGTGAGGGCGGAGGTGCTATCAGCACTTTGGGCGGGCACGGTAAGGTGCTTTTGCGCCATGGCGGTAGGGTCATTTTCCGGCATGGCGCTATGCGCGTGTCCGCTTACTCGTAGTGGTGCGCTATTGGCGGTCTCCTGTGAGGGCGGACACGCTAATAGCGCCATGCCGGTAAATCCCGTTTTTTAGCGCCTACCGTGTAATGAGGCCCTATACCTTTTTGGTACAACGCCAACAATAGAACTATGGGCCTCATTACAACCTTGGTGCTAAGTGCACCAACTTTACCACCATGGTGTAAACTCTGTTTACACCATGGGGGATGGCGGATTTACCGCCCCATTCCAAGGTGAGTGGGGCGGTAAATCCCCATTTCCCATTTTCCCTTCCCCATTCCCATTTTTGCCCCATAGGGCATAATGGGAGTGGGGAAGGCGCTAATTACGCCGCCGTAAATTACGGCGGCGTAATTAGCACCATGGCAGGTTAGCGCCATGGATTTTAACGCCTGCAAAAAGCAGGCGTTAAAATCAGAATCAGGCGTTAAGGGTTAACGGTGGCGTTAACCCTTAACGCCTGAGTTGTAATGAGGCCCAATGTGTCCGTAAAGAGGAGGCTACGCGAGGCTGGTTTCAAGTACATGCTGCTATACCCGGCGAAACTGAAAATGATACACGTCAGGAAAACACATTTCTTTGATACCCTGGAGGAAGCGATGACACGGCTCGACATGCAGAACTGCCCAACGGAAGCAGAGACCCAGGCGGGAAGCAGAGCGAAGGAGTAGGGGAGAGTGTCAAGACCCGTGACCCAGAACCCCACTGGCATGGTCACATGCCAGGTAGGGTTAAGGCTTGGGGTTTATTTGGGGCCCCAAGGATCTTGCATTGTCACCGGAGACTCTCCTGGAGTCAGTCCTGGCGCCTTTGGTGCCAGGCTCATATTTGGAATGGGACTTGAAGGGACTACTTTTCATATGGAGGCCTGCAGCCAACATGGAGGCACCCACACCGTCTAGTCCCTAAGAACCAGACTGTGCGGTGCAGTGTTTTAGGGTGTGGTAGCCCGTACTACTTTACCTGGACTACTTTACAGGGTAGGTTATATAAACCACACCCAAGCTAAAGAACGTGCTTTGCGTTACTCTGCAGCCAGCAGCGTAACGCTCACTGTGTTCAGAGACCAGCACCCGGCATTCCTGGAATCGCGGACCTGCAGAGGAGACAAAAGAACATTATTATCCTTCGATCCCAGCTGCTCGTGGTCTTCCATCCCGTTGGCAGCATCTTCAGGACATCGCGCTCGCACCGGAACAAAGCACCTGGGGAGGAGAGAAAAAGAGACAACATTAAACAGGTTATTCACGGCAAGCTCAGCAGTAACCAAAATCTCCTCACCTGGCTGGGCATAGCTTGGCCAGTTCCGCTCCGGAAAACACTGCACGCCCAGAAAGACCATCGTAACCTGAAAAGGAATAAAGAATACAGGTTAGCCCAACAAGACATTAGCACGCCGCACTTCGCGCTGAACCTACCTTTCTTCATATGCTCTGCGTCCATAAATCCCGGCATGAGCCGAATCCAAGCAGCGCACCCAGCGAACCTCTACATACCTAAGGGGGAAACAATCAGGGAAAGACATTAATAACCCGCAAGAAAGCAAAGGCCCTCAAAGACTATTATAATCGAACTTACCTCTTTAAAGACACTTGAATGGGTTGGCATCAGTGAAGTTAACTCGGTCGCTTCAACCCACAGAAACTATGCGCCCCTGCGCAGAAAGCAGGATGGAGAGCACGCCAGACATCATAACAAGGTGAGGAGGGGGGGCCTTCAGGTCAAGTCCAAGGGGCTGGTGGGAGGAAACGAAATCTGAACCTAAGCCCAGTCCTCCTGTGTTTTCAGGCCCACCTGCCATAGAAGACATCATCCCAAATTGAGTACATCTGGGGAAAATCCGGCATACAGGCGTCCCCGTGGATATCAATTGAGCTTAACAGAACGCGAAGCCTCATAACAAAATCCACCTGGGTGCCATGGAGACCTCAGAAATGGACCAACTTGCCCAGTTATTAGGGCAAATACGCGCCAAAGTGCATTCGTCTAGACAAGAGACTAATGCCCTGCGAAAGGATCTTGTCGTCACCAAGGATCGCACTGAAGAACTCAGCAGGCAACTACTGCAATCACAGGCTGGGCATTACCAGAATCAACTACACCGGCACAGGCAACCACGTCGTCTACCACTCCAGTGCAAATAAATCTACCCGGAACAATACCCTTAGCACTGCCAGAAAGGTTTTCAAGAGATCCAAGAAAATATGCAGCTTTCATGAATCAATGTCGCCTTCATTTCCTCTGCAGACCGGCTGCATTCCCTAACGATCAAGCACGTGTAGCATTTATTTTATCATATCTAAGTGGTAGTGCAGCAGACTGGTCAGTGCCGCTTGTGAGCTATGATGATCGGCTACTACGTGACTTTGGGGGCTTCCAAAGGGAAATGGAAAAACTCTTTGCCCGACACACCCATGAACAAGCTGTAGACAATGAACTCGTGTCACTCCGGCAGGGGAATCAGGACTTGCTAACATACATAGCAACCTTCAATAGGTTGGTGGCCGAAACCAGGTGGCCTGAAGACAAGAGAACCACATTGGTTCACCAAGGCTTTGAGGGGAATTAAAAGACTTACTTGGCTCAGGTAGTTGATCCACCTAGAGACTGTGGTGAATTCATCAATCTGGTGGTGCAATTAGATCATCGATTACAAGATTGGAAAGCGGATTGGTCCAAATTCGACACACAGGCCGCGTATCTACGAACCAAAGATGCTAATCCGCGCACGTCAGAAAATACCACAGAGCCAATGCAAATTGGAGGCATACGACCACTGTTAACAAAAGCCAAAAGAGACAAGAGAAGGCAACAGCAGTTATGTTTGTACTGCAGACAATCGGGGCACATCTTAAAAGACTGTCCAATAAAACCTCCCAAGCGAATTGTAGGAGCTACAGAAAAGGATGAGAGTAAGGAGTAGGAAAACTGCCGACCTCGACAAAAGTAGAGGTCAGTTTGTCAAGTGACAAGAATGAGCAACCGACCTCACATTTTGCAATACCAGTAATCCTAATCAATCACCAACAACCTTCATGGATGCATTCCGTTGAAGCTTACATAGACAGCGGGGCAGTTGGGAACTATATTGATCAAGATCTGGCCGCACGGATGGGGCTTCCCTTAAGTTTTTAGCCAAACACAGAAAAGGTGACCACAGTAGATAGGACTGAAATTGCTTCTGGACCAGTAACCCGATGTACGGCAGGAATAACCCTGCTGTGCCAGGATGGACACCGGAAATCGATTTCCTTCGATCTCATCAAGGCGCCTCAGTTTCAGCTAATTTTAGGGATGCCATGGTTAGTTGCTCATAACCCTCGGATAGATTGGCGTGCAAGAAAACTGACTTTTCCTCATGATTGCGCCTTCACCTGCTATCTCCAAGATAACAAGTCTGGTTTCAAGGTTTCTATGAGTCCAAAAGTCGGTATAGTTACACTTGGCGCAACCAGTACTCTCCCTGAAGAATATCAAGATTTCCAGGATGTGTTCCAGAAGGAACAAGCTAATACGCTACCACCGCACAGGTCCTACCACTGTCAGATTGACCTCATACCTGGTGCACAGATCCCTTGCGGTAGAATCTACACACTCACCAAATCAGAAAAACAGCATCTAAAGTCCTATCTGGACCAGTACCTGGCAAATAGGTTAATTCGCCCATCCAAATCTCCGGCAGCCAGTCCCCTGTTCTTCGTACCAAAAAAGGAAGGGGACTTAAGAACCTGTATTGACTGTCGCGCCCTGAACCAGATCACCATGAAAAACCGTTACCCATTGCCCCTTATTCCCGAGATGCTAGATCAAGTCAAAGATGCCCAGATTTATACGAAGTTAGACCTCAGAGGAGCGTACCACCTGGTCCGAGTCAAAAAGGGAGATGAATGGAAAACGGCCTTTCGTACTAAATATGGGTTGTTTGAGTACCAGGTAATGCCTTTCGGGCTGTGAAATGCCTCGTTGGCGTTCCAATATTTTATGAACGACGTCCTAAGGGAGCTGATCGATGTTTGCGCCCTGGTGTACATAGATGACATCATAGTGTATTCAACCTCAGAACAAGACCATGTTAAGTATGTCCGTGCTGTCCTTGCTAAACTGCGCCAACATCGACTATACGCAAAACTTGAAAAATGTTCTTTCCATGTAACCGAAGTTGAATTTCTTGGTTTCGTTCTTACTCCGAAGGGAATTCGAATGGATGCACACAAGGTGGATGCCATTCTAAAATGGCCCTCCCTGACCTCAGTAAAAGGGATCAGGAGTATGCTGGGTTTTGCAAATTTCTACCGTCGATTCATCCCAGACTTTTCTCAGATTGTGCATCCAATCACGTTACGTCTACGAAAAAACAGTAAAAAAGTCAAATGGTCAGAATATGCTGAAAAGGCCTCCCAAAAACTAAAGGAAAAATTCACCTGAGTCCCGATCCTACGACATCCTCGTCCAGATTTACCTTACATCGTGGAAACAGATGCTTCCAGTATGGCGATGGGGGCGGTTCTTTCTCAAAAAGACCCTGAAACTGGCCACTTGCACCCTGTGGCCTTCTGGTCCCGAAAATGTACATCTCCTGAACTCAATTATGCCATTACCGATAAGGAACTGCTTGCTATAAAATCTGCCTTTAAGGCATGGCGGCATTATCTCTTAGAGGCCAGGCATACGGTCACTGTGATTACGGACCATCGGAACTTACAATATTTAAAAACAGCAAAGGCACAATCCTCGCGCCAAATACGATGGGCCCTTTTCTTCGCTGAATATGACTATATAATCACTTATCGGGCAGGCGTAAGAAATGGGAAAGCTGACGCACTATCTCGCATGGGCATTGATGAAAAAGAATATGCAACTCCAGATCCAGTGGCATACTTGAGGACAAGTTTTTAGGCCGCACCAGAGCTTTAACACAAACTGAACTTAGAAATGCGATCCAACAGGAAATAACCCCAAGTGAGTTACTGGAATGGCATACCAAAGGAAAACAATACGTTGTCAAAAATCAACTGCCATATTTTGGCGAACGCCTGTACGTGCCTAAGACCGAGCTACAACAACAAATCATTTCAGAATATCACGACTCTTTTATGGAAGGTCATCCCGGAATCGACAAAACCTTAGCCAAAGTAAAATGCAATTACTGGTGGCCCACTTGGCGTCAAGACATCATCCGATACGTTCAGTCATGTGGAGTGTGTGCACAAAACAAGTCATTGAAGCAAAGACCAGCTGGCCTCCGGCAACCATTAGAAATACCTCCGGCACCATTGCACACACTCTCTCTCGATTTCATTACTGATTTACCTCCCAGCCAAGGGTTCAATACCATTTTAGTTGTAGTGGACCTATTTTCTAAAATGGCACACTTTATCCCTTTCAAAGGCCTTCCAGATGCTTCCCAGCTAGCAAAGGTGTTTTTAGAAAACATTATCAAACTGCATGGATTCCCTTCAGTCCTGGTCTCTGATCGAGGGAGCCAATTTGTATCAAACCTCTGGAAAAAGTGCTGCACTATAGCTCACATCGACATATGGCTATCCACCAGCCATCACCCCCTAACGGATGGTCAAACAGACCCCCAAACGGATGGTCAAACAGAGAGGACCAACCAGACTCTCGAACAATACCTGCGATGCATGCTGCATCAAGTTGAGGGAACCTGGAGAGATCTATTATGGATAGCCGAATATGCTTATAACAATTCTGTACATTCCAACACTGGGCAAACACCCTTTTTCACCCTCTACGGCAGACATCCACATACTTCCGAACTTGACAGCCCTCCCAGCCTTGAAATGCCGGCTGTAAAGACGCTTCATGCAAACATCACTCAGGCCTTTAAAAGGGCAACAGAACAATTAATCCAAGCCAAAAGTAAGCAAAAAAGGTTTGCAGACCAACATCGAAAAAAGGCTCCTATCAGATTGGAGACAAAGTTTGGCTAGCAACAAAGTACTTACCACTAAAGGGAACCCAGACTTTTCGTCCTCGCTATTTGACGCCATATCCTGTTCAAGCCATCATAAAACCGGCAGCAGTTAAACTAATATTGCCAGCTAACATGCAAATTCATCCAGTGTTCCACGTCTCACTGCTAAAACCAATACAACCCGGTACACGAGTTAAAGCACCACCTGAACCCATCATGATCGATGGAGAACCTGAACACGAAGTGAAAGAAATCCTAGACTCCAAATATACCAGATCCAAATTATACTATCTAGTTGATTGGAAGGGTTATGGCCCTCAAGACAGATCATGGGAACCTAGTGAGAACATTCATGCACCACGTCTAATTAGAACATTTCATCTGAACTTTCCGACAAGCCTGGACCAGGCAAGAGAATCACCTTAGGAGGGGCCTTGGGGGGGGGGAGTGCTGTCACGACCCGTGACCCAGAACCCCATTGGCATGGTCAACTGCCAGGTAGGGTTAGGGCTCGGGGTTCATTTGGGGCCCCTTGCATTGTCACCGGAGACTCTCCTGGAGTCAGTCCTGGCGTCTTTGGCACCAGGCTCATATTTGGAATGGGACTTGAAGGACTACTTTTCATATGGAGGCCCGCAGCCAACATGGAGGCACCCACACAGTCAAGTCCCTAAGAACCAGACTGCGTGGTGCAGTGTGTTAGGGTGTGGTAGCCCGGACTTCTTTACCTGGACTACTTTACAGAGTAGGCTATATAAACCACACCCAAGCTAAAGAACGTGCTTCGTGTTATTCTGTAGCCAGCAGTCTAACGCTCACTGTGTTCAGAGACCAGCACCCGGCGTTCCTAGAATCGCAGACCTGCAGAGGAGACAAAAGAACATTATTAGCAGTTCCAGCTTACCTGCAGTCTTCCATCCTTCGATCCCAGCTGCTCGCGGTCTTCCATCCCGTTGGCAGCATCTTCAGGACATTGCGCTCGCACCGGAACGAAGCACCTGGGGAGGAGAGAAAAAGGGACAACGTTAAACAGGTTACTCACGGCAAACTCAGCAGTAACCAAAATCTCCTCACCTGGTGTTATGCTTGAACTAAAATGGCGCCGGTGCGCAATGCATTCTGGGAGCGCTCAGAGCCATGATGGATATTTGCTTCATGCCGCAGTGAAAAGCTGCACACATTTTGCTAAGTGTTAGATTCATGGTGCTGAGAAAAACATGCTTTCGAAACCTGGTATGCGGTCAAGGACATTTCTGCTGGGAAAGCTAACTTTGTTATGGTTTGTTACTGTTCTCCGCAGAGTGTGTTTTTAGAGAAGGGAGGCACTCTGCTCCTTGAGGGTAGCTCTCGATTGACCCAGCTGGTAACCGACGGCTGCTCATCAACTGCGCAAGTGCAATTTCCAGAAGGTTCGAGAATTGACTCCCCTTTGTGGAGTGTGTATATATGCGGAAACCCGGAGGTGGTCAGGTGAGACTTCAGCCAGAGAAGGACGCTTACGTCCGGCACTCCTGTGAGCTGTGGTGCTCTCGGCCTGGCTGTTCCTGGGGTCTTCCAGCCACTTCTGGGCGAGATGAGGAATCCTGTTACGCTCACGGTGATGTATTTCCTTTTGAATTCTTTACTTCTTCTGTGATTTATGTCTATATTACTTCTGTGAGTTATTTCTATGTTATTATTGGTTGTTTCTAAACTTTGAATAAATAGCCGTATAAGAACTGATTATCTTCTAAGAGTGTATGGTTGTGAGTTATTGCGTCTGTCTGCGTTCAAAGTATTTGCTCTGTAATTGCATTGGTGATTTATGTTATTTCCGTGCACTCTGGGGAGAGCAATACACATGGCTGGGCATATCTTGGCCGGTTCCGCTCCGGAAAACACAGCACGCCCAGAAAGACCATCGTAACCTGAAAAGGAATAAAGAATACAGGTTAGCCCAAAAAGACATTAGCGGTCCGCACTTTGCGCTTAACCTACCTTTCTTCATACGCTCCGCGTCCATAAATTCCGGCAGGAGCCGAATCCAAGCAGCGCACCCAGCGAACCTCTGCATACCTAAGGGGGAAAGACATTAATAGCCCGCAAGAAAGCAAAGGCCCTCAAAAACTATTATGATTGAACTTACCTCTTTAAAGACACTTGAATGGGTTGGCATCAGGGAAGTTAACTCGGTCGCTTCAACCCGCAGGAACTACGCGCCCCTGCGCAGAAAGCAGGACGGAGAGCACGCCAGACATCATAACAATGTGAGGAGGGGGGGCCTTCAGGTCGAGTCCAAGGGGCTGGTGGGAGGAAACGAAATCTGAACCTAAGCCCACTCCTCCTGTGTTTTCAGGCCCACCTGCCATAGAAGACATCATCCCGAATTGAGTACATCTGGGGGAAATCCGCAACCAGGGCATACAGGCGCCCCGTGGATTTCAGGTGAGCGTAACAGAGAGCCCCACAGGAAATTATTATGATATGAACATAAGGGCAGGGCTCCTATAAAGAGGACATTGATTTTGGACTAGACTATAGATTGCAATATGGGGAGCTCGATATATAAGTACAAGGCCTGACTTAACCGTAAGGCAGTAACAGGAGATACTGAGGAAACGCATTAGCAACCCCAAGTAGCTAATTTAGTTGGGATACCGGTAGGGCGGTATCCTCCCGCTCAGTTCCAAATACCGGCTAGGCCGGAAAAGGGATTAGATGTGAAGTAGCCTGAGATCCAGGGATGGAGCTGAGTAACAAGTTGGGGAGTTTGAAAAGGGAGTTTGGGTGGAATGGGGAGAACAGTTGGGGATGGGCAGGGTGGGAGGAGGAAAGTGAGTTGTGGAGTTTGACGGGTGTTAAGAAAAGGGGGGGGAGCGAGCATATACCTATAAATCACTGCACATGGAGCCGAAGACAAGGGAGGACAGGGGCGGAACGGGATATGGATAAGATGGGAGACCTCAAAATAGCGACCTGGAACGTCAGGGGGCTGAATAGTTATTTGAAGAGGAATAAGGTCATGGTGTATTTGAAGAGACAGAGAATCGATATAGCTCTATTACAAGAAACTCACTTGACGAAAGAAAAACAGGAAGTGGTGGGGAGGAAATGGAGAGGGACCACCATAGGAGCAACATATTAGGCGTGTGCCAGAGGGGTAATTACGTGGATAGCACTGCATGTCCCCTTTAAGCTGTTACAGTCCACCATAGAGCCAGATGGGAGGATGGTGTTAATAAAAGGGCTAGTGGAAAACGGAGAACTGAGCATTATCAACACGTATGCCCCAAACCAAGATGCTACCAGCTACTTCAGAACTCTATACTTTAAGATCAGCCCATATATCGGGGGGGTAGTTATATGGCGAGGGGACTTAAATTGCACGCTAGATCCCAGAGTTGATTAGATAAGAAGATGGAGAAGCCCACCCCAGTAGCTAAAGCTCTGAAGTCCCTACTAAGCGATTTCCGACTAGTGGACGTATGGAGGATGCACCACCCACTGTCATGATCACTGAGAAAGTCCCTAGAGTGGCCTCCAAAAAGACTTGGTCTTCTGCTTATCATTCCTGGATTGTTGGTAAGCAACACAGTGCTATGGGGAATCTATGAGGTAGTTACTTCCCGACTACCAAACTTGGCCGCCTAGTTGTCCTCCTGGAAGTGACAGTGTTTGTCTAGGCGTTTTCACTCATTTCATATTTAAGCCCCTCCCCTGAATGCTCTGCGCTTTGCGTCGTTCTGCTTTCTGCAGTGAACGCTTACCACAGATCCGTACTTCGTTTTCAGTCAGTTCTTAGTGTAAATTATTTCAACCTGTTTTCTTAGCTTTAGTGACTGCCTACTTCAGAAATTACTCGCATAGTTGTATCCTTGTCCCCGTTAAGAATTTCAGTCACAGAAAGCAATTTTCGTGTTACCGCAGGCAGTGACATTCCGAGCAGTTCATTCCAGTCAGCATTCTCCTCTCCGCAAGTATCTTTCCACATTGAATTGTCTTTGATACACCGGGGTTCAATTTCTAGTAAGTCTCAGTTGTTTTGTGTCTTGAATGAAGTGGGCACGGAGCTTCCTCCTAGCGCTGTGTACGTAACATTTTCAGAACACGGAGCCACCATCACCTGCTTACGCATTTAGATGCAAACTTCCTGAATAACATAGTTCAGTAACCGGATACTCCAACTGATTCTAATTCTAGTAAGTCTCAGTTGTTACGTGTCTTTGAATGAAGTGGACACGGAGATTCCTCCTAGCGCCGTGTACGTAACATTTCAGAACACGGAGCCACCATCACCTGCTTACGCATTTAGATGCAAACCTCCTGAATAAAATAGTTCAGTAACCGTATACTCCAACTGATTCTAATTCTAGTAAGTCTCAGTTGTTACGTGTCTTTGATTGAAGTGGACACGGAGCTTCCTCCTAGCGCCGTGTACGTAACATTTCAGAACACGAAGCCATGATCACCTGCTTACACATGTGGGATGTATTTACCTATGCATCCGAGTCCTACCTCAAAACTGTGCAGTACTGACATGGAAACATCATGATGGCCAGAGCTTCCCAGAAAATGCACAGGGAAATGCAGGAAGAATAGGCTGCCACCCATTTTTGCCGATGTTATGGGCACAGAAGGACACTGCCTAAAACCACCATTGGACTACCCACACAGTAGTCTGAAACCATTGGGAATGGCAATGCTGATTGCCAAATGCAACTAGAATTGTGGGGAATTCATTCTTAAATCCCAAAAATGGGTGCAGTACCAGTACTCACCACTATCCAAAAGCCGGCGTTTTAAAACCACCCTGTGTTCCTCTGAAGGCAAGCCAAAGTGTCTATTTTAGACATTGCAACATGTGCAAAATATTCACTGAACACCAGCAGACATTTGGCAGAATGAGGTTTTGTGTGCTTACAAAATCTGGGAAATGAAGAGCCCAAAACAGTGCTTATAACAAAACTGCTATGGAGTCAGCAGTTTAAGTTGCACTGGATTTAAAGACACTAAAATCGAAAATGTTTAGATGAAATGAGTGACCTATGTTTGGTGTCACATGCCTTTGTAACTGTTGAAATGCCATAGTTTTGCACTTAGAATCAGCATTCTAGCTGCATATGTAAAAATGTTTAGTTTTATTTGAATGCAGGAACTGGGGAACAAAAAGTGACATTTCATCTGAAACCTGGCTTAAGGAACTGAATTCTGCCTGGCAACTACCCCCATCAGGAGTGAAACTTGAGTCACAGCTGTGTTCCCAGGCCTAGCTGCCCTTTTGCTGCTCACACTAAGGATATGCCATCTATCTGATAATTGAATTACCTGTGCTCTGCAGGAAAGTGAACAAAGCCCTGTCCTGGCTCAGGCAAAGGTTTTATTGGCAGGAGTCGTAAATGGTCGTAAAAAGTGGCTTCCTCCTGAGGAAAGGGGAGGGGCACTGCCTGTGAGAGCAAGCTGGCTTGGCAGAACTGGAAAAAAACAGAAATTCAACCTTGTGCTGAGGGTAAACCACACCCCTTTGGAGCCAGAACATAACTTTAAAAAGATGAATAACTCATAGAGCGGACATGTGAAAATTTTATAAATGATACCATAATTCTTGTGATTTTTCTGCCCACATTTTAAGAGGTTTTTCGACCCGGTGGCATGTTCAGGGGGGTTTTAGCGGAAAAGTGGATATTACTCTAAATGTATGCATGTTAAAAATCTGAAACTTCATCAGTTAATGTCCCTACTCCCTGCACACATGTATGTAAAGTTGGGTCAATGTCAGAAATTGCAAAATCAGTTAAAAAGTGAAATATGTGCCATTTCTGAATGCAAGCTCCCAGGAAGAGCAGAGTTTGAACAGGGGATACCTCCTGTAATGCATGATGGGTGCATATGATTTTAAAACAATATGTACCTCTGCAAATATGTATTTGTTTCAAATCTAGATTTGTGTGTAAGTTGACAGGAGGAGTGGACTTTCTGCAGGCTGTAAAATGACATCCCTCTGACTCACAGTTCATTCCCCTATCAAATGATAAATGGAAGTTTGACCAATTAGAAGCTGAGAGAGAGGTAGGGTCAGTGATGCTAGAACACACCCACATTCTAAACACATAAAAGCAGACAGACAGGACAGATAGGGACTTTTTCAATTCCATCTGCAGCGGGACGCTCTGCCGGAAAAATCCATGCTTTACCTCCATCAAACCTCCAGAGAGCCAAACTAGAGACTTCAATCTATCCAGAACTAGAGACCCAGACCAGAGAACCAGAGAGAGCTGACCCAGATCACTGTGAAGTGCAGAGACCAGAGGCGAATTTAAAACCCTGACCAGATCCGTGATGAGGCCCATTTCACTCAAGAATATAGTGTGAGTACCTAGAAAACTGTGCAGAACCAATCTCCTAGTTAAAATAATATAATTCAATCCATTTTTAACCTAAGTAGAACTGCAGCTTAGCAATTGTGTTATCCTGCCATCATTTTTAAAGCTGAAAAAGTGTGCGTTTAAAATTTCAAATCTGAAAAACGACCTTTATTCAATCGCTCATATCTCCGCAACCGTTTGTGCTAGAGACTTGCAGTAACTTTTATTTGGAAGCTGAGATCCTAGGCTTTCCTAGGACCCCAAAACGATAGAGATAGTCCTTGTGGTTCCTCTGTAATAGCGCTCGGCGCATCCGCGAATTTTGCCGCGATTTGCAAATTTCTTCACGTGTAAAAAGCTGCTGCTGCTTGCCTTCCATTTGCCAGAAATTCGTTTAACCTGCTAACTATCCCTGCATCATTGCTAGTGTGAGCCTGGACTAATATTAACTAGATACCAATCACCCTGAACCTCTGAAAGGGAATTAAAAGCAATTTAGCATATTTTTAATTCATTGCCAGCACATATCAAAGCAATTTGGGCCTGTGTTTTTAAACTTCTGTTGTCTAAGCTTGGGGGGGATTGAACTGATTACATTGATTGCATTTCTGAGAACTGTGTGCTTTCCTCCCATTCCCTTGCATTGCATAAAGAGGGGGGGAGTGAATAGCCAGAGAAAAGTGATTACATTGTTTTGTTGAAATCATATTGAGTATTTTCTATACTGCATTTCATTCATTCAACCTTGCATTTCCTTGAACCCTATAAAGCATCCTCTACCACATTATACTTTTGTTCCTATTTACCAGTGTGCTACCTTATCCATTTCATGTCAACTCATTAGTGATTATAAGAAGTGTGTTAGTGCCAGATTCTCCGTTGTTAATCTTTATCATATCAGATTAAGTGTGATATTCAATTATTAATTTATTATAAAGTGTGATATATATATATTTTAAAATTATCAAATAAACCTTTTAAACTTGCAAAACAGAACTACTTCTTGGCTCAGTGGGGTCAGGGGGAGTCCAAGAGAGGGGTGTTATATAGGGGTAGTCATCCAGAACGCATGAACTGGACCTAAAGATATATCAATAAGGGTTTTCATTCAGTATTATAGACTAGGCGTTGACTTAGCTGTAGTGTTGAATTGAATCCTCTTACACACATTAAGATATATATACTTCCTGAATAACACATAGTTCAGTACCCGTATACTCCAACTTACATAGGAGGGGCTGTTCTTAGTTATGGAAGTTATCGTTTAACCTCTCCAGTCATTTATACATAAGAGCATCACAGGGCAGTTTCTCAATTCAGTTAAACGCTTCCTTGTGAGAGTTTCATAGACTCTATATATTGCAGCGCCACAATCAATACAATTAAGGTTCAGTATTATTACAGTGACAGCAACCTTTAGTGCTATTTGCAGATTCCAACTCATCCATACATTGAACCACAGAAATAGGTGCACTTGCTCCCTTGTTTTGGGTATCTCCTAGTTCACAGTTGTATTCCCCTTAAACTAGGTGTGCCCTTTTGTCCCTTTCTGGCCATATATAATTGAGGGTTCTCTTCTTCCCAACCCTACTACAAGAAGTAATTCCATCCCGCAATTCTACTCTTCAGAACAAGCACCCCTGCTCAGAAGCAGGATGGAGAACCCACCATAAAAGAACAAAAGGTAAAGAGAGAGAGTGTCTAAAACCATAAGAATAAGAAACTAGTTCACCATTACGAGAACATTGCACTTGAAATTTTCCTCACTGAGGTATTTACTGTGTATCATTATAGGAGAATTGGCACAGCATCTAGAACAATCTTCTGAGAAGAAATAACATCGCTAGCTAAGAAGAGTTCTGAAGTGAGTGTCCCCACAGAGTCCAGGTAAGCGTTACAGAAGGCAAAGCCGTGCAGAATATACTCTGCCTGGACACCATGGGAACTCCTGAGGTTGATCAGTTTACACAACTGTTGGGGGAGTTAGGAGCTGAATTCCATGCAGCTAGTTCTGAGACCAGTGCCCTTCGAAGAGAGTTAGTGGTGAACAGAGATCGGACGGAAGAACTAGCCCGCCAGCTTTTACAGACTCAAGCAGGACAGGTTCCATTACCTTTAAGTAATCCTCAGGCATCAGCTCCTACAGTACCACCGGTTCCTGTTCAAGTGGTCGTACCCAGAAATATTCCATTGGCGCCTCCGCAGCGTTTCACAGGAGATCCAAAAAATGTGCGGTATTTTTAAATCAGTGTAGATTACATTTTCTGTGCAGACCTGGAGTTTTTCCTACAGATCAATCTAAGGTGGCCTTTGTGTTATCTTATCTGGGCGGTTATGCTGCTGACTGGTCCATACCCCTTGTGAATAGAGACAATCCAGTGTTGAGGAACTTTCAGGAATTTCAGGGAGAATTAGAAAAACTTTTCGCTCGCCACACTCAAGGACAGGCGCTAGATAATGAGTTGTTGTCACTTTGGCAAGGTAATCAACATTTACTGGCATATGTGGCGACCTTTAACAGATTGATGGCAGAAACCAACTGGCCAACGGAGAAAAGGACAACATTGTTTTATCGAGGCTTACGCAGTGAGTTAAAAGATGTTTTAGCACAAGTGGTAAACCCGCCAGAGAGTATCACTGAATTCATAGACCTGACCATTCAGTTAGACCATCGTCTACAGGATCGTAGAACTGATCGTGCTCGCCCAGAGAATCAAGCATATTTTGTTCGCACAAAGGAACCAGTCGGAAGATCGGGACCAGAGACTCATCCTGAACCCATGCAGTTGGGTGGAATTCGAGGTCCAATCTCTCAGGCTGAAAGGAACAAGAGACGTCAACAACAGATATGTTTACATTGTGGAAAAGCAGGCCATTTCCTGAAGGACTATCCAGTGAAACCATCGAGAAAACCTTTGGGAGGAGTCAATCAAGGACCAGAGTTCGGAAAACTCAAGTGCCCGACAAGAATAGAGGTGAGCTTGTCGAGCGTGGAAAAGGTTTCTGTGACCTCACACTTTGTGTTTCCTATCATCCTATTTAGTCATGAGCATCCCACGAAAAGATATGCGTTGAACGCTTACATCGACAGTGGGGCAATTGGCAACTATATGGATCTTCACCTAGCTAGCAAATTGAGATTCTCCTTGACGGAAAAGTTAGAAGCCGAGAATGTTTCCACGGTGGACAGCACTCCATTAGTGTCAGGCGCTGTAACACAGTGCACTAAAAATCTTATAATGCTTTGCCAGGAAGGACACAGGGAGAGGATCTCCTTTGACCTCATTAGAGCCCCACAGTTCCAGATCATTTTAGGAGTGCCCTGGTTGGAAAGGCACAACCTATGATTGATTGGCGTTCCAGAACTTTGACCTTGGCTTCGGATTGTAAGAACTTGTGCAGTCTGATGGAAAGTTTGGTGGAGATAGTGCAGCCTGAGCAGACAGCAGAAATCACCTTAGGTTTCATAGGTTCGTTGCCATCTGAGTACTGGAATTTCCAGGATGTTTTCCAGGAGGAAAAGCAAGCTGAAGTATTACCCCCTCACCGACCATATGATTGCCAGATTGATCTTGTCCCTGGAGCTCAGCTTCCTTGCAGTAGAATATATACGCATTAACTGAAAAAGAAAACATCCATCTGAAAACATATCTCGATCAGTACCTGGCCAATGGTTTTATCAGACCATCCAAGTCCCCAGCAGCCTCCCCTTTTTTTGTGCCCAAAAAAGAAGGAAATTTAAGAACCTGTATTGACTATCGAGCCTTGAACCAAATTACGGTAAAAAATCGCTACCCACTTCCCCACATTTCAACACTGTTGGACCAAGTTAAACGGGCTCAAATCTTCACTAAGCTTGACGTTAGAAGTACTTATCATCTAATCGGCATCAAGGAAGGAGATGAATGGAAGACGGCTTTCCGAACACGGTATGGACTCTTTGAATACCAAGTGATGCCTTTTGGACTGTGTAATGCCCCGGCGGCCTTTCAATCTTTTATGAATGACATTTTCAGGAAGCTACTGGATATTTGTATGGTGGTCTACGTAGATGATATTCTAATTTTTTTCTGCTAATCCTCTGGAACATGTAAGGCACGTGATATCTGTTCTTTCAAAACTCAGGGAAAATTCTCTGTACGTGAAGTTGGAGAAATTCCATTTCCACGTTCCTGAAGTTGAATTTTTGGGATTTATCTTATAATCACAAGGAGTGAAGATGGACAACAGAAAGGTAGATGCAATTCTTACCTGGCCAGCACCCACATCTGTTAAAGGAGTCCAAAGTTTATTGGGATTAGAAAACTTCTATCAGCGATTTGTATCAGATTTTTCTCAGATGGTTCATCCCATCACGTTCTTGCTCCGAAAGAACAAAACATTTAATTGGACTAAGGAGGCAGACAAGGCTTTCCAGAAATTAAAGGAAAGATTTACTGCAGCTCCAGTCCTACAACACCCACGACCAGATTTTCCCTTCGTGGTTGAGACATATGCGTCTAATGTGGCTATGGGTGCAGTCTTATCTCAGCGCAATTCAGACTCACAAGAGTTACATCCAGTGGCATTTTGGTCAAAAACATTCTCCACTGCAGAACTTAATTATACGGTCACAGATAAAGAGTTGTTGGCTATAAAATGTGCACTAAAAGAATGGAGACATTATCTGCTTGGGGCTAGGCACACAGTCACCATTTTCACCGATCACCGAAATTTGCAGTATTTACGCTCTACCAAAGCACAATCTTCACGACAGTTAAGATGGGCCCTCTTCTGTGCAGAGTATGACTTCATTATCACATTCCAGCCTGGAGTACAAAATGGAAAGGCCGATACCCTGTCTCGTATTGGGAAAGGAGAAGAGGCCTATGTAGCCCCCACCCCTGTGGAGATAATTTCTGGGGAGAAAATGCTTGGAGTTATGGGCACCACAGATTCATTGTTTGAAGAATTGAAAGAAGAAGTAAAAGTCAGTATGACTACGACTGAGTTGCAGAAATGGGATTCTGAAAAAAGACAATGCAATGTGCAGGATGGGTTGCCATTTTATCAAGGACGCTTATATTTGCCCACGCAAATGTTACAAGCCCAAGCAATTGTAAATAAGCATAGTGCTATGGTGGAAGGTCATCCTGGGCTTACCAAAACTATGGAAAAGGTTAAGAGATCTTATTGGTGGCCAACTTGGCAAAGAGATGTGGTACAATTCATCAAAACCTGTGGAAATTATGCTCAAAATAAATCTCAAAAAAAGAAACCTGCTGGTCTTCTCCAACCGTTGAAAGTGGCACCAATTCCATGGCATACTCTCTCAATGGATTTCATCACCGACTTACCCAAATGAGAAGGGTTCGATACCATCTTGGTGGTGGTAGGCCTTTTTTCTAAAATGGCGCATGTTGTGGCCTTAAAAGGATAACCTTCTGCATCAGTCCTGGCAAGAACCTTCTTGGAGAACATCGTGACGTTACATGGTTTTCCTTCAATTGTAGTATCCGACCGGGGAAGTCAATTTGTTTCCAAGTTCTGGAAGAAATGCTGCAAGCTGGCTAAGATTGAGGTACGCCTGTCCACCATCCAGCATCCACAAACTGATGGGCAGACTGATCGAACAAACCAAACTCTGGAATAATACCTCAGATGCATGCTTCATCAGACTGAAGATACCTGGTTAAATGTTTTGTGGGTAGCTGAATACGCCTACAATAATTCAGTACATTCCTCCACAGGATTAAGCCCATTTTACACCTTATATGGTCGGCATACACGAATCTCAGTCTATGATCCGCCTGAATCATTGGAAATGCCAGCAGTGAAGACCCTGCACGATATTATTGCTACCGCCATTGTCAAGGCAAGAGAACAGTTGTCTTTAGCAAAAGATTCTCAGAAGAAATGTGCTGATCGCAAACGAAGTGACATTCTAGAATACGAGGTGGGAGACTCTGTATGGTTAGCTACTAAGAATCTTGCATTAAGAGGAGCTCGGAAATTCCTCCCAAGGTTTTTGGGGCCCTTTACAATAGAAAGAGCCATCAACCCAGTGGCTATGAAATTGACACTCCCCAAAGAATATGAAGATACACTCAGAATTCCATGTGTCCTTGTTGAAACCAGTCTGTCCAGATACCCAAATCCAAGAGCCCCCAGCTCCTGTAGAAGTGGAAAATGATCAGCCCGAGTATGAAGTCAAGGCAATCCTAGACTCTAAGGTGGTTTGCAAGAACTTATTCTATTTAGTGGACTGGAAAGATTATGGGCCACATGATAGAACCTGGGAACCCCTTGAGAATATCCACGCATCTAGATTGTTAAAGACTTTCCATCAGAATAACCCTTGCAAACCAAGGAGGGGGGTTTCCAACCGAGGAGGCGCCTCGGGGGGGGGGTACTGTCATGATCACTGAGAAAGTCCCTAGAGTGGCCTCCAAAAAGACTTGGTCTTCTGCTTATCATTCCTGGATTGTTGGTAAGCAACACAGTGCTATGGGGAATCTATGAGGTAGTTACTTCCTGACTACCAAACATGGCTGCCTAGTTGTCCTCCTGGAAGTGACAGTGTTTGTCTAGGCGTTTTCACTCATTTCATATTTAAGACCGTCCCCCTGAATGCTCCGCGCTTCGCGTCGTTCTGCTTTCTGCAGTGAATGCTTACCGCGGATCCGTTTTCAACCGGTTTTCTTAGCTTTAGTGACTGCCTATTTCAGAAATTACTTGCATAGTTGTATCCTTGTCCCTGTTAAGAATTTCAGTCACAGAAAGCAATTTTCGCGTTACCGCAGGCAGTGCCATTCCAAGCAGCTCATTCGAGTCAGCATTCTCCTCACCGCAAGTATCTTTCCACATTTAATTGTCTTTGATACACCGGGGTTCAATTTCTAGTAAGTCTCAGTTGTTTTTTGTCTTGAATGAAGTGGACACAGAGCTTCGTCCTAGCGCTGTGTACGTGACATTTTCACAACACGGAGCCACCATCACCTGCTTACGCATTTAGATGCAAACTTCCTGAATAACATAGTTCAGTACCCGTATACTCCAACTTACATAGGAAGAGCTGTTCTTAGTCACGGAAGTAATTGTTTAACCTCTCCAGTCATTTATACATAAGAGCATCACAGGGCAGTTTCTCAATTCAGTTGAACGCTTCCTTGTGAAAGTTTCATAAACTCAATATATTGCAGTGCCACAATCAATACAATTAAGGTTCAGTATTATTACTGTGACAGCAACATTTAGTGCTATTTGCTGATTCCAACTCATCCATACATTGAACCACAGAAATAGGTGCACTCGCTCCCTTGTTTTGGGTATCTCCTAGTTTACAGTTATATTCCCCTGACACTAGGTGTGCCCTTTTGTCCCTTTCTGGCCATATATAATTGAGGGTTCTCTTCTTCCCAACCCTACTACAAGATGTAATTCCATCCCGCAATTCTACTCTTCCGAACAAGCGCCCCTGCTCAGAAGCAGGATGGAGAGCCAACCATAAAAGAACAAAAGGTAAAGAGAGAGAGTGTCTTGAACCATTAGAATAAGAAACTAGTTCACCATTGCAAGAACATTGCACTTGGAATTTTCCTCACTGAAGAATTTACTGTGTATCATTATAGGAGAATTGGCACAGCAACTAGAAGAATCTTCTGAGAAGAAATAACATTGCTAGCTAAGAAGAGTTCTGAAGTGAGTGTCCCTGCAGGTACAGGTAAGCGTTACACCCACAAGATAGACAATATTCTCATTACTCGGCCCCACAAAACCTGCACACCCGGTTAGACTACATATTTGTGGCACCGGAGATGACGGGGGAACTAGTGCAGTCGGAATGCATAGCGAGAGTCCTCTCAGACTGTGACATGGCAGTATTCGCCGCCAGGGCACGGATTCCGAAATGGAGACTAAGGGCCGAAGCTTTGAAAGACACAGGGTTTATATAGGACCTGCAGAAAGAGATAGTGGAATACTTCAAAAACAATACCGGGAACGTAGAATCAGCTGGTACGTTATGGTACGTTATGGGAGGCATTTAAGGTGGTGGTGAGGGGGGCAGCAATATCCAAATCCAAAGGCCTACAAGGTGGAATAAGGCATGGGTTATGCGAAGCAGAAAATACATTAGAGATACTAATGCGCAAGGGAGGGCATACCCCAGAGGAGGCTGTAACCATATGACAACTGCAATAGGATTGCAGGGGGTACTGGGAAAGATTATGCAACCTGAATTATAAAAGGTACATTGAGGGACAACACGCGGAGGTAGATAAACCGGGCAGGTTGTTAGCCTGGTTGTATAAGAACGAATCACCCAGACAAGCAATCAGAGCTGTACGGGGGATGGATGGACCAATACTAGATACCCAGGAAGGGGTGAATAAAGGTTTTTTAGAGTTCTACCAGCGAATGTATATGGATGTTTGCGAGGGAGAGGAGATGGATGTGATGGAAACATTGAAGGACATCGGCCTTCCCAAATTAGAGGAAGTGGAGAGGGAGAACCTAGAGGTCCCTATTACGTTAGAGGAATTGGAAGCAGTGATCAAGCTTTTACCCACGAGTAAAGCTGCAGGGGCAGATGGACTCCCTAGCGAGTTTTACAAAACGTACAAGGCAGTGTTGCTCCCCCCACTACTAGCAATGTTAAAACTAGGCATTAGATAGGGGAGTGCTGCCGGAGTCTTTGTGGGAGGCAATTATCATCCCGCTTCTTAAGCCTAACAAATCATGCATGGACTGCAGATCATACAGACCGCTATCCATGCTCAACCATCGCAAATACTCACGGCAGTGCTGGCAAATGGGCTGAGACCCGTTATCAATAAACTCATACATCCTGACCAGACCTGGTATGTTCCGCGAAGGAACATATCCGACAATCTCAGACGCCTCCATCATATTATCGAACAAACTGAAAGGGACCCCCAGGAGGTTGCAATAATGTCATTAGATGCAGTGAAGGCCTTCGACTCTATCAAATGGCCTTGGTAGATGGCAGCCCTGAAAGAATACGGGATTGGGCCCACGTACTTGAGATGGGGCCAATTGCTGTACAGTAAACCACTGGCTCGAGTTAGGACGGGAGCGACCATCTCAGACCGATAGCAACTCAACAGAGGTACTAGACAGGGATGTCCGTGGTCCCCGATGCAATATATTTAAGGTAACAATACGGGGAGGTGGGGATCAG